>NC_142871.1:8074545-8387500 GCF_051225735.1 Oryctolagus cuniculus | reverse complement strand
AGCGGCTGCTGGGACCAGACCTGGGGTAGCAGGGAGGGAGGATGGGAAAGATCTGCCAGAGAGGAAGTCGGGG
This sequence comes from Oryctolagus cuniculus, assembly GCF_051225735.1. NCBI lineage: Eukaryota > Metazoa > Chordata > Mammalia > Lagomorpha > Leporidae > Oryctolagus > Oryctolagus cuniculus. The sequence goes on along the minus strand of NC_142871.1, from coordinate 8,387,427 downwards.
TGACCATGCAACCGTCCCTCCTGGGGGGCCGCGACGGGAGAGGCTGGGGTGGCAGCCAGGAAGGGAGGCAGGAGCTGGACCTGGAGGTGGTTCTGAAGGACCCCAGAGAGAGAGCAGAGGAAACGGGAGAACCGGGATTCTAGGAAGAGGGGATGGCGAGGGAGAAGGTCTAGAAACAGTGATGGCCAGAGGGTGGAGGCCAGCAGGAGGGAGGGTGAGGGGACTGAAATCCACGCCGTGAGGAAGAGATGAGCAGGAGGAGGAGGAGAGGTGTGAGGGAGGCACAGAGGTGGATGCCACTGTTGTCAGAGGGAGGACACACCACACTGGATCGCTTTCTCAGTCACAAGTCCCTCATGCACACACACACAGCACACACACCCTGTCACACACACACAGCACAGGACACTCACAGGCTCACACAGCACACAAACACTGTTACACACGCTCTAATTCATACACACCCACACTTCACACCACACGCGCCAGCATCCACACTCTTACATGCACACGCGCCCATACCCTCGCATGCACACTCACCCGGGTACAGCACACTCACATGCACACACACACACTGTGCTGCACACACCGCTGTGGCGTCATCTCTTCTCCAGAGAGCACCCCTGCCCGCCAGCCCTATCCCTAGTTACCTGTAGCCTCCGGCATCTCCTCCCAGGACAACGAGAAGTCCCCCAGCCACCTTGTGCAGTCTCCCATGGACACCCTCCTCAAGAACTCAGTCAGCTGCCTGTCATTCTCCCAGGTCGTCTTCATCCAGCTGGCCCCAGGATGAACCTCTGTCCACTTTCTGGTGTCCGGGGCAAAGAGGAGGCCGATCTGTCCATCGAAGCTGAACTGCCAGGACCCGTGCGTGCCGCCGCTGGCTCCACGCCGACAGCACATCCTGCCCTGCAGGCTCGGGGGATCTGCCCCCATTGGAAAGACATCGGCAGAGATCAGCCGTGACAGATCCTCTGCCCCACCTGGGATCCACTTCTCCCTTTCCATCCCTCTGGTCTCTCCTGGCCCTGCTCTGTCCTCTGCATCCTGCACTTCCTCCTGGGGCACTTGGGTGGGGCCAACTTGCAACTCCACAGAAACCTAAGAAAGGCCCCGTGCCCAGATCAGTCTTGACAGCTCCTTCACCCCACCTGGATGCTCCACTCCGTCCCCTTTGCATCGCCTGGCCCTGATGTCCCTCCACTCCCGCCCTGCCGCTGGGCCTCCAAAGGAAGGGCAGTGTCCAGTTCTGCACGTGGCAATCCTGAGTCCTGGTTCACAAACCTGCCCTCTGCCCAGGGTCTTGCAGGCTCACCCTTGCTTGTGGAATGCTGCATTTCGGCCACTTGCTGGTTGAGGGCGTCCACCACGTCTCGCAGCACTTCTGTCTGCTCTGCCCAGTTCTCAATGGCATCCACGTCCCTCCCAAGGGGGTCAAAAAAGCTGATCTGAGTGAAGCTGCAGTCACAGTGCAGAATCCTCCTGTCATCCACGTGACCTTGAACGTCACACCGTTGCTGTCCAGGTCCGGCCTTGGGATTGACAGTTATGTTGTAGCAGAGGGAGTGACCGTCTGTGGAAGGGAAACACAAGTGAGGCGTGGGGATGAGAGAAGGACTCACACTCCACCTCTCCCCCAGCTCCGAGACTAAGGAGCCCAGCTGAAGGGCGGGGCTGGGACGCAGGAAGTCACTTCCCGCCTTGGCAGCTCCACACTGGCTCCTGACTTCCTGCCTCCTGTGCTCCATGTAATTCATTCAGGTTCTCTGACCAAGTACACGGGGTCCTCGGCATGGCCCCCGAGACTCACAGGGAGCCGGTGACAGGAGCATGTGGAAGCACACACAGTACCTAAGCGCACACGCATCTAATAGAAACTCCGACACCACGTGATAAGAAACTGCAACCACGTGGACATTCCAGAAAGCTGGCGCAGACGATGCTGGCCCAGGCAGCAGCAGGGGAAGCCTGGTGTGTGTGGTCCCTGGGCACTCACTGTCTTCTGGGTGCTTCTGGCAGAACTGACTCCAAGAGGCAAGACGAAGACAGAGACAGGTGTGCATAGGAGGGCGGGACTGAGAAACAAGGTTTCCAGAGTGTGGCAGGCAGTGGGCGATCAGGGCAGATCAGTCAGCTGGGAGGTCCTACAGGGACGAGTGTGAACAGACAGATGGACATACAGGCGTGCACCTGTCACCTGAGTGCACACACACATGCTCCTATGTGGAACAACCAGGGCTGATGCCACACACCAGGAAGAAGCTGGCAGAACCAGTGAGCAAAATGGCTGGACGATGACAGCCTCCCCTACCTGCACCTGAGGCCAGATCACCTGTCCAGCTGAGGACTGAAAACAGCAGCGCTGAGCGGGGCCCAGTGAGAGGAGAGGAAACTCTTTCTCGGGAAAGGTCAAGGCAGTCACGGGTGTACAGTGAGAGACAGCAACAGGGCTTATGGCAGGACTCTGGTTGTAGAAAAGCCTGGGTAACTCGGGGAATGAGCACACGAGGGCGCCAGCATCCACCACCAGGAACCTCAGATCTCCGCGCGCATCCCATGGACGCCGGTCCTGGGTAAAATGCAGAACTCGAGCCCAGAACTTCCATTTCCTGAGCTGGATGACACGTGCCCCTCGCCTGTGAGGAACTCCTGGTGGGCTGCAGGAACAGGGAGCCTGTCCCCAGACCCCAGCGCGAGGCAGCACCACGCACCCCGAGGTGAGCTCACTCCTGCGGCTGCAGGGAGTCTCCCCACGTGGACCCAGGACCCCGCGGGACAGCACAGCAGTAGCAGTAACGCTGCAGCCACAGGACCCCACCGCTCTCCCTGCGGCCACCAGAAGCCGCCGCAGGACAGAATCTGCTGCTGACTCTCACCCAGGCACCCGAGACTCCGCTGGAGCAGGACACCCTGTGGGCTGGGGCTCCAGCAGCCGGGGCACTGTCGATGCCACAAACCTGGGGTGGGCAAACGCGACAGTGCTCAGATCTGGGCCCTAGCTCCTTTGCAAGTTGTCACTGGCTGGTGGTGTCACTGCCACAACCAAGAAAAAGTTGAGCAGCTAGGGAAACACAAATGACTCAGAGCCAGTACAGTCGCTCTTTACACAAAAGTTGGCCAGCTCCTGTGCAAAATAGGTTCATGTTCTATAGTGCTGCCTCCCAGCCTCCAGGGGAAGTGCAGGAGAAGGTGCCTGAACACTGGTTGGGGGTGGGGGGATGGTGTCCCCACCGCTTCGACTTAGGGTCCTGGGCTGGGGGTGTGCTTGCCTGGGGCGGCCTCAGGCAGGGGAGAGGCGCCATCGCCATCGCCATCGGGTAGGGGAGAAGTCAGGACCCGCCCGATGAGAAAGGCACGGATTGGACTGGAAGCCCGGCGTTCGTGGTCCCGTGCTGAGACTGGCTCAGAGGCTCACAGGGACTCAGCGACTCAAGAGGGCAGTGTCCGGATGAGGCTGTGAGTGGTGTGGCAGCAAGTGGACGCTGGTGGGTTGGAGGGGGAGTGTGTGGTTGCAGGCGGGGTCGGGGGGTGGCCGCGGTCGCCTCCATGCAGGGTCCGCACTCATCCGCGTGCCCCTGGCTCAGCGCCCACTGTCCCCAGGATGGGGCTGGGGCTCCAGCAGTTTCCACCGCCCCCTCCCATCGTCCTCCTGTGACTTCTAGAAGCCTGCGCAGGGAAGCGCAGGCCCGCGAGGAGGTCCCCACCCTCTCTCCCAGGCCCTGCGCCCCTGCCCTGAAAGCACTCACCGGCCAGCAGTGCCCCGAGCCCGGCTGCCCGCAGACGCAGGAGCAGAAGCAGCAGAGAAGAGAAGCGGTGCCCGGCCAGCAGCTCCATTCTGGAGTGGGTGAGTCAGTTCTGAGCCCTCTGCGTGTTTAAGGACAGGAAACGTGGTCGCGGGAGCACAGGTGATGGGACGTGGGCAGTCGTGAGCAGCTCTGAGGCGGAATTCCTGTTTGTGTCCAGCAAGTTTCAGGCGGGCTTTGCGGTTGGGACCAAGGCTGAGTCTGCAGGGGGATGACCCCGTCTTCCTCAAGGTTTATTCCTAGCGCTATTTTTGGAAAGATTTTCTCCCCACTGAAGTTTGCTGCTTTAGTTAAATGTGTGTTTCTCTTTTTCTGGTTTTTTAGCTTGCGTTTTTTAAGCAGTTTTTTCTTTTTTCAGTTTTCAGAGGGGCAGCTTGTGAGAAGCTCACCCCCGCCCCCAAATCCTTTAGAGGGTGAACTTGACCTGCCCTGTCCACCCTGAGCGCTGGTGCTAAAAGGGCCCTGGTGTTAAAAGGGAGCAGCGGGTGGGGTTTTCCCTTGGGACGCTTCTGTCCCATCCAAGGGCCAGTCAGCGTCCAGCACCTGCAAGCTCCGAACACTGCACGTGGCAGTACTCTCCCTCCCTCCCTGTGTGTGTGTGTGTGTGTGTCTTTCTCTGCCTACAGAAGGAAAGGCAGCTTTATTAGCCTAGTGAGCCGCGACACCGGCCGTAAATAAATCTTTTTAAAAAATAAATGAATGAATAAAGTTAGGGGCTGGCATTGTGGCACAGCGGGTTGAGACACCACATGTGATGCCAGCATCCCATTAGGAGTAATGGTTGGAGTCCCAGTTGCTCTGCTTCTGATGCAGCTCCCTGCTATGGCCTGGAAGTCAGTGGAAGATGGCCCAAGTGCTTGGGCCCCTGCACCCACGTGGGAGACCTGATGAAGTTCCATGCTCCTGCTGCCTGGGCCGGCCCTGAGTTGTGGGTGCACAGTACCAAAGGCACACAAATGTGTCCTGGGACCTCATGGGGTACACAAGGACAGAACCGAAACTGCACCGTGGGCAGCAGTGGACACGAGCTCAGGAAATATTGTTTGGTTAATGTCAAGATATTAGAACCTTAGAACTGAGTATGTAACTACACGACACACTGTAATTCCGTGACTCACAATAACAAGGAGCCACTTGCTGTCACCGGCTCTTCTGGCTAAAGCCCTGGAATCCGGATTTCCTGTTTGCCAACGAGATCAGTTGGTGGCTCCTAGAAGGCTTCAAAGGATAGGGCCGGTCCCAGAAAGACCAAGACAGGACCTGTGAGCTCCAGCCCCAAGTCCAGGGAGGAGGAGCCCAAGGCTGAGATAATCCCCAGTGGTCAATGATGCAGTCAATCATGCATAGGAACAGGGCCTCTGTAAAAACTGAAACGGGAGAGGCTGAGATGGGATTCTGGATAGCAGCACCTGGAGCCTGATGCAGGGTGGTGCACGGCCGGGCACGGAAGCTGCGCGCCCCTTCCACACACCTGCCGTGGGCACCCCGCCATGTGACGGTTCATCTGCATCCTTTTAACATCCTTTACAATAATGGGTAAACTAAGTGTCGCCCTAAAAATTCAATGACACCCAAGGTGGGGGTCGTGGAAACACCGGGTTAGAGCCGGTGTCTGAGTACAAGCCATCACAGGGGCTGCCCCGGGCACCTGACTCGGAGGCAGTTTTGTAGGACTAAGCCCTCAATCCACGGGACCCAACTCCCACTCCAGGTGGATAATGTCAGAGCTGAGTTGCAGGACCACCAGCCAGCGGCCACTGGAGAAGGCTGTGTCACAGCGCAGGGCTGGTTTTATGCTACCACGATGTTACCACAGAGACAGCGAGACACAGTTCACAGGCCTTCCAGATTTTCAGAGTGAAAGTTCAACAATGTATTTATCATTTCTTTCCCACAGAAAAGCAGTAAAAATGATAGTGCATTATGGGATTATTAATTTTTGATACACGTGCATAATGCGGACTTTTGATGGCTGACAAATTCTTTTATTAACAGTCAAAAAAACTTCACACGATAGGAAAATAAATGTTTCTTTAATGAATAAATGAAAACTATCCAGGACCTTATACTATTTTCAGGATATTCTAGGTTTGATATAGACCTCAGAAGACAGGATATTAGCCTGCTGGCATCACTAGGAAATGAGAAACTAACAAAACACTTACCTAACAACGAGGAAATAAAATTTATATTTATAACCTAAGTTTTATATATGACTCACAATGCACATTAATCTTAAATTTATGTTTCTTAAATATTTATTTACTATTTATTTAAAAGGCAGAGTGACAGAGAGAAGGGGGGAGAGAGAGAGAGACAGAGAGAAAGACAGAGAGAGAGGGATCTTCTATCTGCTTGCAATAGCCGGCTTCCCATATGGGTGGCAGGGACTCAGTACGTGGGCGATGTGCCACAGCCTCGCGGGTGCACCAGCAGACGGCCGGTCCAGAAGCAGAGCGGCGGCTCCGGTGTGGGACGTGAACAGCCCAAGTGAAGGTTTAACCCGCTGAGTCCCATTGCCAACCCAATTTAATAGTTATCCTATTTTAAAAAGTGCTAGATAAAAATCCTAATCTAAGACTACGAATCTGAGGTATACAATAAAGTGGTGGTGGGTCAACGCCAAGTCTAATTATCACACAACAATCAAGCGGCAACAGATGCTGCTTCCAGGCAGTGCCCGTGTCACTCCCGGCTTCCGGGTGGCTCTGGTCACGCCTGGGCTGCGCCCGAAGCTGCCTGCCGGGGCTGGAACAGCACTGCCGGTGCAGACGGACAGGACCTGTTCTCTCACAGCCCGAGAGGCACGATCCCACTGGTGACGACAACCTTGCCTCTGCAAGTTCTCCTGGTCTCTTAACAATCCATCCAGTGGGCAGGAGACACAAACTTAGTGTAGGACAGTTTCCTCATTCTCATTGTCATCAGAAAGCCAGAGCAAAAATAGAGCCCCATAGAAATTTCAACATTGAATTGTTTGGAAATCAATGAAAGAGCATTTACTGTACAAGTGTATCTTTGTCAATTTATTATAAACCACGCTGCAGCAGGTGACTTGTGCTCAAAAGGTCTGTTTAGACAGAGTTCTCTACCAGGGTTCTAACAGCACGCGGCACTCACACGACGGCCACTGGGTACCCCAGGAAACTCACTTCTCTTTGGTCCACAAAGAATGGCAACCGTGGGCTCCAAAGTCCTTCCTATCTACAAGTATGCACACACACGCGCGCGCACGCACACACACACACACACTCCGAGTTAGCAACGACCGCACCAGCACTGCTGACAACTCTGAGCGTCTACTTTTCTAATTGAATTATAAAAGAAAAGTAGTTTTTGTTGTTGTCATTAAACTTCAGTCTTCAATATTGAAACTGCTAAGTTACTCCATTTTTCCAATGGGAAAAAAATAGAAAAATAAAGTTGGGGTAAAAAATAAACTTGGGAAAACATAACTAAATAGTCTTAAGAAAAACCCAGTGTTAAAAAAAACATTCTAACAGTAGTTAAAACCCATGTGCAGAGCTGCCCAACACAGCATTACTGGTAATAACTACTAGGAAAAAATGAAATATTGAGCAACAGAACTGTAAGATAAACCAGGAAACAGTCAGCTGATAGAATATCACAGGGCCTTTAGGAACAACCGCGAAGAGGAGAAGCCACCGGGAAAGTGGATGACGTGAAGCCAAACGCAGAGAGAAGCCCGCTCCAGGAGACCGGCACAGCGGGACTGACGCGGCTCTCACCGCCCTGCGGACGGCGGGCAGCTTCCCCTCGCCCACAGAAACAATGCAGAGCTTCTGCCGGGCTGCAGCCTTAGAAGAAAATGAAATACACCAAAAACGACAGATCCCACAAAAAACATGTCTTTGAAAAATGACTATTTCTGAGGGAGGCAAGCGACTGATCTCAGAACTGCACTCGCTTCTGGTCCAGGCCCAGCCAGAACCACCTGTGGCCTGACCCCACCACCGATTTTACCACCTAGGCCCTAATCTGTCCATCTGACGGCTTTTGTGTAATCGACGTTTCTACATTTGAGGACAGAACAATTCAGACGCACAATCATCCACGGAACAAAGCAGTTCTCACGCAGCAATCAAGCTCTACGTTTCAAGTGATCAAACGGTGAGCAAGGACCCTGTGTGACGCTGTGATGACCCCTGGGTGGAGTCCACTGTCAGTGCCTCCGCACAGGAGATCTACTGCAACAAAGACTTCCAACCAAAGAAGAACACACTCTGTTTTCTATTTCACTGTTAAACAGCTGGGGCAGAAGACCGGATTTTCTAGAACTGCAACAGAACAGGATTAGAAAGGCTTCCCGCCAGGCCTGGAAAGGACGGGCCTGGGGCCTTCCTGCTGGCTTTATGATGACAATGATAACCTACCTCGCAATTCAGCGCTCTGAAGAAAACATTCAATCAAGACTAAATCACACAAGTATCTGCTATTTTCAAACAATTGCTCAGTAACAAAATTCTAAAATAAGAAATCACTCATTACCTTACATTGTTTATCAAACGTGAGTAGACATGAATAACGCACGCTACAACTGAGCAGTCTAAACACTGCACGCTGCTACGCAACAGCCAGAGAGCACGACACGCGACAGCAGGACGGCGCTTCACTTTCTGCAGGCCAAGTATCTCTCAGTGACGTTCTCCCAGTTGATCACGTTCCAGATAGCTTTCAGATAATCAGGTCTGACGTTTTTGTATTGCAGGTAGTAAGCGTGTTCCCACACATCAATCCCCAGCAGTGGAATAAGGCCTATCAGAAAGAAAACAAAGCCATAAATTCCACTCTGACACCCTGCATCTTCTCTAGTTAATATATATCATCCTATTCACACAAAGTTATTCTCCGAAACAATCATATCCATTCTGTTTCTTACACAACAGGAAATCTGCCTAAGAATGACTATTCCAATGTAGAAGATTTTTTTTTTAACTTTTATTTAATGAATATAAATTTCCAAAGTACGGCTTATGGATTACAATGGCTTCCCCCCATAGCATCCCTCCCATCCGCAACCCTCCCCTTTCCCACTCCCTCTCCCCTTCCATTCACATCAAGATTCATTTTCGATTCTCTTTATCTACAGAAGATCAGTTTAGCATACATTAAGTAAAGATTTCAACAGTTTGCTCCCACACAGAAACATAAAGTGAAAAATGATAGATGATTTTTTAAATGATGATGAAATCAGATCAGACCTATTGTCATGTTTAATCCCAGCAAGTGTCAAGTTGGGAATTGATAATTTCTTTTTTTTTTTTTTTTTACAGAAGATCAGTTTAGTATACATTAAGTAAAGATTTCAACAGTTTGCACCCCCATAGAAACACAAAGTGAAATATACTGTTTGAGTACTCGTTATAGCATTAAATCTCAATGTACAGCACACTAAGGACAAAGATCCTACATGAGGAGTAAGTGCACAGTGACTCCTGTTGTTGACTTTACCAACTGACACTCCTGTTTATGGCATCAGTAATCTCCCTATGCTCCAGTCATGAGATTCCAAGGCTATGGAAGCCTTTTGAGTTCTCCGACTCTTATCTTGTTTAGACAAGGTCATAGTCAAAGTGGAGGTTCTCTCCTCCCTTCAGAGAAAGGTACCTCCTTGTAGGTACCCGATGTAGAAGATTTTAAACTTTACTCTTCGGAAGGAAACATGACAAGCAGTAAACATGATGAACACAGATTTGCAAAACCAAATGCCAATGCAGCCATCCCAGGGCCGACTGCCAGCCTCCCCCAGGGGTCTCCGGAGCCACGTGAGGGGTGCGCTGTGGGGCAGCCGAGGCCCTCCGAGCAGTCGTTCCCACTTGTAGGGTTTACAAGAAACCCACTCTGCTCCCGAAGGCGAATCTTAGTCTCAGGGCAACACAGCAGTTATGACATACTAACAGATTAAGTTAACAGGGAAAACCGAAAAGAATCAGAAATCAAATAGTGTAAATGAAGAACTTCATTTGGCCGGCACCGCGGCTCAGTAAGCTAATCCTCCACCTAGCGGCGCCGGCACACCGGGTTCTAGTCCTGGTTGGGGCACCGGATTCTGCCCCGGTTGCCCCTCTTCCAGGCCAGCTCTCTGCTGTGGCCCGGGAGTACACTGGAGGATGGCCCAAGTGCTTGGGCCCTGCACCCCATGGGAGACCAGAAGTACCTGGCTCCTGCCTTTGGATCAGCACGCCGGCCGCACCGGCCATTGGAGGGTGAACCAACGGCAAAGGAAGACCTTTCTCTCTGTCTCTCTCTGTCCACTCTGCCTGTCAAAAAAAAAAAAAAAAAAAAAAAAAAAAAAAAAAAAAAGAAGAACTTCATTCTATCTAAAAAAGGTCCACATAGGCGGGCTCTGTGGCGTAGTGGGCTAAGCCTCTGCCTGCAGCACCGGCATCCCAGATGAGTGCCAGCTCGTGTCCTGGCTGCTCCTCTTCCATCCAGCTCTCTGCTGTGGCCTGGGAAAGCAGTGGAAGGTGGCCCAAGTGCTTGGGCCCCTGCGCCCCCGTGGGAGACCCAGAAGAAGCTCCTGGCTTCGGATCAGCTCAGCTCTGGCCATTGTGGTCATTTGGGGAGTGAACCAGCAGAAAATGGAGGACCTCTCTCTGTAACTCTTTCAAATAAATAAAATACTTCCCAAAAAAGAAAAAAAAAAGCTTCATTCTACAGAGAATTAGTATCAGCTTAGGCAGCTGTAGGTAGTAACAGTTACAGCTGTGATTAGAGGAGCAGCAGGAGCCAGCACAAAGCTGAGCCTGGCCTCAGACTGCACCCGCTTTGCTGAGTGCTTGCGGGTAGCTGGGACTAGGACCCAGTATGTGAAGGGGTTTGGCTCCGGCTGTGGGCTGTTGGCTCCCGACTCATCTGGAAGCCCTTCAGGAAAGATCAGCGGAGGGTGTGGGCAGCCGTCCTGCTGGGTGACCGTTGGTGGCCCGCCATGTGACAACTGCTGACGCCACTCACTTCCTGGGCACAACTCAGATTTTTCCAGAATCTGAATGGCTCTTTTGGGCAAGTGAGATGCCATGAGAATCTGTGAAGGCCACAGCAGAGAGCTGGATCAGAAGAGGAGCAGCTGGGACACAAACCGGCGCCCATATGGGATGCCAGCACTTCAGGTCAGGGCTTCAACGCACTGTGCCACAGCGCCGGGCCCTAGAATGAAGCTTTTATGACCAAATAGTTTCATGTGTGTGTGTATATGAAAGTACTATCTACTGTAAAAAAATAAGTAAAAAATCCAGGACCTACAGTGTTTTTCCTTACCCAGGTCTGTGTGAAGACTTGCTGAGGTTAACATGTCCAAGCACAGCACTGTTCCTAGCTAAGAGCGTCACAGAGCGCCGTGTCCCCAGATGAAGTGTGTCACTTGTGAATCTCACCTGTTGTTCCTTGCAGCGGATCCTGATTCGCACACGCAGCAATCTGCAAGTGTCCCTGCTCCTTATTGAAGCCGAGCCAACCCCATCCTGAGCCCTGGACACCAACAGACACAGCCGTCAGCTTCTCCTTGAACTTGTCAAAGGACCCAAAGTCACGTTTGATGGCTTCCAGTAACTCCCCTGTTAAGAAAATTCCAAGAAGCACCGCAAAATGAGCAGACTTCAGTCACTAAACCACACTTCATGCTACCTGGACTAAGACACTCTTCACGCGGCAACACCTCGGGGAGCTGCAGCAGAACCGAGCGTGCGAGCCGCCCGGGCCAGCAGCCGCATCTTCACAACTTGCGGCCACACGGCATCTCCAGGAAGTGGCTCAGGATTTCTTCCCCCGTGTGATTTTCGTCAGAAAGCAAATATTTTCCATTTGCTTACTTTTTATTTTCCCGACAGAATTTTACTTTGACTTCTGCCCTAACGACTCTACATCCTTGCTTGGGAATTTAAAAAAAAAAAAAAATCACAGTTATTATCAGGTTCTTCTCCAAGGCAGCTACATTTTCCAACCTTGATTATATCGTGGTTTTTTTTTTTTTTTTTTTTTTTTTTTTTGACAGGCAGAGTGGATAGTGAGAGAGAGAGACAGAGAGAAAGGTCTTTCTTTTGCCGTTGGTTCACCCTCCAAAGGCTGCTGCCGGCGCACCGCGCTGATCCGATGGCAGGAGCCAGGTGCTTCTCCTGGTCTCCCATGCGGGTGCAGGACCCAAGCACTTGGGCCATCCTCCACTGCACTCCCGGGCCACAGCAGAGAGCTGGCCTGGAAGAGGGGCAACCAGGACAGAATCCGGCACCCCAACCGGGACTAGAACCCGGTGTGCCGGCGCCACAAGGTGGAGGATTAGCCTAGTGAGCCGCGGCGCCGGCCCGATTATATCGTTTTAAAAAGCGTGGTTTTCATGGGGCCGGCACTGTGGCGCAGAGGGTTAACACCCTGGCCTAAAGTGTTGGCATACCATATGGGCGCCGGTTTGAGACCTGGCTACTCCACTTCCCATCCAGCTCTCTGCTATGGCCTGGGAAAGCAGTGGAAGATGGCCCAAGTCCTTGGGCTCCTGCACCCGCATGGGAGACCTGGAAGAAGCTTCTGGCTCCTGGCTTTGGATTGGTGCAGCTCTGGCCACTGTGGCCATCTGGGAAGTGAGCCAGAGGATGGAGGACCTCTCTCTCTGTCTCTACCTCTCTCTGTAACTCTTTCAAATAAATAAAATAGAACTTTAAAAAAAAAAATAACTATAGCCCTTTCATTCTGTAGCAATGTACAATTCTAGATTGTACTTAACAATCAAGTCAACAGGGTCAAAGTCATTTCCTGTTGAAGGCAATCACCTTGGGGCCAGTGCTATAGCACAGCAGGGTAAGCCACTGTCTGCAGCACCTGCATCCCCTACTGGCGCCAGTTCAAATCCCAGCTGCCCTACTTTTTCTTTTTTAAAGATTTATTTATTTCCCAAGTCAGAGTTATACAGATAGAGAGAAAAAGGTCTTCCATCTGATGGTCCATTCCCCAAATCGCTGCAAAGGCCAGAACTGCGCTGATCCAAAGCCAGGAGCTTCTTCCGAGTCTCCCCCGTGGGTGTGCGGGCCCAAGGACTTGGGCCATCCTCCACTGCTCTCCCAGGCCATAGCAGAGAGCTGGATGGGAAGTGGAGCAGCCAGGTCTCAAACCGGCGCCCATAAGGGATGCCGTTGCTTCAGGTCAGGGTGTTAACTGCTGCGCCACAGCGCCGGCCCCTTAGCTGCCCCACTTCTGACCCAGCTCTGTTACTGTGCCTGGGAAAGCAGCAGAGCACAGCCCAATGGCTTGGATCCCTGTACCCACGTTGGAGACCTGGAAGAAGCTCCTGGCTGTGGCCATTTGGGGAGATCTCTCTCTCTGTGTCTCTGTCTCTCCCTCTTTCTATAATTCTGACTTAAAAAAGCAGATCTTAAAAAAGCAATCACCTTTTATGAGCACAGGTGATGGAATCAAGCGGCACAGATGATACAGAACGGCAGAAGCACCAACGCCACCGGCTAAGCACGGGCGTCATCTCACGCTGCTACCTGAACAACCTCATCAGCGGTACACTAGGGGATGAGGACAAACCTGGGAAAGAGTGGTCCACTTCCCTCACCTTCTCCCAGCTTCCTGGCGCGTGTCCCGGGAGACAGCAGGTGAGGGCCCAGGCACTCGCGCTCCTGCCACCCACGTGGGAGACCTGGACGGAGCTCCGGTCTCCTGGCTTTGGACTGGCCCAGCCCTGGCTGGTGCGGCCATCTGGGGAGTCACGCAGCGGACGGAAAACCTTTCTGTGTCTTGGGTTCCCCCCACCAACATTCTCTCAAATAAATAAACCCATTTTTAAATCTTTAAAACACACCCTCAGAATTCAGGGCTCTTCAAGGAGCCCAGAAACCAGGGAGGAGACCTAGACTCAGACGTGCGCCCCGCCTTCCCTTCCCACGGGAAAGAGGACAACTAAGCTGTCGGGGTCGCCAGCTACACCGGCAACTGTGCGAGACCTCTCACCCTGTCCTCCCATCCCGACCTGCAGCTTTGGAAAAAATCATCTGCAAACTGGAACAACTGGCTTCTACCAGTCAGGAAAAGTAAAAAAAATAGTACCAAAAGTGTCATTCTAAGCCCTTTAAAAGTTATAATGTACCTAATTCTCCCAACAGCCCCACGGTCGTTCCCAGATCACCCAGATGAAGGCAAGGTCCCGGTGGGCAAGTGCCACACCCCAAGTCCCAGGCTCAGTGAATGCAAGGTCACCTTTTCTGAAACCCGTCTCTCTCTTTCCCTACCATGTGTGTCACTCAGACCAGAAAGGCACCGTGTGTGACAGCACACGTGTGGGCACACGCAGAGCCAGACAACCTAACTCCCGGAACGTTCTCTCCATTCCCACTCCCGTCCCCGTGAGTTATAACTCTGCTGCACCCCCTGCGCTGAGACACATGCCACTACGATTCCCCTGGGAGAAGTCCGGTCAACGCGCACTCCTCCTGCGCACACCAGGCAGGCACGAGTGCCCCGGTGCATACCGACCTTTGGGCTCTCCACCACCGTTAGGGCTCAGGTTTGTCCAGAAAATGGTGTGGTTGATGTGACCTCCACCGTTGAACTTCAGGGCAGGCTGCAGAGCCACCTGGGCTGTGACGTCTCCTGAAACATGAACATGCAAACACGTGTGAAACCTCGCAGATTTTCAACCACTGTATTCACTATTCTAAAACATCAGATAATTGGACTCGCTTACCTATGATAACCCTATTGTTCCTAAAAATCTAGCAATTCCGGTCACTATACACACACACACACACACACAGCCCCGCACAAGTTACTGCTCCCAGTGGATCTGAGTCCATCAGTCACATGCTGAACAACTCACAAGGACCCAGCAGCGTTAGGTTAGCAGAGACTTCACTCCCGAGTGCCAACGAGGTCGGAGTTCTCACAGAAGATTCCAGCAAATCAAACACCAAAGACAACAACCAACGAAAATACAGTAACAGAATGCTAAACTGTACGGCTCAGCATACACACTACACAGAGCATTTGTAAGACAGACTGTCTTTTAGGAAATATTTCAAAGTTACATTCGGAAGAAACAACATACTCAAAACTGAACTCCTGATGTTCAAACCCAGACTTACCCCTCCTGGGGCTCCCCCACCCTGGTAAGCACCAGCTCTGTACTTCAGGACACTCTCTGTAACCTTTTTTTTTTTTTTCAAAAATACTCCTTTAAAAAAAAAAGACTCATTTATTTGAGATAAGGATAGAGTGTTACAGAAAGGGAGACAGACAAAAATCTGTCTGCTGGATCACTCCCCATATGGCCACAAGCCAGGAGCTTGGAGCTCCATCCATATCACCCCAGCGGGTGCAGGGGGCCAGACACTTGGACCATCTGCTGCTTTCTCAGGCGCATTTGCAGGGAGCTGGACGGGAAGCAGAGCAGCTGGGGTTGAACTGGCGCCCCACGGGATGCCGGAGTCACAGGCGGCAGCTTACCCCTTTATGGATGCTCTCCCGTCACACCCCATACTCACTCCACCAACACATCCATCAGCAAAGCCAGCCCCACTGTTAACACTCAACCAAAATCCAATCCCTTCTTCCTAACTCTGCTGCTCCCCATTGGCACACAACACCAGCACCCCCTCCCTGGCGGGACACTTCCCACCTCAAGTCCTGACTTCCCTGCTTGGGCCTCTGCCACCCACTTAGGAGACCCGGATGGAACTCCAGCCTCCTCCGGGCTTCAGCCTGGTTCAGTCCCAAGTATTTGCGCATTCAGCCAGTAGGCGGAAGATCAAGCTCACTTGTGCATGTATTTTTCTCTCTCCCCTGCCCACCTGCAACTTCAAATAAAAAACTTTCAAATTAAAAAAAAAAAATGGCAGGGGGAAAAAATAATTTCAACAATTTAAAGTTTATTTAGTCACTTTAAAATTATAATTGTGGGTGAGGGCTTAACATCTGCTTTTAAAAGCACTTTTGTGAAATTCAGCATTTTATTTGGCTTCAGTTCAATATTTGTCCCCAAATACACTCAAAGAAAGTCAAATATTCCTGGTTACAAGTATTTACGGGAGCAGGCGTTCACACAGCAGTTCCGAGGCCACTGGAACGCCACAGCCCACACTAAGTCCTGGCTCCACTTCCGATCCCAGTTTCCTGCCGGTGTGCATCCCAGGAGGCTCAAGCACTCAAGTCCCTGCCGCCCACGTGGGAGACCCAGCCCGGCCCGCACCAGCTGCTGCAGGCATCTGGGGAGTGGACCAGAAGACGGATGACCTGTCTCTGCTCTCTCTTAGACTTCCAGACTTAAAAAACTTTTATCAGTTACATGGGATGCGATTATGATGCTGTTTTTAATATTCATTTTCCCGCATTTTCAAACATGAAAACTCAACTTTTTATATTTAAATACAACTCTAAATAACAGAAAGCTCTGCAGGTACTTATTGACAAACAGTACTACAACATAACAAATCCTTTTTTCGGTGGCTTTCATTAAACATGTAAAGGACTGAAATTAAGCTGTTTAAATATACTGAAGGGGGGCTGGCTCCGTGGCTCACTAGGCTAATCCTCCGCCTGCGGCGCCAGTACTCTGGGTTCTAGTCCCGGTTGCTCCTCTTCCAGGCCAGCTCTCTGCTGTGGCCCGGGACTGCAGTGGAGGATGGCCCAAGTGCTTGGGCCCTGCACCCCATGGGAGACCAGGAGAAGCACCTGGCTCCTGGCTTTGGATCAGCGCAGCGCGCCGGCAGTAGTTTTTGGGGGGTGAACCAACGGAAGGAAGACCTTTCTGTCTCTCTCTCTCACTGTCTCTCTGCCTGTCAAAAAAAAAAAAAAAATACTGAAGGGGGCAGCATTGTGGCACCTGCACCAGCATCCCATAAGGATGCCAGTTCCAGTCCCGCTGCCCCACTTCTAACCCAGGTCCTGCTAATGCGCCTGGGAAAAAAACAGAGAATGGCTCAAGTCCTTGGGCCCCTGCACCTGCCTGGGAGACCGGAAAGAAGCGCCTGGCTCCTGGCTTCAGACCCGCCCAGCTCCAGCTGTTGTGGCTATTTGGGGAGTGAACCAGCAGATGGAGGATCTGTCTCCTTCTCTCTCCCTCAAAACAAAAACAAAAACAAAAACAAACAAACAAAAAAAAAACACCTCTCTGCCTTTCATATAAATAAATCTTAAAAAAAAAAAAAAAAAAAAACCCTGGAGAGAAGTCGCCAGTTGTCAGCAAACACTTTCACAGCTGGGCCATTCCCAGGCCTCCTCATGGCCACATCCTTCCCCCATTTGCTTCCTAAATCCGAGCCTTTTCCCACTCAGGGCACAGGACTGCTGCCAGGAAACCCTCCAGAGTGCGCTAACTCCCTCCTCTTTTGTTTAGCCAGGCACTAGCTCACAATCAGGCTGAAATACTACATTTTTCCACTAGAGGCCCCCAGTCAACAAGATGACACTACCTAAAAATTACTGAAATTTCCCCGGCCTGACATGCCATGAAGGCACACTGAAGGAAAAGCAAAGATGATTCTCTGTAGCTTACCAAGCAGGGCGCCTGGAACCATGACCGCCAATTATTTTCCCTGTATAAACCACTGACTAACAGATCAAAAGGAAAATACTGTTCTGTATGGAGGCATTAAAACATAGTATTTACACACTCCCCCAAGGCACAAACCCACGAAGTCCACAGGCTACCAGCCTTATCAACTGAGCTCTTTAAAAAAAAAACAAAAACCAGCAGTTATCTCCGCTTTATATTTTAACAAGATTATATTTGACAAGATTAGACAGAAACATGTTTCAGTTTCCCACAAAATGGCTGTTTTCTCTGTGAACTTTGACCCCCAAGAGCAGCCCAGAAAAGCCAAGTCTAACAGGATCTGCACCGTGGCACGTTTTGGTAATGACCCTCACAATGCTGGGTCAGGGCCCACTGCACACGGGGAGCGCCAGACACCCGTGTCTCCGAGCCCCGGGCCGGGCTCCCAGGACGGTGGCAATGCCCACAACCAGTCACACAGTCAGTGTGAACGCTGCCTGGGGCTGCGGCGCCACAGCTGGGCTGCACGTGACAAAGGGCAGACACACACGCTGGCAGCAAGGGCACTGGTCCGGGCCCAGGGGACAGGCGCTCTCCGCCCTCCTCCACGTGACCCAAGATTTCGCTGATTTGGCCAACGGTCCGTTATACAACACAAACAGCTGCCAACACACAAAAGCTCATTTTTTTGGAGATAACATGGTTAATTCACATCCTACTCCAAGGCTTGGCGCTCACAGGGACGGAGAACGTCTCTCGCTCTGCCAAGACACAGCAGGCCGGCCTTGAAATTCAATCTAAAGCAAGCTATATATTTTTTAAAAATTCATTTATTTATTTGAAAGCTAGAGTTACAGAGAGAGAGAGAGAGGAGAGAGAGGGAGGTAGGGAGAGAAAGGGAGGGGGAGAGGGGGAGAAGGGGAGAAAGCGAGAAGGGGAGAGAGGGAAAGGGGGAGAGGGGGAGGGGAGGGGGGAGGGGAGAGAGGGGGAGAGGGGAGGAGGGAGAGGGGGGAAGAGGGAGAGGGGGGAAAGGGGAGAGGGGGAGAGGGGGAGATCCTCCATCCGCTGGTTCACTCCCCAGATGGCCACAAGGACCAGGCCTGGCCCAGGCTGAGGTCAGGGGCTGCATCCGGGTCTCCCGTGTGGCTGCAGGGGCCCGAGTGACCACTTTGCATCCAAACGGACCTTGGCAGGAAAAGTTTCCGGCCCCGGAAGGCTCGTGGGTAACAAAAGCGGGGCACGAAAACCCACAGGCGTGGTTTCTTATTATTTCATTTTTTACGGGCCCAAGCTTCCCGGTATGGCCCCGCACGCCCCCCGCGGCGGCTCGCACCCACCCCTGGCCAGCGCCTCGCGGTACTTCTCCTCCGTGGCGTTCAGGTTGTTCACGTAGGCCGCGTGGTGCTTGCTGTGGTGCAGCTCCATGATCTGCGCGTTGATGTGGGGCTCCAGCGCGCCGTAGTCGTAGGGCAGGTCGGGGAGGCTGTGCTTCTGCCTGGAGCCCAGGGCCGCCAGGCCCGGCGCCAGCCCCCGGCGCGTGCTGCACGACAGGGAGCCCCCGGCCGGTCAGGCTGGGTCCCACCCGGGCCCGCCAGGCTGGAGCGCCCACCACCGCGCGCCCCGGACACATCTGCCGGCCCCCAGGCCTCCCTGGGCCCGCCAGGCCCGGCACGGCCACCACCGCGAGTGCTGGACACACCTGCCGCCCCCCCCCCAGGCCCCCCTGGGCCCGCCAGGCTGGAGCGCCCACCACCGCGCGCCCCGGACACATCTGCCGGCCCCCAGGCCTCCCTGGGCCCGCCAGGCCCGGCACGGCCACCACCGCGAGTGCTGGACACACCTGCCGCCCCCCCCCCCAGGCCTCCCTGGGCCCTCCAGGCCCGGCGGCCACCACCGCGAGCCCTGGACACATCTGCCGCCCCCCCCAGGCCCCCCTGGGCCCGGCGCGGCCACCACCGCGCCACAGCCGCGCGCCCTGGACACACCTGCCGCCCCCCCCCGGCCCCCCTGGACCCGCCAGGCCCGGCGGCCACCACCGCGAGCCCTGGACACACCTGCCGCCCCCCCCCAGGCCCCGCTGGACCCGCCAGGCCCGGCGCGGCCACCACCGCGCCACAGCCGCGCGCCCTGGACACACCTGTGCCCACCCCGGGCCCACCAGGCCCGGCACGGCCACTGTGGACCCCGCGCGCCCCTTCGCCTTTGGGCGTGACCGCGTCCCCGCCGCTGGCGCCCGCCCCGCACCTGCATGCCGCCCGGCACAACATGGTGCCCGCACCGCTGCGGCCGCCACTCCAGGGCCTCCTCAGCGAACCAGCTTCCGGTCGCGCGGCGTCCCCGGCCGCGCCGCAAGGGCAGCCGCGGCCCCGCCCCCAGAGCCCGCCCCCGGCGCGCCCACCCGGGGAGGGAAGGGGAGTGCCGGGGGCACCCGGAGCGGGAGAGGCCGTCCCGCCCGAGCTGCGCGACCTGGGCCTGGGGCACGCGGGAAGGGGACCTGAAAACGTGAAAGTCGCGGCAGCCCCGGCACCTGCTGGCGCTGCTACGGTGGGCGTCGCCAAGGGACGGTCGCTTCTCCCCCCCCGGCGGCGTTGGTACGGCCCGCAGCGCGCCGCGACTCCGCCCCCAGCCGGCGCCGGCCGAGGTGGTCGGGCCCGCGGCCGCCGCGCCTCGACCTCGGCTTCCGGGAGCCGGCGCTGCGCTGGGCGTGCGGCCTCCGCTCGAGGGGACCTGGGCTCCCGCCAGCAGCGGCCCTCGCGCCTGAGCGACCCGGGGCCGGTCTTGGGGAGGACGGGCCGTGGCTGTTGGCCCAGTGAGCGCGTTAGGAAGCGCACGGGGCTGTTTGCACGCGGTGCCCCCGTGACCTTGCGCTGCCAGTGAACTGACCTTGGGCTGTCCTCCAGGCCGCCTCCGTGCCCGCAGCGGGGATCCGCGTGCGTTCGCCTTTGCTGTACCCTGGGTTGGTATGGCTGACTCCGGGACAAGCATCAGACGCCTACTCCTTTCCGTCGGCCACCCCTGGGGTTTTTTCCTTTTCAGGGCCACTAGGAGGAACCTCAATTCAGATGGCCCCAGCAGGTGGATGACGGTGGCCCGGGATCTGTCCGGGGTTCCTCCAAGGAACCGCAGTTCAGATGGCCCCAGCAGGTGGATGACAGTGCCTGGGATCTGTCTCGGGTTTCTGCAGGCAGCCCCGGGAGCCCCACACTACATCCAGCACCATAAATATGGGTTCCCTTGGATAAGCTACCCAAGGCTACATCCCGGCTGTCCCGAGGCCCACCTCAGCCCACGCCAGTGATTCCAGTATTCATATTCCAGCAACAGAGATCCGGCCACATGTCTTAAACCCAGAAGGGTTTATTCCCTCGTGGGAAAACGACTGGGGGTACGCAGTCACGGCTGGGGTGACAGTGGGTGAAGCCACCAGGGACAGGCTTTGACCCCAAAGCTGCCTCATGATTCATGACAGCTGCTAGGGCACCAGACATCTTATCTCCTTTCCAGGGAAGAGGAGGAACAAAGGGTTCGCTCCACTTGTCTCTTCTAAGGATCCTCGTGGTAGATTTACTCAACAAATTCCTCTCACAGCTCAGTGGTCAAAATTCAGGGACAAACCTACACCTAGCCCAAAAAGGCTAGAAAATGTAGTCATCCACTTGTGTATATTTTCAGCCTGGAAAAAAAAAAAAAAACTGGGAATTTTGTTAACAGGAAAAAATGAGTAAGTGATTTGGAAAATCCCAACCTTTTACATAGCCTTTTTTTTTTAAGATTTATTTTATTTATTTGAAAGACAGTTACAGAGAGAGGTAGAGACAGATAGAGGGAGGTCTTGCATCCTCTGGTTCACTCCCCAGATGGCCGCAACGGCTGGAGCTGTGCCGATCTGGAGCCAGGAGCCAGGAGCCACAGGTATCCCACGTGGGTGCAGGGGCCCAAGGACTTGGGCCATCTTCTACTGCTTTCCCAGGCCACAGCAGAGAGCTGGATCAGAAGAGGAGCAGCCGGGACTAGAACTGGCACCCGTATGGGATGCTGGCGCTTCAAGCCAGGGCTTTAACCCGCTGCGCCAGAGCGCCAGCCCCTAAATATCCTTCTTTAAGGCATTATTTCCTTTGCTTGTACCTGAGGTCTGATCGCTACTGGAATGACCTTTGCTGCATTCACTTGTTTGTATTTCTGGTTTTTTTTTTTTTTGGGGGGGGGGTGAATATTACCCCCAGCAGGAAACTAAGTGAGAATTGCTATTCCAGTGTGCCCTTTGCATGACCGACATTGTTTATAGGACCAAGAGTAGCACTTAAAACTGCTGAAATCGGGGCTGGCACTGTGGTGTAGCGGGTAAAGCCACTGCCTGCAATGCCAACATCCCATGTGGGCACCGGTTTGAGTCCTGACTGCTCCACTTCCAGTCCAGCTCTCTGCTGTGGCCTGGGAAAGCAGTAGAAGATGGCCCAAGTGCTTGGGCCTCTGTACCCGTGTGGGAGACCCGGAAGAAGCTCCTGGCTCCTGGCTTCGGATCGGCACAGCTCCGGCCGTTGCAGTCAACTGGGGAGTGAACCAGCAGATGGAAGATCTCTCTCTCTCTCTCTCTCTCTCTCTCTCTCTCTGTGTGTGTGTGTGTAACTCTTTCAAATAAATAAATAAGTCTTAAAAAAAAAAAAAAAACCTGCTGAAATGGAATGACCCAGGCTAACAGCAAGGACAGAGAAACAATACCAACGGAGGTTCCTGTGTGAGCTTTCCTTTTTCCCCTGCTTCAGGCAAAACTGTAATTATTTGCCTCCAGAAAGAACACGTCAAGCTTGGAAAAGGAACAGATGGCCTTGGGTCAGACAGAGCTGCTGGACAAGCGAGTGATGCGGGCATGCGTGCGGGGCAGCAGGAGCAGGCTGTGTCCAGGAAAGGAGCGGGGGAGCCACGTGGAGCCCCTCGATGGTACCAGGGACCAGGCCAGGTGCTGTGCTCCTGTTTACACAAGGATCTTGAGCCAGCTGAGGTCAACATAGAATGGTAGACGCCAGGAGGGGGTTCAGTGTCTCTCTGTTAAACCTGACATAACTCTGCCTTCAAGCAGGTTTTTTTTTTTTTTTTTTTTTTTTTTTTTTTTGAAAGACAGAGTTACAGAGAGAGGTAGACAGATAGAGGGAGGTCTTGCATCCGCTGGTTCACTCCCTAGATGGCCACAATGGCTGGAGCTGAGCCGATCCGAAGTCGGGAGCCAGGAGCTTCTTCTAGGTCTCCTGCGTGGGTGTAGGGGCCCAAGGACTTGGGCCATCTCCCACTACTATCCCAGACCATAGCAGAGAGCTGGATTGGAAGTGGAGCAGCCAGGACTCGAACCAGTGCCCATATGGGATGCCAGCACTGCAGGCGGCAGCTTTACCCGCTATGCCACAGCCCTGGCCCCATAACCTGATATAACTCTGCCTTCAAGCAGTTGCCATGCCTCCCACATGCCCCTCCCCACCCCCAAACCTGAGCTCAGCCCTGCTGTTTGTAGCCCAGGTTTCCAAACAGCACCCCTCCTGCTGGCCCCATGCAGCTCCGCAATCCTGTCTTCTAAAGATGTGTTTATTTACTTGAAAGGCAGAGTGACAGAGACAGAAAGGAGAGACACTCCTTCCATGGGCTGGTGCACTCCTCAAGTGACTGCAGTGACTGCGATGGCTGGGCTGACCAGGCCAAAGCCAGAAGCCAGGAGCCTCACTGGGGTCTCCCATACGGGTGCAGAGGTCCACACACTTGGACATATTTCTTTGCTTCCCAGGGTACATTAGCAGATAACTGGAGCAGAAGTGGAGCAGCAGCCAGGCAGGACTCCACCTGGCACCCGTATGGGATGCCAGTGTCACAGGCAGCGGCATAACCTGCTATGCCACAGCACCAGCCCCATGGGCACTGTTCTAAGAATGACTCTCAAATCTACCCAAGCTACTGAAGACTGGCCCAGCCCACGAAGGACAATGACCAAGCCAGATCCCACTGGTTGTAGCCAGCACAGTCCAGGGGATGCCCTGCACACCACTGGTCCACTCTAAGGATCCAGAATAGTACCCAGCAGGCTTTGCTTCACCTACTTCCGAGGTTCACGCCAGGACGTAGTCCAGCCTGTGTCCATCTCGTGCACGCCCAGAACTCCCATCCCGGCCCGCGTCACCCTAACCCAGTGCAGGCATACGTCTGCACTGGTCCTTTGGAGAGAAATTGGAGGAAATCACGGAAAATAAGACTGCTTTCACGGTAAGGATATACATTTGGCTTGGCAAACTGTTCAGCTATTGGTTGGTACAAAATACTCAGGGAGAGGAGTCAGCCTTGTGATGCAGCAGGTTAGGCTGCCACTGGCGATGCCAGCATCCCATTTTTTTTCTTTTTTACATTTTTTATTTATTTATTTGAGAGGTAGAGTTACAGACAGTGAGAGAGAGAGACAGAGAGAAAGGTCTTCCTTCTGTTGGTTCACTCTCCAAATGGCTGCAACGGCCAGAGCGGCACCGATCCGAAGCCAGGAGCCAGGAGCTTCTTCCTGGTCTCCCATGTGGGTGCCGGGGCCCAAGCACTTGGGCCATCTTCTGCTGCTTTCCCAGGCCACAGCAGAGAGCTGGATTGGAAGAGGAGCAGCCAGGATTACAACCGGCGCCCATATGGGAAGCCGGTGCCGCAGGCAAAGGATTAACCTACTGTGCCACAGCGCCCGCCTCATCCACGGCGGCCATTGGAGGGTGAACCAACGGCAAAGGAAGACCTTTCTCTCTGTCTCTCTCTCTCACTGTCCACTCTGCCTGTCAAAAAATTAAAAAAAAAGAATACTTCAAAACAGGGTTAATCAGTCGCCCCCACGGTGGGTTGGAAGAGCCCTCTCTGTGAGGGACAGCTGACCTGGGATTATCCCAATCTGCCTTGAGCAGGCCTCTTAGGCTTGTGCTAAACTGGTTTAAAATTTAATCCAGGGGTGGGCATTGTGGTACAGTGGATTTCGCTACCACTCAGGACGCCTGTATCCCTTCTCAGAGTGCCTGGATCGAGTCCCGGCTCCTCTGCCTCCATCCAGCTTCCTGGTTATGGATCCTGGGAGACAGAGGGTGATGGCCGAATACATGGCTCCCTACCATCCATGTCGGAGACCCAGCTGACGTTCTGGGCTCCTGGCTTCAGTCTGGCCCAGACCTGGCTGTCGCAGGCATGTGGGGAGTGAGCCAGCAGATGGAAGATGCTTGGAAGTAACACCCTGAGAGCAGGGACATCATTTTAGAGCACCCGAGACTCCATCTTAAGAAGCACCCCCACTGTGAGACTCTGGCCTGAAACTATGATCTGTTTTCTTTTTTCTTCTCTTTTTTTTTTTTTTGACAGGCAGAGAGAGAGAGACAGAGAGAAAGGTCTTCCTTTTGCTGTTGGTTCACCCTCCAATGGCCGCCGTGGCCGGCGCGCTGCGGCCGGCGCACTGCATTGATCCGATGGCAGGAGCCAGGTGCTTCTCCTGGTCTCCCATGGGGTGCAGGGCCCAAGCACCTGGGCCATCCTCCACTGCACTCCCAGGCCACAGCAGAGAGTTGGCCTGGAAGAGGGGCAACCGGGACAGAATCCGGCGCCCTGACCTGGACTAGAACCCAGTGTACCGGCGCCACAAGGCGGAGGATTAGCATATTGAGCCATGAAACTATGATCTAAAACGTAGATGATAGCAGTACACTGGGGGCCGGCGCTGTGGCACAGCTGGTAAAGCTGCCACCTGCAGTGCCGGCATCCATATGGGCACTGGTTCGAGTCCCGGCTGCTCCACTTCCAGTCCAGCTGTCTGCTGTGGCAGAGCATAGAAACTCCCTAGCATGATCACTCAAGCTTAAAACAGATAGGTGCTCCTGGATTAATGTTAAGATTGTAATTTGTCTATAGTCAAGGTTGCAATTGGTATTAGTTTTGCATAGGCCTTAGGTCAGCTTGACCCTAGCAGCCACGTAGTGCCCCAATCCCAGCAACCATGGGTTCCCCCTGCCCCCTTGTGGTTTTTGCCCTGTTGCTTTGAGCTTGGGAGTCGAGAGTTCTTTGGAGCACATGAGCCTGCTCTCCACCACTGGCAATAAAGGACTGGCAAATTGTATCAATGTGGGGTGCTCCTCTGTGCTCACTCGGGGACAACAATCTCTCTGTCTCTGTCTCTCTGTGTGTGTGGGATCATCTGCCTTTCAAGTAGATGAACATAAACACTGGGGCCGGTGCTGTGGTGCAGTGGACTAAGCCTTTCGTGTGATGCTGGCATCCCATATGGGCATTGGTTTCTGTCCTGGCTGCTCCTCTTCCGATCCAGCTCTCTGCTGTGACCTGGGAAAGCAGTAGAAGATGGCCCACGTCCTTGGGCCCCTGCACCCACGTGGGAGACCTGGAAGAAGCTCCTGGCTCCTGGCTTCAGATCAGCTCAGCCCTGGCCGTTGTGGCCATCTGAGGAGTGAACCAGCGGATGGAAGACCTCTCTCTCTCTCTCTCTCTCTCTCTGTAACTCTGACTTTCAAGTAAATAAATAAATCTTTCAAAAAAAAAAGTAAGAGAAGCTTTCACGCATCAGTCTGACGAGACCAGGCACACTCGCAGTCCGTCTCTGCAGCTGTGCTTGTGTTGCTGGTGGCTCCTGTGGCGCCGATGTGCCCTTGGGAAACCTGCCGTGCATGTCTGAGGGGGTGGACTCTTGAAATCAGCTCGACTCCATCCAAGCGGAGACGTTACTTGTCGTCTGTGCTGTCCTCCAGTCTCCCTGAGCCCCAGCTGACGCACCTGTCAGACGGGACTGATGGAAGCCCTCACTCCCCGGGATGGCTGCACGTGAGGGCTGACGCAACGCCGCCGTCTCCCCTGGGCTCCTACATTCCCCCTCCTTTTCCCCTCTAGAAGCCCAGTGACTCGGGAGTTCCGAGAGGCCCCTGCTGGATGACGCCTGTCACACTGACTGCCCCCCTCCCCCAGTCGAACTTGGCTTTGAACCGGAACGGACAGGCACATCCCAGCTGGGCTCCCCAGCCCCTCCGCCTCCTCCCTGCAGGCTCCACCTGCAGGCTGCTCGCGAGGCACTTCGGTATTTTGCTTGTTTCCTCGCCAGGTGGCGCTCTTCCGCACAGGACTGGGAAGCTTCCTGTTCTGCACTTGCTGATCAGGTGCAATCGGTGCGACCAGAGTTGTGCAATAATCCTACCCGGCGTCCCGTCCGGTTGACAACAGCACAGGTCTCTGGTGTCCCCGTCAGAAGCCTTTCCTGGAGAGGCCCACAGATGTTTCTCTGACGCTGACCGAAATAGAGCGGTTGGTGTCGGGAAGTTTTCTGTTCTGGGTGGGCTGCCCCCTTCCAGGCCCCTTGCTGATAAGGACCAGGCTTTTGTTGGGGGCAGCTTTTGCCTGTACTTGTTTGCATTTCCAGATTCCAGACTGCCGACTCCTGGGCTATACCGGGCCACGGGAAAACCCATGGAGCTCACTCCTGCGCCAGTCCCTGGGTCCTGGGGCCCTTAGCCACGGGCTCCCTTGTCCCCCCCCCCCCCATCAATCTTCTTCTGCTTAGTGAGAGTAACACTGAGTGCACATCTCCCAGAACTGTGTTTACAGGGGGCTTGTGGGGTGGAGGAAGGTTTTGATGGGACTCAAACATGGGTGGCCGGGGACTTATGAGGCCATGTGTTGTCCGTGAGATCCGGTGGACTCAATCGGTCGGCAGCGCTGGAACACGGTGCTCCGGACCTGGGAAAATGCTGCCGAGGCTAGGCGAGGCAGAAAACAGCGAGGGAAGTGAGCCAACCCTGCTCCTGAGGGCGGGAAGGGGGCGCTCCCTTTCCTGCCCACGATGGTGCCGCAGCTGACCCCTACCACAGAAGGCAGGTCAACAAGAGAAAATGTGCACAACTGGGAGTCATACCAAATCAAAACCTCAGGGGGACCAGTGCTGTGGCGTAGTGGGCTAAGGCTTGACCTGCAGCACCAGCCTCCATATGGGCGCCGGTTCGAGTCCCGGCTGCTCTTCTTCTAATCCAGCTCTCTGCTATGGCCTGGGAAAACAGTGGAGGATGGCCCAAGTGCTTGGGCCCCTAGACCTGCATAGGAGACCTGGAAGAAGCTCCTGGCTCCTGGCTTCAGACCAGCCCAGCTCTGGTGGTTGCAGCCATTTGGGGAGTGGACCAGTGGATGGAAGACCTCTCTGTCTCTCTCTGTAACCCTACCTCTCAAATAAATAAATAAATCAAATCTTTAAAAACAAAACATAAAACCTCGAGGCTCGAGCCGCACAGTGGAAGCCTGGATACCCTTCTTCCTAGGGGAGTGGAAGCGGGGGCTCAGGCAGCTTCAAAGGCTGGTGAGGGGCTTCAGAGGAACGCATCTGCCTCGTGGCTACACGAGGGCTGGGACAAAGCTCCCTGGGTCCTGGCTGTGCTAATCTCCAAGTCTCTGCCGTGACAGGAGTTACCCTTCCTTGGGTGGTGACACTGCAGTGAGACTGAAGGCAACCGTGCTCCTCTTCGGCGGATCCAGGCCTAGGCAGGCGAGGGAACTGTGCTATGGAAGACAGGGGGACCCAAGAGGGAGGCAGGCACAAGGTCAGAGCGACCTTGGTCAGCAAGTCAAAGTGCCAGACTCTGGGGAATCACTTTCTGGCCCGACAGACCCAGCGGATACCCGCAGCAGCCTGGCCAGTGGTGGAGCACCTGCCTGCTTCCCAGGACGCCTGGCTGGCGGGAGCACACACCTGCAGTCAGCAGGCTCTTGCTCTCCTGAGCTGGCAGGTCTTCAATTTGTGGGGAACAGAGAACTGCGGGGCAGCATCGTGGAGCAGAGGGTGAGGCTGCAGGCCGCGCTGCCCGCGTCCCGCCCTGGAGTGCCAGTTTGGGTTCCGACTGCTCCGCTTCCAGTCCAGCTTCCTGCCAATGTGCCCAGGACAGCAGCCCCGGCACCCATGTGGGAAATCAGCTGTTGCAGCCATCTGGGGAGTGAACCTGCAGATGGCAGATCTCCCCCTCCCTCTCTCCTCATCACTTTGCCTTTCAAAGAGATTTTTTTTAAAAAATAAATATTTATTTGAACATCTCAGTGACAGAGAGACAGGGAGACACAGACAGACAGACAGACACACACACACATCATCTGCTGGTTCACTCCCCAGATGGCCACAATGGCA
Organism: Oryctolagus cuniculus; assembly: GCF_051225735.1. Taxonomy (NCBI): domain Eukaryota; kingdom Metazoa; phylum Chordata; class Mammalia; order Lagomorpha; family Leporidae; genus Oryctolagus; species Oryctolagus cuniculus. The sequence continues at coordinate 8,358,968 of NC_142871.1, read as the reverse complement.
GGGCTGAGTCAGGCCTAAGCAGGAGCCAGAAGCTTCATCCGGGTTTCCCACATGGTGCAGGGACCCACTTAGGCATCTTCTACTGCTTTCGCAGGCCATAAGCAGGGAGCTGGATCAGAAGTGGAGCAGCCGAGACTCGAACCAGCGCCCATATGGGATGCCAGCATCGCAGGCAGCAGTTTTACCTGCTATACCACAATGCCAGCCCCATAAATAAATCTTCTAAAAAATAGAAATTATAAGATATTTCACTGAATGTTCAATCAAGCAAGGTATTATCTGTTTTATAAATAAACAAAATCAGCAAGCACCAGAGGCAAATAGAATGGTACTTTGAAAAGTTTTTATTTTTTTTTATTTTTATTTAATTATTTTTTGACAGGCAGAGTGGACAGTGAGAGAGAGAGACAGAGAGAAAGGTCTTCCTTTGCCATTGGTTCACCCTCCAATGGCCGCCGTGGCCAGTGCGCTGCGGCCGGCACACCGCGCTGATCCGATGGCAGGAGCCAGGTACTTCTCCTGGTCTCCCATGGGGTGCAGGGCCCAAGCACTTGGGCCATCCTCCACTGCACTCCCAGGCCACAGCAGAGAGCTGGCCTGGAAGAGGGGCAACCGGGAAAGAATCCGGCGCCCCAACCGCGACTAGAACCCGGTGTGCCGGCGCCACAAGGTGGAGGATTAGCCTAGTGAGCCGCGGCGCCGGCCGAAAAGTTTTTTTTTTTTTTTAAGTTTTATTTTATTTATTTGAAAGACAGTGTTGCAGAGATAGGTGGAGACATAAAGTTCTTCCATCCTCTGGTTCACTCCCTGAATGGTTGCAATGGCTGGAACTGAGCTGATCCAAGGCCAGGTGCCAGGAGCTTCTTCTGGGTCCCCGACATAGGTGCAGGGGCCCAAAGACAGGCTGTCCTCTGCTGCTTTCTCAGGCACATTAGCAAGGAGCTGGATCAGAAGTGGAGCAGCCAGGATTTGAACTGGTGCCTATATGTGATGGCAGCGCTGCAGGCCAGGGCTTTAAGCAGCTGTGGCACAGTGCCAGCCCCCTTATTTTAATGTAGTTAGATGTATGTCTTACAAAAGTTTGGTTTTCTGGAAGTGAATAAGTTTTTAAATTTTTTATGTATCGTATTTCTAAGCAATGAGGGCTGTAGACACCTTAACAGGAAGTACAAACAGCCAGAAATTGTCACAGACACTGGCTTGGTTGGTGCCTCCCCACCTTGCGGCCCTCCAAAGGTGGAAGTTAGAATGTGTCTGGCTGTGCAAGGAGAAGCAGATGAGCAGGAGCTGCAAACATGGGGGCGTCGGGGTGCGGTCGGTGCAGAGCCCGGCAGCCAGCAGCCCCGGGTGGGTCTGGTGCCAGGGACTTTCCCTCCTCCACGCTCTCAGCAGCCTGCGCCACTTTTCGGTTGGTTGCCCCATAGTGGCAGGTGGCTTCCCTAGACACAGCCATCAGACCTCCCCTACCCTGATAAGAGAAAGGAGAGGAAAGTGCTTTGCTATCACCAAGCCCCAGGAGATTTCCTCTGCTTCCAGCCAGAACCCCCAGCTGGCCACCTGCCCGCAGGGAGACTGGACAATGCTCACGCGCGCCCTAGTCCACAGGGAGACTGGACAATGCTCACGCGCGCCCTAGTCCACAGGGAGACTGGACAATGCTCACGCGCGCCCTAGTCCACAGGGAGACTGGACAATGCTCACGCGCGCCCTAGTCCACAGGGAGACTGGACAATGCTCACGCGCGCCCTAGTCCACAGGGAGACTGGACAATGCTCACGCGCGCCCTAGTCCACAGGGAGACTGGACAATGCTCACGCGCGCCCTAGTCCACAGGGAGACTGGACAATGCTCACGCGCGCCCTAGTCCACAGGGAGACTGGACGATGCTCACGCGCGCCCTAGTCCACAGGGAGACTGGACAATGCTCACGCGCGCCCTAGTCCACAGGGAGACTGGACGATGCTCACGCGCGCCCTAGTCCACAGGGAGACTGGACAATGCTCACGCGTGCCCTAGGCCAGGGGCTGTCACTGGGAGGTTTTCAGTGGTTACATGAATAAGAGGGAGAGCGCCCCCGGGAGACCTCCCCGGCATATGAGGTCCTGAAATGCACACAGCACTTCTGCACACACAGAAAGCCTATCTTGCTCTGCCCAAAATACCAAAAGCATGCTCGTGGAGAAACGGCATTGCAGCACAGTGGGTGCAGCCACTGCCTTGCCGTGACGCCGGCACTGCTCCACTTCTGACGCAGCTCCCTGCTGGTGTACCTGGGAAAGCAGCAGAGGACGGCCCAAGTCCCTGGGCCGCTGCACCCACCCAGGAGACCTGCTGCAGTTCCAGCTTCCTGGCTTGGGCAAGGCCTCGCCCTGCTCACTGTGGCCATTTGGGAAGTGAACCAGTGAATGGAATCTCTCTCTGTGTCTCTCTCTCTCCGGGTGTGGGTGTGTCTTTTTCTCTCTGTGTAACTTTGTTTTTCAAATAAATAAATCTTTAAAGAGACGCTGGATTATGCCAGCCACAATTCATCCCGTGGGTTGAGGACAATGTAACTCAAACCCAGCTGCAGGCGTGGAGGGAAGAGGCTCACGGCTCCCAGCGTGGGGGCCAGGGCGTCCCAGGGAAAGCTGGACGGAGCACAGCCACGCTGAGTCGTCCTGGCACACTGAATCCTTTCAGAAAGCTGAACAGGTGACCAGGACAAAGACGACAGGGATCAGGATAGGGAGGTGACTTCCAAAGGGTGCATTTATTTGCCCTAATGAAGGGATTTCCCAGTAACCGGACAAGCCTGTTTCCAAGAACAACTGACTCTAAGTCACCCAGACTCTGTTATCTGTGCAGGGAGTGGCTGCTCCTTGCCCCCACCGAGGAGTTCGGGGTGTCTGCGGCCTAAGGATGCACGCGGTCACTGGGAGACGGACTCGCCCGTGCAGACCCTGTGCTTGGTGCTGTGTGGCAGGTGTGCAGTAACCCTTTCTTGGGGACGTGACACATACATTGATTCAAAACCATGCAATTAGCCGGCGCCGTGGCTCAATAGGCTAATCCTCCACCTTGCGGCGCCGGCACACCGGGTTCTAGTCCCGGTTGGGGCGCCGGATTCTGTCCCGCTTGCCCCTCTTCCAGGCCAGCTCTCTGCTATGGCCAGGGAGTGCAGTGGAGGATGGCCCAGGTGCTTGGGCCCTGCACCCCATGGGAGACCAGGAAAAGCACCTGGCTCCTGGCTCCTGCCAGGATCAGCGCGGTGCGCCGGCTGCAGCGGCGGCCATTGGAGGGTGAACCAGCGGCAAAAGGAAGACCTTTCTCTCTCTGTCTCTCTCTCTCACTGTCCACTCTGCCTGTCAAAAAAAAAAAAAAAAAAAAACCATGCAAACACAAGGCCTGGAAAATTATTCAGCACTGTGTTCAAGGAGATAGGTACGAAAAAATAGCATTGTAATAACAGTACTAGGAACTATGGTAGCAATGAATTATTAAGTTTAGAATGTTAGTATAATTTTTCATAGTCTGTGAAGAGAGTGAAGACTAAATATTATTAGCTATCAGTATGGTGAAAAAAATCTAAATGCTAAGTAAATAAAAAATAATAGGTTAATTGAGTGGACACGTTTGCCTGTTATTCACAGAAAAACGTTTAAGAAAGTCAGTGCCAGCGCCGTGGCATAGGGGGCAAAGCCGCTGCCTGCAGTGCCAGCATCCCATATGGGCACCAGTTTGGGTCCCGGCTGCTCCATTCCCATCCAGTTCTCTGTTGTGGCCTGGGAAAGCAGTACAAGATGGCCCAAGTGCTTGGGCCCCTGCACCCACGTGGGAGACCTGGAGGAAGCTCCTGGCTCCTGGCTTTGGATCTGAGCAGCTCCGGCCATTGCAGCCAACTGGGGAGTGAACCAGTGGAATGAAGGCCTCTCTCTCTCTGCCTCTCCTTCTCTCTGTAACTCTAATTTTTCTTTTTCTTTTTTTTTTTTTTTTTTGACAGAGTGGACAGTGAGAGAGAGAGACAGAGAGAAAGGTCTTCCTTTGCCGTTGGTTCACCCTCTAATGGCCGCCGCAGCCGGCGCGCTGCGGCCGGCGCACCGCACTGATCCGATGGCAGGAGCCAGGAGCCAGGTGCTTTTCCTGGTCTCCCATGGGGTGCAGGGCCCAAGCACCTGGGCCATCCTCCACTGCACTCCCCGGCCACAGCAGAGAGCTGGCCTGGAAGAGGGGCAAGCGGGACAGAATCCAGCGCCCCAACCGGGACTAGAACCCGGTGTGCCGGCGCCGCTAGGCGGAGGATTAGCCTAGTGAGCCGCGGCGCCGGCTCTAATTTTCAAATAAATAAATAAATCTTTAAAAACCAGTCAGTGTTGACCCCAATCTACTAGAAAGAAAAGTAGGCTAGAAGGTGTGGTCCAGCTTCCCTACCATATTAGCAGGAAGTTGGAGTCAGACGCTAGAGCTGAAGCGGGGCCTTGCACCCAAGCAGTCAAAGATTTCTATTTATTCAATAGCATTTGCAATCAATTATGCATTTTTCTTTAATGCTAAAATTATCCTAAATTTGGACTGTGGGAAATGCTTCAAGCTTACTCCCACCTTAAAGTTTTCTTCCTTTTTTAAAATTTATTTATTCGAAAGGTAGAGTTACAAAGACACAGGAAGAGACAGAGCAATCTTCCATCCACTGGTTCACACCCCCAAATGGCTGCAACAGCCAGGGCTGGGCCAGGCTGACGCCAGGAGCCAGGAGCTTCATTTGGGTCTCACACGTGGGTTCAGGGGCCCAAGAACTTGGGTCATCTTCTGCTGTTTTCCCAGGAGCATTAGCAGGGAGCTGGTTGGAAGTGGAGAAGCCAGGACTTGAACTGGCACCCACAAGGGATGCCGGCATCGCAGGTGGTAGCTTAACCCACTATGCCATGCCAGCGCCAAAAATTCACTTTTGAGAGACTGAATATACAAGTGAACAATGGCCAGACTGCACACTGTGTAAAACAGAATTCTGACCCAAACCTGTAACTGACCCAGGAAACCAGTCGCTTATCAACAATGGCCAGCCCTGAAGCCAACCTGCTGGAAGTCAGACTGCTATCTCCAGCAATAACCCAGGAAACTGAACAGTAACTTACAAAAGGGCCAGGGCTGACAAGCTGATACCTTCCCTAGCTTTCATCCCATCTTCCAACTCTGGATCAACCCGAGTTAAACGGGCATTCCAAGGGCATCACATGGGACGCCCAGCGTCCAGTGAGCCACCTGCAGCCTCCCGTCAGGGCAAACCTGGAACCACCCCCTTTGCTGCACTGGAAACTCCCTTTCCCACTGGCCCACGGGCCTGCCAAACACAAGGGACAGCGCCCGACTCCCTTGCTACAGCAAGCTCTCAATACAGACTGTGTGTTTCATTCAGCTTGTCTGGGCTATTTCCTCCTTACTGAGGTATAATTTACATGCAATAAAAATGCATCCTTTGGGGCCAGTGCCCTGGGCTGTGGCTGGGCCAAGCCGAAGCCAGGAGCGAGCAGCTTTACCCAGATCTCTCCCAGAGGTGTAAGGACCCAAGCACTTGGGCTGTCTTCCGCTGCTTTCCCAGGCGCATTCACAGGGGGCTGGATGGAGGTGGAGCAGCTGGGACTTGGCGCCCATAAGGGATGCCAGTGTCACAGGTGGCGGCTTTACCCACTGCACCACAGTGCTGGCCCCTTGCTGTACTTTCATAAACGCGGATTAAGGGGTAACCACAATAGAATATTTGCTTCACCTTCTAGATTCCCTCATTTTTATAGCTGAGGCCCCTGCTCCTCCTCTCCTGGTCAACTGATGTGATGGCCACCTCCCGGGAAGTTTGTGTCTTGGTCACATGACCTCGCCCTAAAAATACCTGCCTCATCTTGCACTTCCCAGAACTACAACCAGCCAGTTCTCCAAGGAGCTCTGTAGCCTTTCAGTGGGCAATGGGATTCCGAGCTCACTGGGACCAACCTTCCTGGTTTGCTGGGGACTGCCCCAGTTTAACCTGACAGTCAGGGATCCCAGGAGGCCCTCTTGGTCTCTGGGGAGCAGGGACAACTGGTCACCATACTAGGTCTAGGTGCTTTCAGAGCCTGGAACTAGGAATCTTACTGTAAAGTCATGCATTCAGGGGCTGGTGTGTGGCACAGTGCGTTAAGCTGCTGCCTGCCGTGCCAGCATCCCATACTGCTGCATTTCCAATCCAGCTCCCTGTAACGCACCCGGAAAAGCAGCAAAAGATGGTCCAAGTGCTTGGGCCCCTGCCACCCACACGGGAGACCTGGAAGAAGCTTCTGGCTCCTGGTTTCCAGCCTGGCTCAGCCACAGCTGTTGCAGCCACTAGGGGAGTGAACCACTGCACGGAAGACGGATCTGTCTCTCTGAGCCCCCCATTCAAATACATCTTTTTAAAAAAATCACGTTCAAACTGGTATTTCCAATGTAAAATTTTTCCCACCCTCTCTGATCTTGTTTCTCATTTTCCATCACACAGAAAGCCTTCATACATCATAGCATCAAGTTATTTGCGTTATCCTACAGTAGTTTCAAATGCCAGCCATCAACCCTAGTCCTTCGCAGCCCTGTTCCGCGGAGCGGAGGCCGGCTCTCTCCAGGGGCGTCACCAACTACGGCCTTGCGAAGCCCCAGGGAAATTCTTTCCTCTGTAAATCTTCCTCGTTGCCGACTGGATTTAAAGTTCACTTCTTTCAAATCGCTTTCGACCCGGGGCTTTGCTTCCCTTCTTGATTCATCCTGTAGCTCTGTCGGAGAAGTCCTGCTCCTACTATCTGCCACTTCCTCTGTATGCACCTGCTGCGACCTGGACTCCGCACGAAGCCGCAGCTCGCTCCTCCCTGGGCTGCGGCGGCCCTGACGGAGCCCGCACCGGGACACGGCGGGACCCTTGTGCACCCGCTGCCTCGGGACAGGCAGAAGCAGAAATGCACAGGTTACTCGGCGCTCGGGTCGTTTATCCTAACTTCACGAGTGCGCTCACCGGGAGCGCAGCCGAGCCGCCTCTCCCGAGACCCGGCCCCGGCTTTCCTCCCCGACCCGGCGCTCCGAGGCCAGGCCGGACATTCTGCAGGGCGAGCTACCGGGCTCCCCGCACCGCCTCGCCCGGGCCGGCTGCCCTGGGGGCCACGCTGGGGTCCAGCAGGCCCAAGGCAGGTCCCCCCGGGGCGCCCCCGGCCCCGCGTCGCGTCTTCCCAGCGGTCCGCAAGGCAGTCTCGCCCACCCGAGTACACTCCACTGACGGAATTCACGCCACCGGGCTCGCCCCATCGTCCACGGCCCGCCCTCCCCTGGCCCCGGGGCCGCCCTCCGCTCGAGAACAATGGCTGCTCGCTTTCGCCGCCGGAGACGCCACGGCAGAACGACCCGCGCGGACACGAGGCCGCCCGTCACGCGCGAGGCGGCACACGGAGGCGGCCGGCCCCGCCCCGCCGGCGCGCGGAAGCACCGCGTCCAATCGCACGCCGCCCTCGCGCAGATCCCTCCGCCCGGCGGCGCCGTCGCCGCAGGCGGCCCACGCGAGCGCGTCCACCGGGGCCGCCTTCCCGGCATGCCCCGCGGCTGACCTCCGACCCCGGCGACCCGCCCCCTCGCCCGACGTCGCCCCTCCACACACACACACACGGCCGGAGCTGGCGGAGCCCCGGCGGCGGCGCTGGTTCCGGGTTGCAGACTCCGCCGCCAGGTCCCGCTCGGGCTAGGCCGGCGGCCGCGCGCTCCTCGCCTCTTCGCCTGTGGCGGGGCCGGGCGGCCGGCGGCGCCCCCACGGTGAGCGGGCCCGACGCGAACATGGCGGAGCGGGGAGGCGGGGCGGAGCGGGGCCGGGCGGCGGGCGGGGCCTGGCGTCCTCCCTCAGCGCCATTTTGTGGCAGCGAGACCCGCAAATAAAGGGGCGCGCGGGGCTGTGACGGGAGGAGGCGCGCGGCGGCGGGGCCTCGGCCTGTGCGACTGGCGGCGGCCGCGCGGCCCCGGCCCGGAGAGGTAGGTGCGGGCGGGCGGCGGGAGAGCGGCCGCGGGGCCCCTGTGGGAGCTGCGGGGCGACGCGGGCCCGGGCCGCGCCGGCCGCCCGTTACCCGCTTCCTCTTCCGCCGCCCCGAGGCCATGTTGCCTCGGCCCGCGGGGCCCGGAGGTCCGGCTGGGGCGGCCCTGCTGGTCTGGGCCCGGCCCGGCGGGGGAGAAGGCGGCGGCGGCGGCGGCGGCGGGGCCCGGTGCGCGGCGCGGGCTCCGTGCGCTTCCATGTCGGGACGAGGGCGCGCGCCCGTCGCCGGGGGTCCTCCACGCCGCTCGCGGACCCCGCGCGCAGCCCAGGCTCCTGCGGGAGGAAGTGGATCCCCAGGGGACTGGGGGAAGTCCTGGCGCGCCGAGGCTGTGACGGGAAAAATAAAAAAACACGGGCCCCTTCCCGGTGGAAAAGCGATCCCGCGTGGGCACGTTCCGGTCGCCTTTCTCGTGTGGCTATTCTGTTCCCTCGGAAGTCACCGCCAATTACGTTCGTTTTTTTGTGTGAAAATTTCGGCCGTGAAATTTTCGGTGCTAGGTGAACGTGGTGTAGACGTATGAAACTCCGCTTACACGGTGTGGGAAAATCTTCTCGCGACGGCTGGATTTTAACTTCATTCATTCCATAGCATCTGATGAGGCAAGTTGGAGGGAGATTGCAGCCCCGCAGGCGGCTGGCGATAAGGGTGCAGTGCTGTCAGGGCTTCCGGTGTCTTGGGCAGACAGCTAAGCCGGCGGCAGAACTGGTGAACTGTCCAAAGAGCCAGATCCCGCAGGATGGAGGTAACAATGGGAGTGGGATCCGGGCACCGCTGGGTTGTCCACAGCTTCCCAGATTCGTGGGTCTTCATCACAGCGAGTTTTCCCAATTCCGCTCTGAGCCATGTTCAAGATGTTTTCGCATATTTGTCACAAATTATCTGGTAGGTACGATATGGAAGATGGGTAGGAGCCCTTTGATAGGCCAGGAGTTGTAACGGTCGCATTTACGACGATTGTTACAGCTGCTGGGTCTCGTGGGTGTGTGTAGTACAGAGTCTCCTTGGAAATACTGTCTTAGTTTTCGTCTTTACAATGTGCCTACATTGTTTGTGTCTTGTTTGTCAGAGCTATATGTTGAGTGGCTTAACAGTATTTTGGTTCCATTCTTGTTTTTACTTGTTAAATCTTTTCCCACTTTTCTACCTCCAAATATTTTTTATTTGATATAGTTACTAAGCTTATTAAGGACAAACTTTTCAATATTCCCGTAATAGGATACTCCATTGGATAGAATAGGCTGTAAAGGTGTTCAGTGCTATGAAGAAGTGTTCACCTGGAAGATGTTGGTGGAGTTTAATTTTTACGAAATGCATGTTAAAGTTGTCCTTTATGTTCATATTTTAAAATCCTTGTTTCTACAGCACTTCATTACGCTTGCAAAATTGGTACCCTCCTTTTGCTAATTTGGAAACGGTAGCACAGAATTAAGTAACTTGCTGAAGATCACACTTAAGACCAATGCAAGTGTGAGAAATAGGCGGTTCTCGAATTTCTAAGCAGTACTCTTTCTACTCTAGTGTAAAGGTTACTGTGGTATCAGGTGATGGAGTCTTAAATGCAGTTGTGATTTGTTTCTCTAGAGCACATGCCTTCAGAGAAGCACTGAGTTGCCTAATAAAGCATCATGGTGCTACTGGAATGTAGGGTGCTAGGCACCTCCTAAGCCGCTTCTCCTGTGATAAAAGGCATCGAGTAGATGTTGATTCTGATATTTTAACGTTATCTCGGGATGATCTACAAGAATAATTGAAACCTTTACATAATTTAAAAATCAATCATCATCATTTTTTTTTTTTAAGATTTATTTTATTTACTTGAAAGAGTTACAGAGAGAGGTCTTCCATCCACTGGTTAACTCCCCAGATGGCCGCAATGGCCAGAGCTGCACCGATCAGGAGCCAGGAGCTTCTTCCGGGTTTCCCACACAGCTGCAGGGACCCAAGGACTTGGGCCATCCTCTGGTGCTATCCCAGGCCATAGCAGAGAGCTGGATCAGAAGAGGAGCAGCCGGGACTAGAACTGGTGCCCACGCCAGCCCCAAAAATCAATCTTAAACTTTGCTTAAAAATAGCCAATTTAGCTGCTTTTGAATTTTTTCTCTTTTGCTTTATTAAAAAAAAAAAAAAAACACACAGATTTTTCCGTCCTCTGGTTCACTCCTCCAAATGCCCACAACAGCCATGGTTGAAGATTTATTTATTTGAAAGACAGTGTTAGAGAGGTAGAGACAGAGAGGTCTTCCATCCTCTGCTTCACTCCCCATATGGCTGCAACGGCCGGAGCTGTGCCAATCCGAAGCCAGGAGCTTCCTCCCAGTCTCCCACGCAGGTGCAGGGGCCCAAAGACTTGGGCCTTCCTCCACTGCCATCTCAGGCCACAGCAGAGAGCTGGATCAGAAGAGCAGCCGGGACTAGAACCAGCGCCCATATGGGTTGTCAACGCTTCAGGCCAGGGCTTTAACCCACTGCACCACAGTGCCGGCCCCAGTTACCAACTTTTGAGAGACACTGGATTTAGGACCCAAACCTCTAGTTCATTAATAGCTGTTTTACGCTGAGCTGATCACCTAATGAGTCACATTTTCATCTTGGAAAATGGAGACTAGTTTTGACTTTGAAAAGTTGTGATTATTGAATAAATGTGACTCATAGACAGTGAACGTGTATGTGTGGTGTCTGTGTGTATATGCTTTCATTTTTCACCTTCAAGGTTCAGGACTCTGATGATTCCAGATGATGTTATGGGGTGACGTGGCACAGCAGGCTAAGTGATGCTGGCATCCCATTTCCAATTGCTGGTCTAAGTCTCCACTACTCTACTTCCAATCCAGCTTCTTGCTAATGTGCTTGGCAAGGCAGGGGAAGATGGCCCAAGTGCTTGGGCCTCTGCCACCCCTGTGGAAGACCCAAATGGCGTTCCTGGCTCCTGGCATTGACATGGCTCAGCCCCAGCCTTGGCAACCATCTGAGACATGAACCGTTGGATGGAAGATCTCTTTTTCTCTATGTCACACTGCTTTTCAAATGAACAAATCTTTTTTTAAAATGGTGTTTTAGTACTTCTAGTTTTCCTGTGGAAGATTATTCTAAGAATCTTTTTGTGAACCTAGAATCAACTGTAGATGGTGACTGAGCTTGTCAGGTTGTAAAAAATTACCTTGGGGATTAATAGATTTCTTGGTGTGTTTATGCAATGTGAAGGTAAAAATTGAGAATTGAGTTCTGTTCTGAGTAGTTGAATGTTGTATGTTAATTTGTTTTCAACCTGCTAAGCCGTGGTTAAGCCTCTGACTGCAGCACCAGCATCCCAAATGGGCTCCAGTTGTCCCCGCTGCTCCTCTTCAGATTCAGTTCTCTGCTTATAGCCTGGGAAAGCAGTGGAAGATGGCGCAAGTTTTTAGGACTGGCGCTGTGGTGCAGTAGGTTAATCCTCTGCTTGCAGTACCAGCATCCCATAAGGGCTACTCCTCTTCCGATCCAGCTCTTTGTTATGGTCTGGGGGAGCAGTGGCGGATGGTCCAGGCGCTTGGGCCCCTGCACCCTCTTGGGAGACCTGGAAGAAGCTCCTGGCTTCAGATTGGCCCAGCTCTGGCCAGCCGTTGTGGCCATTTAGGGAGTGAACCAGCAGATGGAAGACCTTTCTCTCTGTCTGTCCCTCTCACTATCTGTAACTCTACCTCTCAAAAAAAAAAAATCTTACAAGAGTTTTGAACCAGTTCTACTTTGCCTTTGACTGTGAATTTATGTGGCATATCATGAGTGCTTAAGGAAAGATGGACTTTGCATCAGTTACAGATTTTCTGAGGCGCTCGTTTCCTAAGCTGAATACCCCATACATGGAATGAACTGCAGCTCTTTCAAGAGCTGACCTGTGAAAATGCATGCGAATAAAACCTGTATTTACCCCTGACTTAGATTACAACTTCAGAAATTTATTTTGGGGGGGTTGTGTTTAGCCTAATGACTGAGTCACCCACAATGCATCTTAGAGTGCCTGGGTCTGTTCCCAGCCCTGGTTCTTACTTCCATCCAGTGTCCTGTCATTGCAGACCCTGGAGGCAGCAGGGATGGCTCAGGTAGTTGGGTTCCTGCTGCCTACGTGGGAGAGACCTGGATTGAGTTCCCAGCTCCCAGCTCCAGCCTGTCCTGGCCACTGAGGGCATTGGGGATGGAAGCTTTTGTCTCTCAAATTAAGGAAGAAAGAAAAGTTAATGTCCTCCAAACTCCATTTTAATTCATACTACCCAACATCAAACTTTTGAAAAGGAAAATATAAATCAGTGTTAGAAAACTTAATTATCTTTCAGAATTCTAAAAATTGGAGCACACCAAGGATTCTGTGGTTAGAAACTAAGACAGGAGGACATCATGGTAGTTGTCCTCAGTCTGTGAATTCTCTTAGGGTTATTAAAGAAACTCATTTCTGCGGCCAGTATTGTGTTGCAGGTTAAGCTGCTGCCTACAATGCTGGCATCTCATATGTGTGCCAGTTGAAGCCCTTGCTGCTCCACTTCCTATCCAACTCCCTGCTAATGCACCTGGGAAAGCAGTGGAAGATGACTCAAATACTTGGCCCTCTGCCAGCCACATAGAAGACCTGCCTGGAGTTTCAGACTCTTGGCTTCAGCTTGGCCCACTGGCCATTTGGGTAGTGAACCAGCAGTTGGAAGATCTCTCCATCTCTCTCCAACTATGCATTTCAAATAAATAAACTAATTTTTTTCTTTAGGTTAAGAATTTGTTTATTTGAAAGGTAGAGTTACAGAAGCCAGGGCCGAAGCACTTGGGCCACCTGCTGTTGCTTTCCCAGGCCATACCAGAGGGCTGGGTCGGAAGAGGAGCAACAAACCGGTGCCCGTGTGGGATGCTGGAGCCACAGGTGGAGGCTTTAGCCTACTGGGCCACAGCGCTAGACCCAACTAAATCCTTTCTTAAACTCTTGATTTATTTCTTCTCTTTCTTTCCCTTTCCTCCATCCCTCCCTCTCCCCTCTCCCCTCTCCCTCTCTCCCTCTCTCCCTGTTTCTCATGGAGAAAGAAATTAAATGCCCATTTTTTGCCGGTCACCATACTGAAGTGTGTCTTCAAAATAGAGTAATTTTGGACCATAATGGTGATAGTCTTTTTTGAGACGGTGAAACTGAAGTTCAGAGTTTTCTCCTTTTTACTTTTTTTTTTTCAGTGTGATAGCATTCTAATGATCACTTTTTTTTTTTAAGATTTATTTATTTGAAAATCAGAGTTACACAGAGGAGAGGCAGAGAGAGAGAGTGCGTGCACACTTCCATCCACTGGTTGACTACCCAATTGGCCACAACAGCCAGTGCTGTGCTGATCCAAAGCCAGGAGCTGGGAGCGTCTTCTGGGTCTCCCACATGGGTGCAGGGGCCCAAGGACTTGGGCCGTCTTCTATTGCTTTCCCAGGCCATAGCAGAGAGCTGGATCAGAAGTGGAGCAGCCAGGGCTTGAACCAGCACCCATATGAGATGCTGGCACTGCAGGCAGCCGCTTTACCTGCTGTGCCACAGCGCTGGCCCATTGCTTTATTTTCAAAGGGTGAAACCTTCTAGAAAGCTTCCTTCAAGTGTCTCCCAGTCCTCTAAGTGCCCTTTAAAAATAGACTGCTACCGCTGGCATTGTGGTGTAGCCTGTTAACTTGCCTCCTGCCATGCAGCATCCTGTATGGGCACTGGTTTGATACTCCACTCCCTTCCTATCCAGTTCCCAGCTGATGTGTCTGGAAAAGCAGTGGGAGATGGCCCAAGTACTTGGGCCCCTGCACCCACATGGGAGACCTGGATGAAGCTCCTGGCTCTGGCCCAGCCCTGGCTGTATGGCCATTTGAGGAATGAGCTAGTGGATGGGAGATCTGTCTCTCCCTCACTCTCTGTAATAAATAAAAACATTAAAAAAAAAAAAAAAACAGTTATGATCGGCGCCGTGGCTCAATAGGCTAATCCTCCACCTTGCGGCGCCGGCACACCGGGTTCTAGTCCCGGTCGGGGCGCCGGATTCTATCCCGGTTGCCCCTCTTCCAGGCCAGCTCTCTGCTATGGCCAGGGAGTGCAGTGGAGGATGGCCCAGGTGCTTGGGCCCTGCACCCCATGGGAGACCAGGAAAAGCACCTGGCTCCTGGCTCCTGCCATAGGATCAGTGCGGTGCGCCGGCTGCAGCGGTGGCCATTGGAGGGTGAACCAACAGCAAAGGAAGACCTTTCTCTCTCTGTCTCTCTCTCTCACTGTCCACTCTGCCTGTCAAAAAAATTAAAAAAAAAATAAAAAACATTAAAGGAATTAAAAAAAAAAACAGTTATTACTACTTAAGCTTGCAGTTACTTTTATTTTAATGGGATAAGGATCTGAATACCTGCCTGTTGAGAAGAGAGTAAGCAAGTAAACCTAGGAGAAGTGTCAGTTGAATAAAGTTTGAACTGAATATGATCTATATTGAGTCACATTCAAGTTGCTTAGTTTTTTTTTTTTTCCAAAATAAATTTTTAAGGTTTTATTTATTTGAAAGGCAGAATTACAGAGAGAGGGAGTGAGGAGGAGACAGTGTGTGAGGTCTTCCATCCACTGATACACTCTCTAAATGGCTGCAATGGCCGGGGCTGGGCCAGACTGAAGCCAGGAGCCAGGAGCTTGTTCTAGGTCTCCCACGTGGGTGCAGTAGCTCAGTTACTTGGGTCCTTCTTTACTGCTTCCCCAGGCACATTAGCAGGGAGCTAGATCAGAAATGGAGCAGCTGGAACTTGAAGCAACACCCATAGAGGATGCTGGAGCTGCAGGTGGCGCCTTCGCTACACCACAACACCAGCCCCAAGATTCTACACACTGAGGAGATAGGGTGCCTAGTAACTGGATAAAAGATGGACTGTCTAGCCTTAGTGGTAAATTTGGCTGTTTTCAAATTATCACACTTCTTGTATTAAGATTCATGTTTATTCTCAGTATTTTATGTAATTGTTATCTCAGCTGGTTCTAGAAAAAAAAAACTTGATTAAGTAGCCTCACCTTTATGACTGTACTGGTACCTGAAGCAAATTTGTTCATACTTTTAACACGTTTGTATGTCTACTATGTGTTAGTCATTGGCAGTCAGTGAAGCAATAGCTGGGACTGAGGTGAGCTGAACCCAGAATCCCAGAATGCAATCCAGGCCTCCCAGGTGGGTTGCAGAGACCCAATTACTGGAACCATTACCTGCTGCCTCCCGGGGTACACAGTAGCAGTGCGCCGAAATTGGGAGCAGAGCCCTGACTGCAACCCAGATACTCTGACATGGGATGTGGATGTTCCAACAGCATCTTAACTGCTGTGCCCCCCAAATCAGAATTCTATGACAGTACAAGTGTGGTTAGACTATCTGATTATAAGGTGAGAGTTGAAATTGTTAAAAATGTTGTTGGAAGGGGTAGAAGTTGACCTTGCCACCCGTGAGGGAGACTTGGATTGAGTTCTCTGCCAGTGTAGGCTTTTGGAGTATAAACCAGAAGATGGGGCGTGCTCTCAAATAAATAAAAAAAAATTTTTTTTGACAGGCAGAGTTAGACAGTGAGAGAGAGAGAGAGAGACAGAGAGAAAGGTCTTCCTTTTGCCGTTGGTTCACCCTCCAGATGGCCGCTACGGCAGGCGCACTGTGCTGATCCGAAATCAGGAGCCAGGTGCTTCCTCCTGGGCTCCCATGTGGGTGCAGGGCCCAAGCACTTGGGCCATCCTCCACTGCCTTCCCGGGCCACAGCAGAGAGCTGGACTGGAAGAGGGGCAACCGGGACAGAATCCAGCGCCCTGACTGGGACTAGAACCTGGTGTGCCAGCGCCGCAGGCGGAGGATTATAATGCCTTGTGAGCCGCGGTGCCGACCAAATAAATAAATATTTTTAAAAATAGTAACGGTAAATCACTTTCTTTTGAGGAATCTCAAATAGTAAGAATACCGTGTTTAATATGAAAATTATTTGGTCAGATTTCTACTAGTTTCGAATTTATATAAGTACAAGTAAGTAAAGTAAACCAGAAATATTTTAAAATGGTAACAGAGCATTCTTGAATATGCTGTCAGAAGTAATACCTAGGAACACCTAATTTGGCTTTTCTACTGGTCAGATTTGAACCTAAGGAAGTAATAGATGTGTTTTCAGCACAAGAATTCAGTTTCTTAATTTGTATTATTTTTCCAAACACAACTTAGATGCTTTTAAAAACCAGAACTGCTGGGGCTGCCAGCATCCCATATGGTGCTAGTGTGGGTCCTGGCTGCTCCACTTCCGAACTAGCTCTCTGCTGTGACCTAGGAAAGCAGTAGAAGATGTCCCAAGTCCTTGGGCCCCTGCACCCACGTGGGAGACCCAGAAGAAGCTTCGGATTGGCCCAGCTCCAACCGTTGTGTAAATCTTAAACAAAATAAAAAACCCCGATACTGCTATTCAGAACTGATTGAACTGTTTCAGTGCTCACAGAATTTTTATACAGAAACTGCTGTTGGCATTCATTCTGAGTTAGCATGATTAGTTCTCGACTTGAATTTTTTTTACGATTTATTGAAAGAGTTACACAGAGGAGAGGCAGAGGGGGAGAGAAAGAGAGAGAGAGAAAGAGAGGTCTTCCATCTGATGGTTCACTCCCCAGTTGGCCTCAATGGCTGTAGCTGCACCCATCAGGAGTCAGAAGCTTCTTCTGGCTCTCCCATGCAGGTGCAGGGGCCCAAGGCCTGGGCCATCTCTTACTGCTTTCCCAGGCCATAGCAGAGAGCTGGATCAGAAGTAGAGCAGCCAGGTCTCGAACCTGCGCCCAAATGGGATGCTGGCACTTCAGGCCAGGGCGTTAACCTGCTGCACCATAGCACCGGCCCCTCTATTTGAATTATTAAGCTAGCTTTTGCAACAGTGCTAAGTGAATTTTATATAAAGAAGCTAATTTTGAAAGACTTTTATAGATTATTTCATGGCATAGAATTAGAAGAATTTTTAAAAATGTTTATTAGAAATGCAGAACACGTAGGAGAGGGATCTTTAATCTGCTTCACTCTGCAAAGTTTCACAAAAGCTAGGCCTGGGCTAAGCTAAAGCCAGAGCTCAGAACTTCCTGGATATCCTGGTGGCTGTTAGGAACCCAATTACTGGGCCTCATCCACTGTCTCCCAGGATCTATTAGCAGAAAACTGGATTGGAAGTGGAGGAGCCAGGACTCAAACTAGGCACTACAATGTGGAATGTGGGTGTGTCAACGCCACAATGCTGCCTGCCCCATAGGAATATTTTTATTATGGTATAATTGTATGTGTGTGCTTATTTTTTTTATATTTTATTTTATTTAATGAACATAAATTTCCAAAGTACAGCTTATGGATTACAATAGCTTCCCCCTCATAACTTCCCTCCCACCCACAACACTCCCCTCTCCCACTCCCTCTCCCGTTCCATTCACATCAAGATTAATTTTCAGTTATCTTTATATACAGAAGATCAGTTTAGCATATGTTAAGTAAAGATTTCAACAGTTTGCACCCATGTGTGTGTGTTTATATATAACACTATTGAAGAGTAGTGAATCTCCATGACCATGTTAGATTTTACCTTTTTAGTATAACATAATGCTATCAAACCAAAGGTTTAGAAACTGGTACTAACCTAGCAGCGTGCCTAGGTTACTGCTTGAGTTCAGTATCTGACTTCAGTGCTGAGTGACCACTTCTGTAGCAAAATTTGTCTTTCATAGGATAGTGGCAAGATTGAAATGAAAAATTATCTCTCGGCCCTTTGTGGCAACTTCAGATGATTCAGCTTTTACAAAGGGATTTTAAAAATGTACTTAACAGGCCGGCGCCGCGGCTCACTAGGCTAATCCTCCGCCTAGCGGCGCCGGCACACCGGGTTCTAGTCCCGGTCAGGGCGCCGATTCTGTCCCGGTTGCCCCTCTTCCAGGCCAGCCCTCTGCTGTGGCCAGGGAGTGCAGTGGAGGATGGCCCAGGTGCTTGGGCCCTGCACCCCATGGGAGACCAGGAAAAGCACCTGGCTCCTGGCTCCTGCCATCGGATCAGCGCGGTGCGCCGGCTGCAGCGCGCCGGCCGCGGCGGCCATTGGAGGGTGAACCAACGGCAAAAGGAAGACCTTTCTCTCTGTCTGTCTCTCTCTCACTGTCCACTCTGCCTGTCAAAAAAAAAAAAATTGTACTTAACAAAAAGGAAGCTGACTGTAGAGTGTACAGGAACTCTATAATATCTTGCTGCTTTTCTTGCAGGTTAAAACTATTCTGAAACAGATCTTTGTAAAAAAAAAAAAAATGAAAATAGGAGAGGGAGGAGGTAGAAGGGTGGGGGTGCCAGCTAGAGGCAGGGTAGGATGGGAAAAATCACTATGTTCCTAAATTTGTATATGTGAGATGCATGAAGTTTGTATACCTTAAATAAAATGTTTAAAATTTCATTATTCTGAAATAAAAAGTTTAAGTAAAAATAATCTTATGATTAGACAATAAAAGACCCAGTAATTTTTGTTCCTACCTTAACTGGAAGAAAATCAATTGAGCCTCTGCCTCACTCCTTTTTTGTTTGTTTTTTCTGTTTTTAGGATTCAAGATGACCAACGAAGAACCTCTTCCCAAAAAGGTAATTTTTTTTCCTTGCAACTTTAAAGCATTTTTTTTCATAATAGTGCTGAAGGGGCTGTCTGTATTGTTTTGCTGCCTCTTCACCCTCTTGCCTTTATTAACAGTAATAGCACTTGGGCTGTGCAGTGTGCCAGATGTTGTATCTTATATGTACTATATTTTTAGATTCTTTCAGCTTTTCATCTGTTAAGTGATATTCCCATGGTCTGTTCTTAGTCTTTGTTACATAAATACTCCTGCCTACAGATACACACATGTCAAAAAAGGAGAAACTTCATACATTCCTATAAAACCATTTATGTATTTTTCAAGAAAAGGTTACAGCTAATTCTTAGGTATCTCTTTCTCTGAACTTTCTTCTAAAGTTCCCCATTATATGAGTTTACTCTATGCTATGAGTTTACTCATAGCATATGAGTAACATATCTACTATATATTCATACAATGACTATTAAAAAACAGTAACAGTTTCTGGTAGTAGTTGTAATTGGATTTAGAAAAGCAGGTGTGTGCTTACTGAACAGTATTTAAGTGAACAGTTTACATAATATGTTTTACAGAAATTTTTGACATTTTAGAGCATTAATAAAGAATTGGATTGTGCTTAAATAATCTGAAATTACGGCCGACGCCGTGGCTCAATAGGCTAATCCTCCACCTTGCGGCGCCGGCACACCGGGTTCTAGTCCTGGTCGGGGCGCCGGATTCTGTCCCGGTTGCCCCTCTTCCAGGCCAGCTCTCTGCTATGGCCAGGGAGTGCAGTGGAGGATGGCCCAGGTGCTTGGGCCCTGCACCCCATGGGAGACCAGGAAAAGCACCTGGATCCTGGCTCCTGCCATCGGATCAGCGCGGTGCGCCGGCTGCAGCGGCGGCCATTGGAGGGTGAACCAACAGCAAAGGAAGACCTTTCTCTCTCTGTCTCTCTCTCTCACTGTCCACTCTGCCTGTCAAAAAAAAAAAAAAAAAAAAAAAAAGTGAAAAAAAAATAATCTGAAATTACTGTGTACCTCCTCTTTCACTATTTGGGTATAATGCCCCCTCACTCTTACATTTTATAATGCCATTTTACTGGTTAATGTTAACAGCTTAAAACTTTTTTCCCAAAGATTTATTTGTTTGAAAGGCAGAGCATCAGATTGAGAGAGAAACAAATATCTTCTCATCTGCCAGTTCACTCCCTAGTTGGCCATAGTGGCCAGGACTAGGGGTTCAGGCCAAAGCCAGGATCCAGGAATTGCATCCTGGTTTCCCACATTTGTGGCAGGGGCCCGTATACCTGGGCCGTCTTCCCTGCCACTAGCAGGGAGCTTGATGGATAGCAGAGCAGCTTGGACTGGAACTGGATCTCTGATACGGAATGCCAGCATTGCAGAGCACAGCCCTTTGAAAGAAATTTTTAGAAGATTTATTTATTTGAAAGGCAGTTACAGAGGGAGGGCGAGACAGAAGTCTTCTGTCTACTGGTTTACTCCCCAAATAACTGCAACTGCAGGGGCTGGGCCAGGCTGGAGCCAAGAGCCCAGAACTCTGTCTAGGTCTCCCACGTGGGTGCATGGACTAAACACTTGGGTCATCTGCTGCTGCCTTCCTAAGCATGTTAGCAGGCAGCTGAATCAGAAGTGGAGCAGCCAGGACTTGAACCTGTACCCATATGAGATACCAGTGTTGCAGGTGGTGGCTTTACCCTCTGCCATACCACCAGTCCCCAAAATGTATTTTTAAGGAAATTTTTTTAAGTGTCTTAGAAGGGAAGCTAATCAGATTTTATTTTTTTTTTAAAGATACATTTATTTGAAAATCAGTGGTAGAAAGGGAGAAAGAGATACCTTCCATCTGCTGATTCATTTCCAAATCCCCACAACAGCCAGGGCTGAATCAAAACTAGAGTCAAGAACTCCATCCAGGCCTCCCACATGGGTAGCAGGAGCTCAGGTGCTCGGGCTGTCCTCTGCTGCCTTCCAGGCACATTAGCAGGGAGTTGCATGGGAAGCAGAGCAGCTGGAATTTGAACTCACATCAGGTATGAGATACCAGCATCACAGCAGTGGCTTAACCCACTGCCGCGACGTCAGCCCTGTGCCTCCTTCGTTTTAACTTCTTTTCAAATAATCAGAGTCACAGGGAGTTTGGAGTTGCAGAGACATGTACAGGGAGACTCTCTGCTCCCTTCAGCCTCCTCCAGTGTTAACGTATTGGGTGACTCCAAACATTTTGAACAACAAAATGAAAACAAGGAAATTGACAATGTCACAGTCCTCAGAGATTCTGATTTTACAGTTAGCAAGTACTCTGTGTGTAGCTTGTGCAGTTTTATCACATACGTAGCTTTGTGTAACCATCACCAATGAAGATACATATCTGAACTACCTCCCCAAGACTCCCAGTGTTATTCCTTTGTAACCGTATCCACCTTTTCTCTCTCTAACTCTTGGCAATACCTAATCTGTTCTCCATTTTTATAATTGTTATTTTGCCAGTGTTATATAAAGGAAATCTTGTAGTATGTATCTTTTTAGAATTTTTTTCCACTCAGCTACTTTCCTTTAGGTTTATCTAGGTAGTTTCATGTATCTCTTGATCTGTTACTCTTTACCGTTAAGTAGTATTCCATGCTATGAGTGTATCATAGTTTAAACATCGCTTTCGGTTGGCGCCGCAGCTCACTAGGCTAGTCTTCCGCCTGTGGCGCCGGCACTCCAGGTTCTGTCCCAGTTGTCCCTCTTCCAGGCCAGCTCTCTTGCTGTGACCTGGGAAGGCAGTGGAGGATGGCCCAAGTGCTTGGGTCCTGCACCCGCATGGGAGACCAGGAGGAAGCACCTGGCTCCTGGCTTCAGATCGGCTCAGTGCGCCAGCCGTAGCGGCCATTTGGGGGGTGAACCAACGGAAGGAAGACCTTTCTCCCTCCCTCCCTCCCTCCCTCCCTCTCTCTCTCTCTCTCTCTTTCTCTCTCACTAACTCTGCCTGTCAAAAAAATAAATCACTTCTGAGAGGGCATTATTGTAGTTTCAGTTTGGGGACATTAAAAATGCAACTGCTGTGAATATTTTTATTTCTTTAAAATACATGCTTAATATATAAAGATAATTAAAAATGAATTTTAATCAAGAATGGGATGGCAGAAGGAGTAGGAGGTAGGATGGGAGTGGGGGTGGGAGGATGGTATGGGGGGAAGAATCACTAATTCAGAAGCTGTACCTGTGAAATTCACATTTATTAAATTAAAAAATAAGTGAAAATACATGCTTAAGAGGGCAACTACTGGGTCATCCATTCACTTTGAAACAGTTTTTTAGAGTGGCAGTACCATTTTACAGTCTTCCCAGCAGTGTGTGAGTTTGTCATCAACATTTGGTGCTATTATTTTTATTTTGGCCATTCTAATCAGTGTGTAGTAATGTCCCATGGAAAATTAATTTGCATTTCCCAAGTGAAGATGCTCATTGTTACAAATAGTTCACCTTCCCAGTAAAACAAGATTTCAAATAAATGATAATATGTGCTGAACCATTTGTGTTTCACAGTACAGAGCTGTTCTGTAGGCCCCTTTTGGGTAGAGCTTTGTCTTCAGGAATAGCAGTCAGTTCATCTTTTAATTTTTTTTATAGGTTCGACTAAGTGAAACAGACTTCAAAGTTATGGCACGAGATGAATTAATTCTAAGGTAAATGTTCTTTTATCCAAAATACAAGCTTTCTATAAAATATTATATTTCGACTACATTGAGTATTTATACTTTATGTCAAATATGTTTCATTTTTAATGTTACTATTTGCTCATATCACCTGATACCGGATTGGAACAGATTCCTTAATGGCCTTTTTTCCATTTTTTTTAAAGATTTATTTATTTATTTAAAAGGTGGAGTTACAGAGAGGGGGAGAGAAAGAGGTCTTATATCTGATAGTTCACTCTCCAAATGGCTGCAACGGTCAGAGCTGAACTGATCTGAAGCCAGGAGCTTCTTCTGGACCTCCCAAGTGGGTGCAGGGACCAAAGCACTTGGGCCATCTTCACTGCTTTCCCAGGTGCATTAGCAGAGGGCTGGCTCAGAAGTGGAGCAGCTGGGACTTGAACCCTGGCACACATATGGAATTCCATTGTTACTGGCAGCGGCTTCACCTGCTGTGCACAGGGCCAGCCCCAGTGGCCTGTTCTTCATTATATAAGTATGGAGGAAAATTGAACATTTTAACAAACTACAGCACTAGTTGGGGAAACTTCCTGGACTAACAGTGATCTGAATTTCTTCTCTTGCAGAGACAGAGTATTAAGGATTGATACTTGGGAAGCATTTTACTTAATGTGTACCTTGCTATAGGGAAAGACTCTGATCTCAGAAATCTGTTTTAGATACGTGGGTATTTTTAAAAATTCATGGAAAAATTAAATAAAAGATAATGTGGGGGCTGCCATTTGTCATAGCAGTTAGAACAGGTATGTCCCATATCACAGGACTTACTTGGGTTCGAGTCCTGCGTTTGTTCTGGAGTCCAGTTTCTGCTAATGTGCACTCTGGAGGCAGCAGGTGATGATGGTGTAAGTAGTTGGACCCCTGTCACCACTGTGGAAGACCTGGATTAAGTTCCTGGCTCCCAGCCTCATCCTTATCTATCTGGCCGTTCTAAGGATTTGGAGGGAGAACCAGTGATGGGAGTTCCTATTTCTCCCAGCTTGTCGAAACCAAAACAAAGGTAATGCACATTTTCCATGAACTCTTCGGGAGACAACTCATACACAGGCTATTTTGTTTAATTTTTCCTTGTGTTTAACATTTTAAAAATTGTATTTTTTATTTAAGATTTATTTATTTATTTGAAAGGCATAATTACAGAGAGAGGGAGAGACAGATCTTTTTCTGCTAATTCACTCCCAAATGGATCAACAGCTGGAGTCAGGAGCCTCAACCAGTCTCCCACGTGGGTAGCAGGGGCCCAAGCACTTGAGCTATCTTGTGCTGCTTTTCCAGGCACATCATCAGGGAACTGGATGGGAAGTGGAGCAGGCGGGACTTGAACAGGCTCCCACTTGGGATGCACGTGCTGCAGGCAGCAACTTTACCTGCTCAACCGCAGTGTCACCCCAAAATTTGCACTTCTAAGAAATTTAGTTCTGCTTTCAGAAGAAATACATTGCTAATAACATGAAGTTATTCTTCAAAACGTGAATTTCACCATCTCCATATACTTATGTTCTTTACTTTTTCATCTATAAGTTGAGGAGAATGAGTTAATTTTTTTAAGTGTTACTTATTTTTTTCATTTTATTTGAAAGAGACAGAAATCTTCCATCTGCTGATGAACTTCCCAGATGCCCACAACTACTGAACCTAGGCCAAAGCCAAGAGCTTACACCTTAATGTGGGTCTCACGTGTGAATGGCAGGGACCCAAGGATGTCTTTGAACATTGGCTGCTGCTTCGTGGCTTACACGTTAGAAGGAGCTGGAGCTGGAAGGAAGGCGCTCCAGTGCGGGCAGTGAGTGGTGTCGTAACTGCTGTGTCCAGTGCCTGCCTGGAGTTATTTTTAAAGGTTACATCCAGTTCTGAATTTCCGTGGTTCTCTTGTGAATGTATTACAAGAGTAGACTATCGGGGCCGGCGCTGTGGCGCAGCGGGTTAATGCCCTGGCCTGAAGCGGCGGCATCCCATATGGGTGCCAGTTCTAGTCCTGGCTGCTCCTCTTCCGATCCAGCTCTCTGCTGTGGCCTGGGAAAGCAGTAGAGGATGGCCCAAGTCCTTGGGCCCCTGCACCCATGTGGGAAACCTGGAAGAAGCTCCTGGTTCCTGGCTTTGGATTGGCGCAGCTCCAGCCGTTGCACCCATCTGGGGAGTGAACCAGTGGGTGGAAGATCTCTCTCCCTGCCTCTCCTCTCTCTGTAACTCTGACTTTCAAATAAAATCTTTAAAAAAAAAGTAGACTATCAAGTACAGCATTGTGATATTTTTTAAATACAAAAAAATAAAAAAATGAGACATTCAAGAATCACTGTAGAAATTTTTTTTAAGTTACTGTTAAGGTTACTACATCATATATGGTTTATATTTTTGAGGTTAGGGAATCTTCATTTAAAACTCTTAGGTGAGTGTTTTTTCTCTTTCATGCCCTTGGTGATCTAAAATCAGCTGCTACTTATTTAGCTAGTCTCTGCTTTCTATCCTTTTAATGTGGATATTCTTGCTTTAAGTTTTTATATTTTTTTGCTCCTGTGAAATAGTTCCTATATAGCTGCCACAAAGAGCCTTGTGTATGCTTTCCCAAACATTTAATGAACTAGATGTGTCCCAAGTTTTAGAGGCCATAAAATAAGTATTGCTTTGGCTGAACAATTACAATTGTCTTTTAATAGATAAGTGAGGTTTGTCTTAGGAAGTTTTTTTGTTGTTGTTGTTGTTGTTGTTTTTGAGGATTTATTTATTTGAAAATCAAGAGTTACAGAGTGAAAAGGAGAGGCAGAGAGAGAGGTCTTCCATCCTCTGCCTCACTCCTGGCCAGGAGCTTCTTCCAGGTCTCCCACGTGGGCGTAGGAGCCCAAGGACTTGGGCCATCTTCTGCTTTCCCAGGCCACAACAGAGAGCTGGATTGGAAGTGGAGCAACTGGGTCTTGAACCAGCGCCCATATGGGAAGCTGGCACTGTAGGCGACGGCCCGAGTCGCTATACCACAACACTGGCCTCAGGAAAATTTTTTTTTTTTTTTTTTGAAACTCAGTACATTGATTTTAATCTTATGAAATACCTAATTTTATAGATTATGAAATACAAAGCTGGCTTTGTACAACAGTTTAAGCTACTGTGTGCAGTGCCAGCATACATATTAGAGTATCAGTTGAAGTCCTGGCTACTCCCATTTGTTCCTCTAAATAAATCTTTAAAAATAGGCTGGCGCCGCGGCTCACTAGGCTAATCCTCCGCCTAGCGGCGCCGGCACACCGGGTTCTAGTCCCGGTCGGGGAGCCGGATTCTGTCCCGGTTGCCCCTCTTCCAGGCCAGCCCTCTGCTGTGGCCAGGGAGTGCAGTGGAGGATGGCCCAGGTGCTTGGGCCCTGCACCCCATGGGAGACCAGGAGAAGCACCTGGCTCCTGGCTCCTGCCATCGGATCAGCCCGGTGCCGCGGCGGCCATTGGAGGGTGAACCAACGGCAAAGGAAGACCTTTCTCTCTGTCTGTCTCTCTCTCACTGTCCACTCTGCCTGTCAAAAAAATAAAATAAAATAAAATAAAATAAAATAAAATAAAATAAAATAAAATAAAATAAAAAATAAATAAAGGTTATAGGGGGCCAGCGCTGTGTGGCCTAACAGGTTGAACTGCTGCCTACAACATCAGTATTCCATATGGTTGCTGGTTTGAATCCCAGCTGCTCCACTTCAGATCCAGCTCCCTGCTAATGCAGAAGATGGCCCATGTCCTTGGGCCCCTGCACTCCTGTGGGAGA
Source organism: Oryctolagus cuniculus (assembly GCF_051225735.1). Lineage (NCBI taxonomy): Eukaryota > Metazoa > Chordata > Mammalia > Lagomorpha > Leporidae > Oryctolagus > Oryctolagus cuniculus. The sequence goes on along the minus strand of NC_142871.1, from coordinate 8,332,882 downwards.
CCAGTAAGATGCTACTGGCTCATGGCTGCAGCCTGGCCATTGCAGCCATTTTTGCAGAGAACCAGCAGATGGAAGAACCTTCTCCCACCCCCTACCTATCTCTCTCTAACTGCTCGTCAAATAAGTAAAATGAATCTTTTTTTAAAAATTATAAAACAATTTTCTGAATTTTAAGTGTTAATTATATGTAACTAGATAACATAACTAGCAAATAGAAAATATAACTGTTAAGCAGAATAGCAGGTACTCAGGGCAGGTGTCTCTCCATTAAGAGTTGCTGGGGCCGGCACCACAGCTCACTAGGCTAATCCTCTGCCTTGCGGCGCCGGCACACCGGGTTCTAGTCCCAGTCGGGGCGCCGGATTCTGTCCCGGTTGCCCCTCTTCCAGGCCAGCTCTCTGCTGTGGCCAGGGAGTGCAGTGGAGGATGGCCCAAAGTGCTTGGGCCCTGCACCCCATGGGAGACCAGGATAAGTACCTGGCTCCTGCCATCGGATCAGTGCACCGGCTGCGGTGGCCATTGGAGGGTGAAGCAACGGCAAAAGGAAGACCTTTCTGTCTGTCTGTCTCTCTCTCACTGTCCACTCTGCCTGTCAAAAAAAAAAAAAAAAAGAGTTGCTGGGAAAATATTGTTTATCTGTAGTAATTGCCAAGACTAGCTAGTGGTCTCTCTACTAATAGAGTAGAGGGATATAATAAGGATGAAAATTCTCTAGCACACTGATAGCATATGATATTTATGTGGGCTGCTCCTGCTAATTAGATAATTTTTAAAATATAGTCTTGAAAAATACTAATCTCCCGCCCGCCCAACCCCCCCTTTTCAAAAATTTATTTGAAAGGCAGAGTTATAGGGTAGAGGGCAGACAGGTCTTCATCTGCTGGTTCACTCCCTAAATGGCTGCAGTGGCCAGGGCTGGGACAGTCCAGAGCCAGGAGCCAGGAGCATCTTACAGGTCTCCCATGTGGGTGGCAGGGTCCCAAGCACTTGTGCTGTCCCCTGTTGCTTTCTCAGGCACATTATTAGGGAGCAGCCAGGCTCAAACTGGTGCCCACATGGGATGCCAGTGTTGCAAATTGTTATAAATTAAGAAAGAAAAAGAAATCAATTGGTTTATTGGCTAGATTAGATTTATAATTAAAAACCATCCAGCAGAATTTGTAGTGTTTTTATAACTATGATTTTCTAGCACAGTAGTTTCAATGTAACGAGTAATATGCGGTCTTCTTTTTGTACTAGATGGAAACAGTATGAAGCTTATGTCCAAGCTTTGGAGGGCAAGTACACAGATCTTAACTGTAAGTTTGAATTTTGTTTTCCTAAATTTTAGGTTTATGAATGGTCTCCTTGTAGATTATTACGAACACATGATAATTGGTTGTACTAAGATGAATGTCATTTTATTCGAACGTTTTGTTAGTAAGAACTGTTCAGGCATTGTGCTAGGTACAACAAAATGGAATGAGACATCTCTTTTGGGTAAGACATGATGATATAGTGGCATGACTGTTTTAGTAAAATCATGTGCAAGGTTCTGAGAGAGTATATGTAGGTTAATGCAGCTATTTGAAACTTTTCTTGATGTGTCCCTAACATGTTCTGCATGAGAATTTGAATTAAACATGAATTATTAGTCCAGCAGGGAAAAAAATCCAAGCAACCAGTAATAGATTTTTGAGAGCTTAAATTGTAACCTTAGGGTATAGATACATATTTACAGATTTTCCAGAATCTGCTAAAAACAATACAAGTGTATAATTTATTTTTTAAAAGATTTATTTATTTATTTGAAAGTCAGAGTAAGAGAGGAGGAGAGAGAAGGGTAGCTCTTCCATCCATTGGTTCATTCCCCAGATGGCCACAACAGCCAGAGCTGGGCCAATCCAGGGGCCATGGACTTCGGCCATCTTCTACTGCTTTCTCAGACCATAGTAGAGAGCTGGATCAGAAGTGGAGCAGCCAGGACTCAAAACTGGCACCATATGGTTTTACCTGCTGTGCCGCAGCGCTGGCCTCAAGTGTAGATTTTTTTTTTTTTTTTTTTTTTTGACAGGCAGAGTGGACAGAGAGAGACAGAGAGAAAGGTCTTCCTTTGCAGCTGCTTCACCCTCCAATGGCCGCCGTGGCCAGCGCGCTGCAGCCGGCGCACCACGCTGATCTGAAGGCAGGAGCCAGGTGCTTCTCCCGGTCTCCCATGGGGTGCAGGGGCCCAAGGACTTGGGCCATCCTCCACTGCACTCCCAGGCCACAGCAGAGAGCTGGCCTGGAAAAGGGGCAACCGGGACAGAATCCGGTGCCCCGACCGGGACTAGAACCTGGTGTTTCGGCGCCGCAAGGCGGAGGATTAGCCTAGTGAGCCGCGGCGTCGGCCTTCAATTGTATAATTTAAACGACTTCAGTCTGTCACTGTTCAGAGTGACATACTATTTGTGAATTAGGAAGCTGGTATGGTTTTCCAGGTCCAGAAAGCTTATTAACACCCTTAAATTTTTAATTACATGACCATCAAAATTTAGAACGTTAAGGAAACTTAAAGTACTATTTGTTCATACAGTTACTGGCATTTTTATTGAGTAGGTTAAAAGTGGTAACTTGGGATTTTGTAAGTAGCAAGTAATGGGGATTTTCTAAGTTCCAGTGAGAACAGATTATTTTATATGATTCAGTCTACCCTTAGGTAGTTGTGAAGCATTGTAATACCATTGCCTTATGAAGTTGATCTCATGGTCACAGACATATATATCTTTATTATAAAAATAGGGTAGAAACTAAAGACATGATTTTTTTTTGTCCACTCTGTTATTAGGTAATTTGAACTTTCTATTGGTTTGTTCAATTTGGTCTTGAAATTCTTTGTAATGTTGTGGATTTTTAAAATTTTAATCCAGCTAATGATGTAACTGGCTTAAGGGAGTCTGAAGAAAAACTAAAGCAACAACAGCAGGAGTCTGCACGGAGAGAAAACATCCTTGTAATGCGACTGGCGACCAAGGAGCAAGAGATGCAAGAGTGTACTGTAAGTATAAGTTACTCTGCACTTTCCATGCTCTGCGAGTCTGGATATTTTTCTCTTCTTTTCTTTTCTTCTCTTTGATTTGATTTGATTTATTTGAAAGTCTGAGTTAACACAGAGAGAAGCAGAGGCAGAGAGAGAGAGAGGTCTTCCATCCGATAGTTCACTCCCCAATTGGCCACAGTGGCCGGAGCTGTGCCAATCCAAAGCCAGGAGCCAGGAGCTTCTTCCTGGTCTCCCACACAGGTACACGGGCCCAAGTGCTTGGGCCATTTTCTGTTGCTTTCCTAGGCCATAGCAGAGAGCTGGATTAGAAGTGGAACAGCCAGGTCTCACACCGGCACCCATATGGGATACCGGTGCTTCAGGCCAGGGCATTAATCCACTGTGCCACAGCGCTGGCCCCTGGATATTTTTCAAATATAACTGATGGTATGACCAATAGAAGAATGTTTGCTCCTTGTCTCTTCCTCTCTCTAGGCTAGCGGTCTGATTATTTTATCTTCTGCTGTCTTGTCCCTTCTGTGTAGAACGATATTCTGATGTCAGCAACTTCTGTGTTTTTTGTTCTTTCAAGATTTTTTTATTTATTTGAAAGGCAGAGATGGGGTGGGGATGGGGTCTTCCATCTGCTGGTTCACTTCCCAAATGCCCTCGATGGCCAGAGCTGGGCCAGGCTGAAGTCAGAAGCCTGGAGCTTCTTCTAGGTCTCCCATGTGGTTTCAGAGGCCCAAGGAGTTGGGCCATCTTCCACTGCTTTCCCAGGCCATAGCAGAGAGCTGGATCAGAAGAGGAGCAGCCGGGACTCAAACCGGTGCCCATATAGGATGCTGGCACTGCAGGTGGCGACTTTCCTGTATTTTTAATTGTTCAAGCTTTCATTTAGATTAAATCTTTGATATTCTTAGCTATTCTTTTATTATTGTGTGTATGTAGAAATTTACCAAAAATTAGCTCTCTCCTTTCTCTTAATTGTTTAAAATAGAGATTTGTTCTTTTATTTGAAAGGCAGGAGTTGCAGAGAGAGAGAGGAAGAAACAGAGAGAGAGATCTTCCATCTGTTGTTTCACTCCCCAGATGACTGCAACAGCCGATCCACATCCAGGAGCCAGGAGCTTCTTTGGTTGTCGCATGTGGGTGCAGGGGCCCAAGCAGCTGGGCTGTTCCACTGGTTTCTCAGGTGCATTAGCAGGCAGCTGGACAGGCAGTGGAGTGGCGGGAACTTGAACTGGTGCCGTAAGGGATGCCAGCATTATAGGTGTTGGCTTTACCCGCATAACATAAGACCTGTCCTCTTTTTTTTTTTTGTTTTTTTTTGATGTATTTGCTTGAAAGGCAGAGAAAGACAATTTTCCTCTGCTGGTTCATTCCCCAAATCTTGCTTCTAATTTTAAAATCTACATGTTTCTTCAACTCATTATATAGTGTTCTTTCATTTGATACATATTGATTGAGATCTTCCACAGTGTTACACATTTCTGGTCACTGTAGACACTATGTGTATGAACACAATCTAGTCCTGTTTCTTCTGTCACCAATATTTTATTAATTTGAAAGGCAGAGTTATAGAGAGAGGTCTTTCGTCTCATGGTTCACTCCCCAAATGGCCACCATGGCTGGGGCTGGGCCAGACTGAAGTCAGGAGCTAGGAGCTTCTTCTGGATCTCCCACATGAGTGTAGGGACCCAAGAACTTGTGCCATCTTCTGCTGCTTCCCCAGGTGCATTGGCAGGGAGCTCGATTAGAAGTGGAGTAGCTGGGACTTGCTGGTGCCCATATGGGACACCATAACTACAGGCAGTGGCTTTACTCCGTACGCCACAACACCAGCTCCATCACTGAGTGCTTTAATGAATCTACTTTTTATGCAGATAATTAGTCTTACCTTCCAGTGCTGATGCCTGAGAGATGTTTTGTGAGTGGACAGTAGCAGCAGCAGTAGCTTGTATTAGTGAAGTGTCTTGAATTCTTTCTGTCTTGACATTGTAGCTCAGATTCTTTTTTTTTCCCCTTCCCTTGAAAGGTGTAAACAATGACACAGATTATACTCCCATCTTCAGATTCCTTCCTCAAAGGCCAGGGTTGCATCAGGGCCAAAGCAAAAAGCCAGAACCTCAATTTGAGTCTCCCCCTGGGTGGCATGGATTTGAGCCATCTTCCACTGCTTTCCCAGACCATAGCAGAGAACTAGATGGGAAGTGGAGCAGCCAGGACTCGAAACTGGCACCCTATGGAATTCCAGCATCTCAGGTGGATGCTCAGCCCACTCTACCACGTACTGGCCCCTAAATCTGGATTTTAAGATTATTTCAAGTAGGACTAAATCTTTTCTAGCCTCCTCTCCCCCCAAACAGTTCTCCCCTACACAGTCCATCTGTTCTTGCAAGGTGAGGTTTGCAGGCAGGACAACAGGAGCAAAAGCAAGGAAAAGAAAAGGTTACATGCAGCCAGGGGGTGGAAATAAGAACAAAGAATTAGAGTGAGGGCCTAGGATTTTGGAACAACTGAAGAATTTTTAAGGAGGAGGTGTATGTGGTTGATCGGATTTGCATTTTAGGCAGATCACTCTGGTTTGAATGTGGAAGATGGACTTAAAAGGAATAGGATTAAAATAACCAGTTGGGAGGCTCTTAAACATGTCCAAATGAGTTAATGATGCCAGTGCTGACAGGGAAGCAGGGAACGTAGGGTAAATACTTTGGAGACAGAATCAGTAGGACTTGATTCCCTGGTGGGGAAAGAAATGAGGAAGTCCAAGACGGAGTCACAGGTAGCTTTCAAGTTTACCTTTCGGTGTGACTTGGATACATTATGATGCTGGGATAGAACCTACAAACGAGGTAGATTTAACAAGAAAAAGTGTATAGGAAACAGGAAATTCAGTTTTTCCCTCCCCTCCAAAAAATAAAGAAAAAAATGATGAATAGTGTCAAAGACGAAAGAAGCAAGTTTACTGGTTCCAGGGAATGGAAGTTTTGGGAGTTAGAAGCACAGCCCCGCATCTCAGGAGGGTGGGATGGACTAAAACCTGGAGGACTGATTGCAGACTTGGAGAAGAGGTTGCCCCTGCCCTGTCACTTGCACACCTTCGTCGTTCCTGAGGTTGAGAGAAATTTCCTTCCAGTCTGTTTGAATCAAGGATTCTGGATTGAGGACACCAAGAAGACTTGAGATTGGTTTCTGTGAATGGTAGCGCCTCCAGCCCCTTTCTGCCGTTAGCCGCTGGAAGGTTGGCCAGTGGGTTTAGGTCATGCTTCATTATCATGATTGTCCTTTCCCTTGCACGAGCTCAGAGTCTTTCTGCAGAAACTGACAGTCCTAAACTAAACTAAAATTGGGTCGTCCTGTGAACCACAGTGAGGGAAATTAACAATGAAATAATGTGGCTCTGTAGGAAAATATGCTTATATTCCATGGAATAAAGAGTTGAGCAGGTTAAACAAAAAGTCTTCTAACAGGTAGTGTTTTAACAACATACAAAGAAATACTTGTATGCCAAAAGGCGTAAAATTTGGGAGGCTGACACAGTAGCACAGTGGTTCAGCTGCTGCCTATGTTGCCAGTATCCCATACGGGAGTGGCATTTTGAGTCCTGACCACTCCGCTTCAGTCCTTCCTGTTAAGTGCCTGAGAACAGCAGTCGGCTCACATATTTGGGCCCCTGCCATTCACATGGGAGACCAGGAGGGAATTTCTGGCTCCTGGCGTGGCCCAGAACTGACTACTGTGGCCATTTGGGGACCAGTGGATGGAAGATCTCCATTCCCCCACACCCTCTCTGCCCTTTTTTTTTTTTTTTTTTTAACAGGCAGAGTGGACAGTGAGAGAAAGAGAAAGGTCTTCCTTTGCCGTTGGTTCACCCTCCAATGGCCGCCGCGGCTGGCGCACCACGCTAATCCGAAGGCAGGAGCCAGGTGCTTCTCCTGGTCTCCCATGCGGGTGCAGGGCCCAAGCACTTGGGCCATCCTCCACTGCACTCCCTGGCCACAGCAGAGAGCTGGCCTGGAAGAGGGGCAACCAGGACAGAATCCGGTGCCCCGACTGGGACTAGAACCCGGTGTGCCGGCGCCACAAGGTGGAGGATTAGCCTAGTGATCGCGGCGTTGGCCATATCATTCTGCCTTTAAGATGAATACATTTCAATCATCCGCCTGCGGTGCCAGCACACTGGGTTCTAGTCCCAGTCGGCACCGGATTCTGTCCCGGTTGCCCCTCTTCCAGGCCAGCTCTGCTGTGGCCTGGGAGTGCAGTGGAGGATGGCCCAAGTGCTTGGGACCTGCACCCCATGGAAGACCAGGAGAAGCACCTGGCTCCTGGCTTTGGATCAGCGCAATGCACCGGCCGTGGCGGCCATTGGAGGGTGAACCAACGGCAAAAGGAAGACCTTTCTCTCTGTCTCACTGTCCACTTTGCCTGTCCAACAAAAAAAAAAAGATGAATACATTTTTAAAAAAGATTTTGGGTGGGCATTGGGGTACACTGGAGTAAACTGCCACTTGGTCACTGTGTCTGCTGTCAGAGTTCCTGGTTTCATCCCACTTTGGATCCAGCTTCCTGCTAATGCAGTCCTGGTAGGTAGCAGGTGATGGCTCATTCCATGTGTCCCTGTCATCCATGTGGGAGACCCCTATGGAGTTCTCTGTTCTTGGCTTTGGCTTGCCTCACCCCCAGGGGTGGGCATTTGGGGGATGAACCTGCAGATGGAAGATGGATCAGTTTCTGTCTTTTGAACAAGATACAAAAAGTTTAAAAGCCAAACAATGGGGTGGTGCTATGGTATAGCGGGTAAAGCTGCCACCTGCAGTGCTGGCATCCCATATTGGCATTGGTTCGTGTCCCGGCTGCTCCTCTTCCGAACCAGCTCTGCTATGGCCTGGGAAATCAGTAGAAGGTGGCCTAAGTTCATGGGTCCCTGCACCCTTGTGGGAGACCCGGAAGAAGCTCTTGGCTCCTGGCTTCGGAATGACACAGCTCCAGCCATTGCAGCCAACTGGGGAGTGAACCAGCAGGTGGAAGACCTCTCTCTCTCTGCTTCTCCTTCTCTCTCTGTAACTCTGACTTTCAAGTAAATAAATACATCTTTTTTAAAAAAAGTATTAAAGGCAAAAGTAAGGCTCAATAAACTAATCTTAAATGTTGGATTTGGCACGAGACTATGATCACTTTAGGGAAGCCCGTTTCAAGCTTCAGGGTTGAGGCTGAAGCAGTATTTTCAGTGGTTTAATAGGACATAGATCAAATAGAGATGTGGCTAATTTTTTTAAAATTTTGTTTATTTGAAAAAGAGAAATCTTCCATCTTCAGATTCACTCCCCAAATGACCATAACTTCCATTGCTGAGTCAAACCTAAAATCAGGAGATTGGAACTCCATCCAGGTCATTTTCTGCTGAGTCCCCAGGCACATATGTTAGGGAGCTGGATCAGAAGTGGAGTAGCTGGGACTTGAAATGACAGTCCAATGTGGGATACTGTGTCGCAGGTACAGCTTGGCCCACTATGCCACAACACCAGCCCCAATACTGTTTTTTTAATGAGGTTGACACTAGTTCTTTATTACTTATTAGGCAAGGTTTGAAGTTGTCTTTTGTGGGGGGCACTGTTATGATGTAGTAGTTTAATACCTCAGTCTGAAGTGTCAGTATCCCCTATGGGTTCTTGTTCAAGACTGGGCTTCACTTCTGATTCAGTGCCTGCTAACGTGCCTGGGAAAGCAGCAAATGATGGCCCAAGTACTTGGGGCCTTACACCCATGTGGGAGACCCAGAAGAAGTTCCGGGCTTGGGCCTGGCCCAGCCCTGGCCATTGCATCCATTTGCGGAGTGAACCAGCTAGTGGAAGATCTCTATTTCTCTGTCTCTTCCTTTCTCTGTAATTCTGCCTCTTAAATAAATAAGTGAATCTTTAAAGGAAAAAAAAGATGAGTCACTTTGGAATATGTATGCACTGTAGGAAAATCTTAAGCCTCATGTGAGGCTTAAAAATGAGGAATTTAAAGGGAAAAAGGGTGGAAGTAAGGTAGACGAAGCAGGAGGAGCAAGTTAAACGGTTGGGCTGAAAAGAAGAGCTTCGGGGCAGGCCTGTGGCCCAGCGGTTGCGGCTGCTGGGGACATTGCATCGCATCGCAGAGTGCTTGGTCTGCTTCCTGGTCCTCTGCTGCCAGTCCAACTTTCTGCTGATGTACACCCTAGAAGGCAGGAAGTGTAAGTACTTGAGTCTGTGTCACCCACGTGGGAGATTGGAATTCAGTTGCTGAGCATTGGCTTTGGCCTAGGCCAGCTCTGGCTGTTGCCAGCATTTAGAGAGTGAAACAGCAGATGGAATGTATTTCTCTGCCTTGCAGATAAAATGAAAATAAGTAAAATTTCAGAAAAGAGCTTTTCCTTTTTGCCTTCAGTGATTGAAATTAACAAAACAATAGAAAAGGTAAAATGAATCCTCAGGAGTTAACTGTTTCCTGATAGATCTGTTTGCCTGATGTACTAACTCATCTATTGGATTTTTAAAAAACATGAATTGATTTATTTGAAAGAGTTACAGAAAAGGGGTGGGAGGAGAGGGAAAGATGCCTTCCTTATGCTGGTTATTTCCCACATAGCTGCAATGGCTTTGGCTGGGCCAGGTTGAAGCCAGGAGCCGGTAACTCCCTCTGGTGGTAGGAGCCAGCCCCAGGTACTTGAGCTGCTTTTCCAGGTGGATTAGCAGGGACCTGGGTCAGATGCACTCAATTAGAGTGCAGCAGGCAGCTAACCCACACAGTGCCAGAACACTGTCCCCTCTTGGACCTTTTAAGTTATGGAATTCTTCCTTTGTCTACATGAAGTCTTTGTACACTTACTTAGTTAATATTGGACATAAGTTACTCAGAGTAGTGGTTATTATTGGATTTTATAAGACTTGTTTAACTAGTTTGCTTGTAAATACAGTACATTGTTTTGCTTTCCTTTGGTATTCTTGTTTTTCATTTAGTCTTTTGCTGGTTAACTCAGAATAGCATTAGGAATAAAACTGACTTTTCAAATATATTCTCAAGGTTTTTTTTCTCTAGGACGTGAAATTTAGTCTCATCAGATTACCTGTCTTTCATGACTAAAAATATTGACTATTGGGACTTTGTAAACTTAATAGTAAATGAGTTCAAGTCAGTGTTTTAGGGACTGTGTTTTAATTATTGACATCAGTACATTGCAGTATACTGTAAGACATGCTTTAGTCTCCTTAGAGACTCCTTAGCTGACCTTACATTGAATGAGCAATTAAAGCTTTTTGTTTGGAATGAGTATATTTTTAGGGAGGGTCTGTACAAGTTAGGTATTACACAGAGAGAGAAGATGGAGAGAGAGAAGGGGGGTGGTCTTCCATCAGCGGGTTCACTCACCAATTTGCCACAATGGCTGGAGCTGCATTGATCCGAAGCCAGGAGCCAAGAGCTTCTTCCAAGTCTCCCACGCGGGTGTAGGGATCCAAGGCCTTGGGGCCACCTTCTGCTGCTTTCTCACCCATAGCAGAGAGCTGGATTGGAAGTGGAGCAACCAGGCCTCAAACCGGCGCCCATATGGGACGCCAGCAGATGCTTTACCCGCTAAGCCACAGTGCTGGCCCCTACACAATATTTTAAATTTTGCTTTTTTTTTTTTTTTTTTTTAATCTGAAAGAGAGAAACAGATTTCCCATCTGGTGGTCCAAAATGATGCTGGACCTGCCTTAATCCAGCAGCTAGGATGGGACCTCAGTCCAGATCTCCCATGTGGGTGATGAGGACCTGACCACTTGAACCATCACTTCCTGTCTTCGGGGTGCACATTAGAAGGAAGTTGTAATGAGGGGCAGAGCCAGAGTCAAACCCAGGCCACTCTGCTTAGATGCAGGTGAACTGTGTATCATTTAACTGCTACACCAACTATCTGCCCCAACGTTTGTTTTTGCTTTTCTTTTAAGGTTTATTTATTTGAAAGGCTGAATTAGAGAAATCTCCTGTCTGCTGGTTCACTCTCCAAATGGCTGTAATGGTTGGTGCTGGGCCATGCTGAAGCCAGGAGCCTGGAACTCCATCCAGGTCTCTTGTGTAGCTACGTAGTAGGGGCCGGCTCAAGCACTTGGACCATCTTCCACTGCTTTGTCAGGCTCATTAGAAGGAAGCTGGATCAGAACTAGAGCAACCAGCGTTCCAGCTGTTGCTTAAATGGGATGCTAATGTTAGAAGTGGTGACTTTAACCTGCTGTGCCACACAACACCGGTCCCTGACATTGTGTTATTTTGTTTTTTTGTTTGTTTGTTTGTTTTTGTTTGTTTGTTTTTGACAGGCAGAGTGGATAGTGAGAGAGACAGAGAGAGAGAAAGGTCTTCCTTTTGCCGTTGGTTCACCCTCCAATGGCCGCTGTGGCCCGCGCATCGCACTGATCCGAAGCCAGGAGCCAGGTGCTTCTCCTGGTCTCCCATGGGGTGCAGGGCCCAAGGACCTGGGCCATCCTCCACTGCACTTCCAGGCCATAGCAGAGAGTTGGCCTGGAAGAGGGGCGACCGGGACAGAATCCGGCGCCCCAACCGGGACTAGAACCCGGTGTGCCGGCGCCTCAGGCAGAGGATTAGCCTATTGAGCCACGGCGCCGGCCGACATTGGGTTTTGATATTGATTGGATTGCTGCAAAGTAAGACATAACCTTTTTTTTTTTTTTTTTAATTTAAAGATTTATTTATTTGAAAGAGTTACACAAAGGAGAGGCAGTGAGAAAGAGAGAGGTCTTCCATCCGATGGTTTACTCCCCACTTGGCTGCAACGGCCAGAGCTGCACAATCCAAAGCCAGGAGCTTCTTCCTGGTCTCCCATGTGGGTGCAGGGGCCCAAGGACTTGGGCCATCTTCTGCTGCTTTCCCAGGCCACAGCAGAGAGCTGGACTAGAAGTGGAGCAGCCCAGACTAGAACTTGCACCTCTGTGAGATGCTGGTGGATTACCCTACCATGCCCCAGTCCCAGCCCCAATCCAGTGATCTTTATTCTTACATCAATAACCTGAAATAATTGTTTTAATTGTGCGATGTTTTAAGAGGAATAGCTTAACAATTCAGTTAGTATCTGTCCTTTGATTTGATAGTAATTGTCTCTTTTGCTTTGCGCAGACTCAAATCCAGTACCTCAAGCAAGTCCAGCAGCCGAGTGTTGCCCAACTGAGATCAACAATGGTAGACCCAGCGATCAACTTGTTTTTCCTAAAAATGAAAGGTGAACTGGAACAGACTAAAGACAAACTGGAACAAGCCCAAAATGAACTGAGTGCCTGGAAGTTTACGCCTGATAGGTAAACAAATCATACTCCCCAGTCAAGACTTCCCTGACAGTCCCACTACGAGAAACTGTGGTGGGACAGCCAAGTACTCGTTTCCTCACCAAGACTCAGACTTTTTGAGCCAAAAAAAAAAAAAAAAAACCAAACCACATTCTTACACTGTCCAGCCTGTAATGGTTAATGTAAAACTTACAGATGAGCCTTGTGTTTCAGCTTTTCTCTCTTCCCCTTCCCCTTGCTTCAGAGGCCTGATGCCGTCGGACTATTCCGAAGAAGTGGCCACCTCCGAAACTTCCCCTTCTAAAACATGTAGACACTTGAGAAATGTTTCTGTTTGAAGAAAATAGAGGGAGAAACAGAAGTCTTAAGTCTGAGGCACACTGTGTCTGCAGACAGTTTGGAGGAATGAAAACCTAGAGCCTTTAAATCATGAATTGAACATGTAAAATTCCAGTAAAATGTAAAAATGGAATATTCATCGCTCTTAACCTTGAGCATAGTGACTTAGAGACACTGTATATCAGTTTTGCCAATAAGACTGTGGACTTCACCATTGTTCTTGAACTTCTGGGTCAAAACTCAACTGAGGTGATTTTGCCTTTAAAAGGGTTTTTTTTTGTTTTCTTTTTTGTTTTTTTGTTTTTTTGTTTTTTTTTTTTTGGTTAAGAACCAACTTTGAGTAGTCATGAGAAAATCAAGCAATAGATGTCAGTACAAGTAGTGCATACCTTTAACCATTTAGCTTGGAGCTCTGTGTTTCTTGATGGAGCCTTAAATCAATGTGGTTTAATCAATGGTTTGTTCTTGGAATGGTTGCAAAAACTGTAGATAATCTTACTAAGGACTGTATAAACATGAAGGTCTGGTATCAAACTTCAGGTTTAAACTGTTCGAAGCATATAAACATTCATTTCATAACTAGATTGTATAAGGATATTGGCTGTGAAGAGACTCACTGCGTTACTTTTTCCAGTAGTGAACATTATGAAACCCCATTCCATTCAACAGGCACATGTGAAAAGAGCCTTGTCGTTGGTGTTAATGGGGGAAAGTGTTCCTTCATTGTACTTGGACTTTTTGTATTGAACTCTTGATATTAAATTAAATGTGCCTTGAAATAGTTGGTTTTTTTTTTTTTAAGTTCAAGGAATAATATGATTTTGTTGTACTCTGAAATATTTTAATTTTGGGGGGCTATGGAGAGCAGATTGATTTTGGAAAATTGTTGGTGTGCCCTTCAAAGTGAAAGGCTGTCTTATTTTTAAAAGATGACTTTATTCCAGCTGTATCCTAAAGACAAGGAGACACGACACTTGTTACTTGACATGTTGTCCCAGGATATTGCAGAGGGGTTACTGTGGGACAGCCTCACAGGGTGCCTGCCAGAAGACTGGGGAGATGATGTTTTGGAACTGTGGGCGGCCTAAGTGAGACTTTTTGTGAATTGGAAAAGATAGAGTGATCATTTCTAGCAAATTCATTCACTCATTTAGAGAAATGAGGCATTATTTTCTTCATGCTTCCATCCAATCCTGGAGGTGAATTTTTTTCGTCAGATCACTGTGTAAGTCACCAATTCGAATGTTTTGCTTGGTGATAATGGAGTCTGAGATGAGTGGAAGATAAATGTTCCAGCTTGTCCCAACGTTTAAGTGCAGTTTTAACATGAGTGACTTAAGTTCTCTCTTAATCATTCAAACCAATTGTAAGTATCTTGTATGTTTGTGCTTTAGGGAACTGATTGTGGGGTAGAGGGTGGGTTGAAGGCATGGTTTGTGTGACTCAGCAAGAAGTCCACCTCTAAAATTCTCATTGTCTGGGGGTTGCAGGGTAAGTAACCAAATGTGTTTGAATCAAAATTGGCTGACTGTGTCACAGGCTTTTATATATCTTGAAGATCTCAGTAGAAACGGTCTCTTTTCAGTAGGTCAAGAAGTAATTCATAAAAGATGTTATTACCATGTACAAAATCCAGCCAGCATCCTTGCTGTGTAAGGTTAACAGTCACTTTTAAAGTCTGTGGACTTTTTTTTCTTATTATTAAGCGTTTCTCTTTGCGATTGATAAAACAAGGAATGCTTCTGTATGAGGTTGAAACAGAGTGGAGAAAGATGGAGATGAAGAGTGTCCCCTGGCTGTGACCTTGACCCTTCCCTATTTACTCTCAGGAGCAGTAACTGTTAATCTCTTCATACTGGCACGATAATTTCTGTGCGATGCGGGCATTTGATGTGTATTTGTCTTACAGCAAATGTGATCATACCATTCATACGGATGATCTGCAGGGTTTTTTTCTTTTCACTTTATCTCAGGCATTTTTTTTTAAATATTTTAGTATGTCTAGATTATTATATTTAAATGGTTATATACTGTTTCCATTATAGTAATGAGTCATTTATCCTAATCACTTAAAATAGATTCTTGTCTTGTAAAATTACGCTATAAGTCAGAGTATGTCAGGTACCAAGAAATATATCATTCATTTGGGACAGTAGTCAGTGCTCGCTCTGGAAAATTCACGTAGAATGAGTCTGGTGTTTTCACTTCCCCGTTTTCTCACTTTTAATTGTGTAGGAGAAAGATCCTCAGAATTTTCTTGTTCACCTTAGTTCAAAAATTTCACTGATGTGAAACGCATGCATTTTACAGTGGTTAGACAGGTGTGTTTCAGTTTGCATTTAGTTAATTATGTACACATTTTCCCAGAACAGCCTGCTACCCTTCCTCTTGATAAGAAGAGCAACATACAACGTTCATTGCTTTTCTTAAGTTCTTCTCTTGCAGTATTTCCCACTGTGTTTGTTCTTTGAGTCATTCGATTTTGAGAACAGCTTGGATTTTTTGCTTTTAATTTTTAAAAATTACGTCAAAAACAGTGGCAGTTAAATCATTTTTTGGTGTCGTGTGGGGCACATATTTTACATGACATAGTTAAAGTAAAATTGCAGAATGTTTAAAGAACAGTTTAACAGGTTTTTTTTTTTTTTTTTTTTTTTTTTTTTTTTTGACAGGCAGAGTGGACAGTGAGAGAGAGAGAGACAGAGAGAAAGGTCTTCCTTTGCCGTTGGTTCACCCTCCAATGGCTGCCGTGGCCGGCGCACCACGCTGATCCAAAGGCAGGAGCCAGGTGCTTCTCCTGGTCTCCCATGGGGTGCAGGGCCCAAGCACCTGGGCCATCCTCCACTGCACTCCCTGACCACAGCAGAGAGCTGGCCTGGAAGAGGGGCAACCGGGACTAGAACCCAGTGTGCCGGCACCGCTAGGCGGAGGATTAGCCTATTGAGCCGCGGTGCCGGCCTAGTTTTTTTTTTTTTTTTTTTTAAGATTTTATTTATTTTATTTGAGAGTTAGAGTTACAGAGAGCGGTAGAGACAGAAAGGTCTTCCTTCCGTTGGTTCACTTCCCAAATGGCTGAAACGGCCAGTGCTGTGCTGATCCGAAGCCAAGAGCCAGGCGCTTCTTCCTGGTCTCCCACATGGGTGCAGGGGCCCAAGGACTTGGTTCATTTTCTACTGCTTTGCCAGCCCATAGCAGGGAGCTGGATTGGAAGTGGAGCAGCTGGGACTAGAACCAGTGTCCATATGGGATGTCAGCACCGCAGGCGGAGGATTAACCTACTGTGCCACGGCACCGGCCCCCAAGAACAGTGGTTTTAGTAAGATTATTTTAATCACTATTTAGCAAGTTATAAGATTTCTTAAAATGGCATTTGTTTATTAAAAGGTATTGATTTTTTGCATTTGTGTTTGGTATTTTTGTAGGGGATTAAATCAGGTCACTAGTTTATATGTTCTATAGTTGTCTATAGGGTTTGTATTTTCTGCTGTAGCTGGAAAAAACTAATGCTGTGTGCCTTGCAAGAAAACAAAGTTGTGGGAGCATAGGTAGTCCAGTGAACAAAGCCCACTGTTTTTGACAAAAGGTGTCTGTCTCTTCATTATTTGACTTCTTCTTGTTAGTTTTTTTTTTTTTTTTTTTTTTTTTTTTTAAAGATTTACTTTATTTATTTGAAAGACAGAGAGGGAGAGGAAGAGAGAAACAGAGATGGAGGTGTCTGTTCACTCCCCAGATGGCAGATGGCCTCAGTAGCTGGGGCTGGGCCAAGCCAAAACCAGTAGCTTCTTCCAGGTCTCCCACCTGGGTGCAGGTACCTGGACCATCCTGCGCTGCTTTCACAGACTCATTAGCAGGGAGTTGGATCAGAAGTGGAGCAGCCAGGACTTAAATTGGCACCCATATAGGATGCCAGTGTCATAGGCGGCCTGCAGCAGCTTTATTTGCCATGCCACAATGCCAGCCCCCATTGTTTGGCTCCTAAGTGCTTACTCACTGTAGGCCAATCTGAAGATGCTGATGGGGAATCTGGAGCTACAGTAACAAAACAGCAGCTAATGGTTGCCGTAGAAAGGAATAAAACCCTATCATGCACTAACTTGGGGTTCACTTTTTCACAGATTTTTGTAAGGAGACTTAATTACAAGCTTCTTCCTTGAATTATGTTAGAACACACAAGTATAGGTAAAAGAACCTTGTAGTTTGCTTCAAAGAAAGAGAACTATAATTTTTAAAGTTCTAAGGCTTGATAGGATCAGATGGATTCTGCAGTCCTGAATCGGGCACCTGAATGCCATTACAATACAGACAGACTAAAATTTATAAAACATTTTGAGTATTAAGGTCATTCTGGACTTATCCTAATGATGGGAATGTAAAAGTATCCCTATCCCAGTCTCAGACATAATATCAAAATTACTACTTCAAAGTAGAACCCTTTTTATAAAGATTTATTTTATTTGAAAGGCAGAGTTACAGAGAGAGAATGAAATAGAAAGATCTTCCATCTGTTGGTTCGGGTTGGGCCAGGATGAAGCCAGGAACCAAGAACTGCAGTCTGGGTCTCCTGCGTAGGCCTAAGTTCTTGTTTACCTTCTGGTGCTTCCCCAGGCCTGTTAGCTGGGCGCTGGATGGGAAGTGCAATAGGCTGAAACCAATGCTCTTAGGGAATGCTGGCATTGCAGGTGGTGGCTTAACCCAAGGCACTGCTGCGCTGACCCCTAGATCCCAGTAAAAAATGTGATTTCTGCTATTACTGAGGCTGAAGACAAACGGTAGAGTTGTATTAAGAACCTGTCATTTGGGCTTTTCATTACATTCGTGCTGGAGCTACATGTGTGGTTTCTATAGTCTGTTGCACTAGCATTTGGAAACTAGTTTGTTGAAAGTATAGCCTTCCAAATTTGGTGGATATTTTCATGTTTGCCTTGTTTATGATAAGTAGCCCAGGCCTTAGTGTCACAAAGATGATGTTTTGCAGTATCAATAAAATGTTAACCACATACTGATATGGAATGGGGAAAAAAAAAACTATGTCCTGCTTGACTGCTCAAAAGCATATAGTACCTAAAGAAGTTAAATAATTGAGGGCTTGATGAGTGGGAAGAGTCTTAAAACTTGAGGCCTCACTTAATATAATAGATAAATTAAGAGGTATGGGAAATAAATGTACAAAGAATACTGTGTTTTTCTCAAAAAATACATTCTTATTCATTTCTAGGTACTGTCTTATATTACGTATTTTAAAGACGTACACACTTGTGATTAGTACCTCATGTACCTTTTCAATAACTTTTTTGTTTAAGAAATCACAACACTTTAGTGTTAATTAATATTGGTATATCCAAGGTGTGTGTTTGTTGCCTGACCTGTTGCTATTTCAGATGATAATGTGAGAAAAATGAATAGATTTCAGAATTGATTATTGAGTAATACAAACAACAAAAAGTCTGGGCATGTTTTATTCAGGATTTATTTTTGCTGCTGGTTGGCAAAGCGCTGCAATGCAGAAGGTGGATGTGTTCGAGCAGCGAAGACGGTAACTGCAGGGCGGCATCAGCTGTGACGTAGTTCTGTTCTGTACCTGGTACATCTATCACTGTTGCGATTGTAAGCGAAGAAGATCATAGTTTTGTCTTCATTTTGTGATGGATGGCTCTTTCCTTTGCAGCCAAACAGGCAAAAAGTTAATGGCGAAGTGTCGAATGCTTATCCAGGAGAATCAAGAGCTTGGAAGGCAGCTGTCCCAGGGGCGTATTGCACAGCTTGAAGCAGAGTTGGCTTTACAGAAGAAATATAGTGAGGAGCTTAAAAGCAGTCAGGATGGTAAGGGTATTTTTTGGAGTTTGCTTAACTTCACACTGGCTTTTTATTAAGCCGCCAGGCATGGCTGTTACGTAGGTTCTGTACATGTTAATCTCTCCCTTATATAAAATTGAGTGAAACATTTCTAGCTGAGTCAACAAATAGACCACATTTAATGATTTTAGCGATTTTCCCCCCACTCACATAATTGTTGTGTAAATTTCCTAAGAAGTTTTGTTTTGAGGGGAATAGGAATTGGTGAGACATAAAAAGCATGTTGTTACTAAAATATACAAATTTAAATTTATATTCAGCACTTGGAAAGGAGGAGTATCTTCAGCCATTTCTCTTTAGGTTTAAAACATCATGGGGACATTTGGCAATTTCCAAATTAAAAGATTTTATGTTCAAATTTGCTGCGGAGTCAAACCAAGCTTGCAGTCTCTCTGCCTTTTTATGCAGGTATACCAGCATCTGTGCTGTTTCTCCTCTGTGCAGATTAATATTAGAACAAAATCCAAACTCACTGGAAGTTTTA
The DNA here is from genome assembly GCF_051225735.1 of Oryctolagus cuniculus. NCBI lineage: Eukaryota > Metazoa > Chordata > Mammalia > Lagomorpha > Leporidae > Oryctolagus > Oryctolagus cuniculus. The sequence continues at coordinate 8,313,909 of NC_142871.1, read as the reverse complement.
GTTGAGAATTAGTGCATATGGTGGCTAATGAGATCAGTAGCCAGGTAATACCTTTTCTCTGTTTTTGAAAGGCAGAGTTAGGAAGAAACGCAGATTTTCCATCCGCTGATTCACTCCCCAAATGGCCACAATGGCTGGGGTTGTGCCAGGCCTAAGCCAAGAGCCCAGAGCCTCCTCCAGATCTCCCACATGAGTGTGGGGGCCCAAGCACTTGGGCTATCCTCTGCTGCTTTCCTGGGAGCATTAGCAAGGAATTGGATCAGAAATGGAGCAGCTGGGTTTTGAACCTGACCCCATATGGGATGCCAGCATCTCAGGCAGGTGTTTACCCAGCTTTGCCAGCACACTGGCCCCTAAAACAGCATTTTGAAAGTGATAGTCCGGGGCTGGTGCTGTGGTGTGGTGGGTGGGGCTGCCATCTGCAGTGCTGGCATCTTGTGTGGGCACCTGTTTGAGTCCCAGCTGCTCTGCTTCTGATCCAGCTCACTGCTGTGGCCTGGGAGGGCGGTGGAGAATGGCCTGGGTCCTTGGGCCCCTGCTCCCGCGTAGGGGGCTCAAAGGAGGCTCCTGGCTCCTGGCTTCGGAGTGGGCCAGCAGATGAAAGATCTCCCTTTGCCTCTGCCTCTCTGTGACTTTAGCTTCCAATGAATAAATAGATCTTAAAAAGAAGAAAAGTGATAGCTCTTAGCCTTTGTTATCTGTGAACATGTAAATAGATTGTATAGCAGTGAAGGAGTTTTTTCCAAAGGCCTCTTAGAACTTAGGAACGTGTGCATTTTCATAGTCAACAGGAGTTATGTTCTGAGATTTTTGCTTTCCTCTGTAGCAGAGAACAGTGTTCAGTTAGGGCATAAACTTACTTGGAGTGTTAAGGTAGAAAACCACACTGTCCTAAGGGCCCTACCTGCGTGGAGTGAAGACCCTGTCTAGGAGAGTGAGGAGATAGGAACTGGCTCTGGGGGCCTGCAGGTAATCGTGGGCAGATTTTGGGGGTTGTCACAGTTCTTTATGGTGAGATGGTTTGAATCAACTTAACTTGCTTTGATATGTGTATGTAGAGAGAGACATATTAACAGTATATTCCTTTACGCAATCTACTCTGAATGAATTCTAATTCTTGAATGGCTATTTTTAAATTCTAGTACATTTTTAAAAAATAGTATTGTGATTTTAAAGTGTATCAGTGGTTAATAAGCACTCGGCAGTGGCCCTGTGGCAGCGCTTAGGAAATGCTGTTCAGTGAGTTCTGAGACTGAAGTGGGTCTGACTCTCTCTGCACAGAACTGAACGACTTCATCATCCAGCTGGACGAGGAGGTGGAGGGCATGCAGAGCACCATCCTCGTGCTGCAGCAGCAGCTGAAGGAGACGCGGCAGCAGCTGGCGCAGTACCAGCAGCAGCAGCCTCAGGCCTCCGCGCCGGGTACCAGCAGGACTGCGTCCTCGGAACCTGCAGAGCAAGGCGAGGCCGCGAGTAAAGACTGCAGTCGGCTGGCCAACGGACCAAGCAACGGCAGCTCCTCCCGGCCGAGGACGTCTGGGTCTGCATTTCACAGGGAGGGGGACGCGACTGAAGATGACTTTGCGTCTTCTCCAGGGAGTGCTAATAAGGCCTCCAGCAGCTCGGAGGAGAGACCCGGCAGAGGAGGTAGTAGTTACGCAAACCAACTCAGTGCGGGGTACGAAAGTGTAGACTCTCCCACGGGCAGTGAAAACTCTCTCACACACCACTCAAATGACACAGACTCCAATCATGACCCTCAAGAGGAGAAAGCAGTGAGTGGGAAAGGTAACCGAACTGTGGGTTCCCGCCACGTCCAGAATGGCTTGGACTCAAGTGTAAGTGTACAGGGTTCAGTTTTGTAATATTTTTCCAGCAAATTTTTATACAGTGTCATTTAATTTGGGAGAGGATACTGTCCAGAAAAGTAATGCATACTTTTGTCACAGTTTGCCTTTTTGTGGGTGTGTGTTGTTTTGTTTTTTTGCTTCAATACCTCTGCCACCTTGGAATTACAGCAGTTAATTACTTTGAATGTTGCTAAAAGGACATTTTTGTGTAGGGTCAAGTTATTTTTATATGAGTTAATGTGAAGTTGTAAATGGAAATCTTTCCTTAAAGTATACCGCGATGATGTCTGTGTAAATCTGTCTCTAGAACCCAAGCTGTAAGGCATCCTTCCTCCTGCTGTTGCACCATGCAGACGTGTTAGAGTAGATGTGGACCTAGGACTGCCGCGTTGCCCAGTACACTAGTTTTATCACTGAGAGTTGGACTTGCTGATGGAGTCCTGTAGTAGTTTCAGTGTTAGATGCAGTTTTTCCCACCACACATCTGTGCATTTTCTCTTTAGGTGACTGAATGTGTAAGAAACGTGTGTGCATAGTTACTCAGTTTTTATGAACTGTTGTATCCTGTTAATGCATATTGCTCTGTGACTCCAGTATATCTTACCTGTACTGACCAAACCTAAATAAAGATTTTTATTGTAACTCCTTTATTGGTTGTCTTGTTGTATTTTGGATGTGTTTGGTAGTCATTTATTTTCCTTGAATTGGCTGAATTTCTGCTCATTATTCTTGAATATATAACAAAGGTGAAACTTAAAGTGTATGCATTGATTTTGATTGTGGACATAATTTTTAATTTTTGCCTTGTACAGTGAAGTCACAGTGTAGGAAATATTTTTTCCCCTGAGTAACAAAGGTAACTGTCATAAAATGCTGGAAAATACATCAAAGACTACAATAAATATCTAAATATTTTAAGTTGTGATCTGATTTCAAGTAATTAGGTTTTCTATACAGTCTGATAATTTTTAAAAAATATTTATTTGAAAGTTACACAGAGAGAGAAGGAGAGGCAGAGAGAGAGAGAGAGAGGTCTTCCATCTGCTGGTTCACTCCCCAATTGGCCGCAATGGCTGGAGCTGGGCCGACCTGAAGCCAGGAGCCAGGTCTCCCATGCGGGTGCAGGGGCCCAAGGACTTGGGCCATCTTCTACTGCCTTCCCAGGCCACAGCAGAGAGCTGGATCGGAAGGGGAGCAGGCAGGACTAGAACCAACACCCATATTGGATGCCAGCACTGTAGGCAGTGGCCCTGATAATTTGTTTTAAAACATTGGCCAGCACGTGTTTGCTAATAGCATACCAGTACCAGGTATTAGAATGTAGGGAAGATGGTTTTAAGGTGTGAGACTGTCAGTGTTCCATTTTTTGCCTCTTGTAATCAATGATCTTGCTCTATGTGATAATGCATGTCTTTAGAATCTGCCTTTCCATATATGGTTAGGATGAAACTTGTTACTTCTGCCAAGAGCAGACTACTCAGCTGGGCTAGGCAGAACCTGTGCAGTCAAGCAACTTCAGAGGCGGAGCTACGGTCACAGCTGCTGACCTCTGACGCAGGTATGTCTGATCTCAGTGGTGGATTGAAAGTGCTGCAGTGTTATCGAACTATGCAGTTTGCTCAAGGGACTGAATGTTTACCTTTTTAAAATAAATATATATAATTAAACATTGAATCGATTCATCAAACTCTCTGAACTCTGGCTTTTGTTCATGGATGTTCTTTTTAATCTTTTAACTTGTTTGTTTGAACTCTGTCCTGTGGGTGTTAGGTAATTCTTGATACGTAATGGAAAATTTTCAGCCAATAGTACAGTTGCAAGGATTTGATTCTTAGTCTTCAGTTATCTTTATTGATATATTTATTTTAATAGAGTTAGATCTCCCTTCCTCTGATTCACTCTCCAAATGATTGCAATGGCCAGGCTGAAGCTAGGAACTTCTTCCAGGTCTCCAAGCTGGGTGACAGGGGCCCAAGCACTTGGGCTGACTCCTCCTTTCCCAGGCCATTAAGCAGGCGCCTGGAACTCCACCAGCACCCACACAGGATGCTGGCAATGCAGACGGCGACTTTACCCGCTATGCCACAGCACCAGTTCCATCAGTAATACAGTTGTATAACCTGACATTAGTACAGGTTTGTCAGTGTGATTATGAGTTTTCACATTTCTGTTGATAACTTAGGCATTTAATTAATATTTCTCACTTCCGGAGTTGGCTGCTTCATTGCGGGTGTGATTCAAATCCATCCTCAAGTTAGAGGCTGGTTTCCAGGGCTCATAGGTTTGAATCCTGGCACTGCTGTCCCTCATACATGCCTTCGGCCACCGCTTCGCCTCACTGTGTTTTCTGCTCTAAAGCAGGTGATACATGTAGAGTGCTTGCAGCAGGACTTAGCTGGGCTGCTGTAAACAAAACCCGTTCTTTCTCCGCAGTTGAGGCTGGAGGGTCAGGTCAGAGCCTGTTGATGTGGCTCCTACCGAGGGCCCTCCTGGCCTGCAGAGGACTGGACTGTTTGTTAGCCGTCTCCTCCCCCAGCTGCTGCTGAGGGCGCTCATCTATGTCTGAGGGCTCATGATCTAGTGACCTCCAAAGGCTCCCCTTCCCGAGGCCAGCGCCTTGGGAACGAGGCGTCAGCATTGAGGCCCGGAGCGGCAGGTGGCTGGGAGAGTGGATCGCCACCAGGAAGCAGGGGTGAGGTTTTGTGGAGGAAGGTGGTCCTTGGCTCCCTGAAATGCACGAAGCACCAACCTTCCTAGGGGACTCTGCTCGTCAGAAAAGGGCTGGTTTATCTTTTCATTTTTTCTTTTTTTTTTAACAGGCAGAGTGGACAGAGAGAAAGGTCTTCCTTTTGCCGTTGGTTCACCCTCCAATGGCCGCCATGGCTGGCGCGCTGCGGCCGGCACACCGCGCTGATCCAATGGCAGGAGCCAGGTGCTTCTCCTGGTCTCCCATGTAGGTGCAGGGCCCAAGCACTTGGGCCATCCTCCACTGTACTCCCTGGCCACAGCAGAGAGCTGGCCTGGAAGAGGGGCAACCGGGACAGAATCCGGCGCCCCGACCGGGACTAGAACCCGGTGTGCCGGCGCTGCAAGGTGAGGATTAGCCTAGTGAGCCGTGGCACCGGCCAAGGGCTGGTTTATCTTAACGACTCAGTCTAACCAGCAGTGAGGACCAAAATGCCTTCGGCAAGTCAAACAATGCCTATGTCTTGGGTTGATTCTTGGTTCCCTTCTGGCCCGTACACAGCTTTGAACAGACACTGAGGAGCTAGGATGAGGGTGGCCAGGCCGCACGAGCTGTCACCTTCCGAAGGTGTACTCCAGAGCTGGTTCTGACAAATCCTTGAGGTCAAAGACAAGTGAGTGTTCACACTCATTCAAACATGCATTTGGAATGGATGCGCACTCTCCCATGTCCAGGGCCTTCAGTGTGCTAGGAGCTGGTGCGAAGCAGTAAGTCAGGGTCATCTTGTGAAATTTACAGTCTGTAGAGACAGATGGCGGAACTCCAGCATGGGCGGGAGGGCACAGTGGGTCTGAGACGCCGAGGCGCCAGGCTTCCTGGGGGAAGTGATGTCGGTGAACTCCAAGAGGCAGACAGATTTCTGGCTTGGCTAACAAGATAGAGGCTCACAGATTTCACAGATGCGTGCTGTGTCTATTTTTTATTTTTACTTAAAAGTCGGAGAGCGGCCTGCTGATTCACTCCCCAAATGCCCACAGCAGCTGAGCTGGCAGAAGCCAGGAGCCTGGAACTCATTCCACGGGGACCCAACGTCTGTTGTAATGTGTACATTTATTTGAAAGGCAGAGGTAGAGATTGTCCATCTGCTGGTTCACTCCCCAAATGGCTGCAATGGCTGGAGCTGAGCCATCCAAAGCCAGGAGCCAGGAGCTGCTTCTGGGTCTTCCCCGTGGGTGCAGGGGCCCGAAGAGTTGGACCGCCTTCCACTACTTTCCCAAGCGCATTAACAGGGAGCTGGATCCGAAGTGGAGCAGCTGGGACTAGAACCCGTGTCCACATGTGATGCTGGTGCCGTGGGCAGTGGTTTTAGCCGCTAAGCCCAGCGCAGGCCCAGGGACCCAAGTTCTGCTGCCTCCCAGGGTACACCTTAGTAGTCTACTGGAAACGGGACTCGGACCTAGGGACGTCAAGATGGGTCGCAGGCTTCCCAAGAGGTGCCTCGCCCACTGACCTCATGGAGGTTTTCACTAGAGGAGACGCAAAGGCTGAAGAGCTGGTTCCGGCTTGATTCGACGTTAAATCGGACGTGCTTGCAGGACATTTAGACAGGGCCAGTGTGCTCCTGAGACAACTGGGCTAGACATCAGAATGGTAAAGGGGGCTATCAGCAGGAGCCTCGGGCGGCGCATGAGGGGCTGGAGACCACAAGGAGAGGAATGGGCCAGGGAGGGCCGCAGCCTACCGGCCGGGGCTGCCAAGCACGGAGCGGGCAGGGGCACCCCGGGCGCCTCCCGGAGGGGCCTGCACTCCCCGCATCCTCACCCTAACGCGGGCTCGCAGGAGGCCCTCCCGAAGCTCCCGGACCCCGGGCGGCTGCCTGCCCGCACTGTGCCCCCCGTGGCCCGGGTGGCGCGCCTGCCTGGGAGCCCCAGCCTGCGGAGGGGCACGCGCGGGGTTCCCAAGCCAGGGCGCACCCCGACCCGGTCCCCGCAGCCGAGGCCGGACGGTCCTGGACAACCCGGGGAGGTCTGGAACCTTGGCCGGCAGGGACCCGGCTGGGACAGGCTCCGCGCCCGGGAGGAGACCCGCGCACCCCACGGGGACACGCACGAGCGCACCCCGGCAGCGGGCGGGACTCGCCAGCGGCTCCTCAAGGCCCGGGCGGAGCGCGACAGGGATCCCGTCCCCCCTGGTCGTCACTGGTCAGAGCAAACGGAAAGCCCAACCCTGGGGTGAGCCGTGCGCGGACCCCGGGACCCCCGCCTCGCGCCCGCCTGTCCCGGCCGCGCCTGCGCGCTGAGGGCCGCGGAGGGGCGGGGCGAGGGCGGGGCGCGCCCTGGCTCCGCCCCCTGGCGCGGCCGGGGCGGTCCGAGGAAGGGCTGCTCCTCACTCGCCGGCAGCTCCGGGCCCACAGCTGCAGGCGCGGTGGTCCCGACAGGATGAGTGCAGGCTCGGACCCCGTGGTCATCGTCTCGGCGGCGCGGACCATCATAGGTGAGTGCCCGGCCGCCGCGGCGCTCGCGAGGGCCGCCGCGGGCGGGACCAGGGTGGTGCGGAGGCCCGGCGTGCGGACCGGCCGGCCGGGACCCCCGGAGCCCGCAGCCTGGTGCCCGCGGGGCTCGGCTCGGCGCCCCCTCCCCGCTCTCGCCAGGCGGGTCCGCTCCGCCCCTCGTGCTCCGATTGGCTGTCCGTGGTAGAACCACGGTGCCTCCCGGCTCTTCTATTGGCTGGCGCGGAAAGGCGTCTTCTCGCGAGACCCCTGATTGGCCAGCTCCGGGAGGCGCCATCGGTCATCAGGGGCTGGGCCGCTCGGTGGTGCGACCCGAGCGCTGGGCGGGGGTCGTGCGGCTGATGGACGGTGACGGCTGCTTGTGGCCTCCGCCCCCGTGGTCGCGCCGAGTTCCCGCGGGCCGCCGGCTGCCGGGGTCCGGAAGGTCGGGGCCGCCGCAGTACGCTGGGCGGTCTGTCCGAACGGCGCGGCGGCGCGTGGTCCTCGGGGCTCAGGGGTCCTCTCTCTCCGCCCTTGTGTTGCAGGCTCCTTCAATGGCGCCCTGTCGACCGTGCCCGTCCACGACCTGGGCGCCACTGTCATCAGAGAGGTCCTGAGGAGGGCCGCGGTGGCCCCGGACGAGGTGTCCGAGGTCATATTTGGACACGTCCTGGCCGCAGGTAACCCCCGGAGCGCTGGCCGGCAGGGCGCGGGGCCCCTCTGGGGCCGCGCAGTGAATCAGTGCGCCGCGTTCGGCCGGTGCCCCAGGCCCTGTGCGAGGTGCTGGCCGAGTGGCTGCGGCCACGCGGGGACCGGACAGGGGTCCCCCCCCAATAGCCGGTCACTAGCTTCAGGCTCCCGCCCTGAACGTTACCGTCGGTTGGATGGATCCCTGGGGAGACTCAGACCAACACCGGTCCTCAGGCCACCAAGACCCGCTGCTTTTCCGTGTCCGGTTAGGATTCAAAGTGTTCCAGATGTTGGATTTTTTCTGATTTTGGAATATTTACATACACGTGTTGAAGTATCAGAGGGGACAGGGTTAACGTCTCAACACAAAATGATTCATGTTTCACATGCACGCATACCTCGGAAGGTTTCTGGGAAAATGGAATGAGAAGATGAGTCTATCGGTGCAAGAAATTTTGAAAGTTAGGCCGGCGCCGTGGCTCAATAGGCTAATCCTCCACCTTGCGGCGCCGGCACACCGGGTTCTAGTCCCGGTTGGGGCGCCGGATTCTGTCCCGGTTGCCCCTCTTCCAGGCCAGCTCTCTGCTGTGGTCAGGGAGTGCAGTGGAGGATGGCCCAAGTGCTTGGGCCCTGCACCCCACGGGAGACCAGGAAAAGCACCTGGCTCCTGGCTCCTGCCAGGATCAGCGCGGTGCGCCGGCTGCAGCGGCGGCCATTGGAGGGTGAACCAACGGCAAAGGAAGACCTTTCTCTCTCTGTCTCTCTCTCACTGTCCACTCTGCCTGTCAAAAAAAAAAAAAAAAAAAAAAAAAAAAAAAAAAAATTTGAAAGCCGCCGTTTTTTCACAGTCCACATTTCCCTGAACTTGTTGAAGATCCTCCTAGGCCTGGATTTCAAAGGTTTTTTGCATCAAAAGTAACTTACCTCTTCATTCCATTGTCCAAGAACTTTCTGGAGGACCTTGTGCGCCTTAGACACAGCCCGACCATACTTTCACGCAGTGTTTTGTGCAGGAAACAGAGTTTGCATATCGCCGGCAGGGTCTCCACACACTGAATAAAATGCATTGAATGCTGTCTGCGCACCAGGCGCTGTGCCAGGGCATCTCGTGGGGACCATGAATAAACTTGAATGTTGTGTGCCTCTGCTTTCCCAGGCACATTAGCGAGGAGCTGGATCGGAAGTGGAGCAGTCAGGACTTGAACCAGTGCCCATATGGGCTGCCAGCATCCCAGCCGGAGCCAGCACTGTGGCATAGTGGGTAAAGCCACTGCCTGCAGTGGCACCATCCCATGTGGGTGCTGGTTCGAGTCCTGGCTGCCTCTTCCGATCCAGCTCTCTGCTATGGCCTGGGAAAGCAGTAGAAGATGGCCCAAGTCCTTGGGCCCCTGCACCTGTGTGGGAGACCTGGAAGAAGCTCCTGGCTCCTGGCTTCAGATCGGCTCAGCTGTGGCCGTTGCGGCCATTGGGGAGTGAACCAGCAGATGGAAGACCTCTCTCTCTCTCTCTTTCTGCCTCTGCCTCTCTGTCATTCTGCCTTTCAAATAAATAAATATTTTTCTTTAAAAAAAGATATATTTTACCTATTTGAAAGGCAGAAAGAGAGGGAGACAGAGAGAGACAGAAAATCTTCCATCTGCTGGTTCACTCCCTAAATGGCTGCAGTAGCCAGGACTGGGCCAGGCTGAAGCCAGGAGCCTGGAGCTGCATCTGGGCCTCGCAGCATTGCTGAAAACTTTCAGATTCAAGAGTATTTCAGATTTTTGGTTTAAGGATGCTTAAAATATTCATAATTTAGGTTTTTTTTCTGCCTAATTCTCCTTTCTCAACTTGTCTTTATGGGCCTTGAAGTCTTTTATGAACCATGCTAAAAAAAAATGTACACATAACACCCTCAGACCGGCTCAGTTCTGAGCACTCCCGCCTCTCTCTCCGTTCCCCACTTGGACTTTGTCGGCTATCGGGGGGCACCCCCCTGCCAGTTTCTCTGGTACCTGTCTCCCTGTCTCCCTGCCGTCTGTGCTATCTTGTGCAGCCATAATCAAACTAACAATTATGCTTATCGAGGGCTCACTCGGTGCAGGACCTTTGAGGCACCGAGCCAAGTGCTTCCATTTGTCACCTCATTTAACCCTCATCATGAGGCGGTTGGATCCAGTTAGCTCTTTCACAGGTGAGTGCATGAGACTTTGAGACATCACATAACTACCAGGGGCACAGTTGGAAGTGGAGCCAGCACTTGAATCCAGATCTGTGTCCGCGATGCCAGTCCACAAGCTGAGGACTGGGCCGAGCCAGGAGCTTCTTCCAGGTCTCCTTGGTGGGTGCAGTGGCCCGAGCACTTGGGCCATCTTCCGCTGCTTTCCCAGGTGCATTAGCACGGGGCTGGATCAGAAGTGGCGTGGCCGGGACAAGAACCCATGCTGCTATGGTATGCCTGCGTCACAGGCAGCGCCAGACCCCTGCTGTGTGTGTGGTCAGTCATGTGTACATCCCAGATTAATAACCTTGTGATCAAGATGACTTTTAGCAGCTGGTAGCCATGGGGAACGCCATCTCTTGATCCAAACAGTGCTCTCTCCAGCCAGCAGGCCAGCAGAACGCCAAAGGGAACGCTCAGTTGTCCGGAAGTCAGCAGGAGAAGTGCTAGGTTCGGGCAAATCTGAGAGGTGGCATAAAGACCCTTTGGCGGCAGACAGCGGTGCCTGAGAATATTTGGAACTCTTGACTCCACCCCTTCCGCTGCTGCTCTGCGTAACCCGTGTTTCCAGTCCCCACCGCGGCCTCAGGGAAGGCCTTTGTGGGTTCTGATTCCCTGCGCATCTTGTTGGGTAACCAGCGCGCCGCAGTGTGGTGACTAAGGACAAGAGGAGAAGAGCTGCCGAGGGCAGCCTGTGGGCTTCCGGCCCTGGCTGGCAGCGCTGCGTACCCTCTCACCCCGAAGTCTTTCTACTCAGTGCCTAAGGCCTCTGTGTTGCTGCTTCCAGGTTGCGGGCAGAATCCAGTCCGACAAGCCAGTGTGGGTGCAGGCATCCCCTACTCCGTCCCGGCCTGGAGCTGCCAGATGATCTGTGGTTCGGGCCTGAAAGCCGTGTGCCTCGCCGCGCAGTCGATAGCCCTAGGGGACTCCAGCATCGTGGTGGCAGGCGGCATGGAGAACATGAGCAAGGTACGGCCTCGGACGGGACGGCCCCGGTGACCTCACTGACGGGTCCTGTCCCTGCTCGTCAGAGCCGGAGCCACACAGTTAATGAATAAGCAACACGGGTTCAACCTTGACCCCCACCTCAGTGCTAATCATTCTTCAGGTTGGTTGGGAAATCCTAATTGAGGAAAAATCCTCCCTACCCGTGTGAGTGGAACGAGTGTACATTTCTTAAGCTGTGCTTATGAAGCGTGTAATATTAAAGCCCCAACAGGAGGGTGCTTCCGGAAGTTAATGGAAGCGCCAGAGTTGTGGCACCAGCCTCCCGTGTTCCTGGGATTAAGTCGCAGCTCTGCTTACAATCCAACTTCCTGCTAATGTGCCCAGGAGGCAGCAGACGATGACCCAAGTACTCGAGTCCTTGCCACCCACATTGGAGACCCAGATGAGGTTCCTGGTTTCTGGCTTCGGCCTGACCCAGCCCCAGCTGTTGCGGGCATTTGAAGAATGAACCAGGGGATGGAAGATCTCTCTCTCTCTCCCTCTCTCTCTGACACTCCTCTCAAATAAATACATAAAAGCATAGGCTGTCTGCCAGTGTCTGCTTTAGCAGGAAGTTGGAGTGGAGCACCAGGCAGGATTCAAGCCCAGGCCTCCGTGTGGGACGCAGGCACCTTAACTGCCAGGCCAGGTGTCTGCCCCTTTACACACTTCGGAGGTTCCCACTTACTGGTCAGCTGCCATCCTTGGTGACAGAGGGAGAGAGACGGATCTTTCATCCACTGCTGCACTCCCCAAACGGCCACAGCGGCCAGGGCTGGGCCAGGCTGAAGCCGGGAGCATCACCTGGGTCTCCCACGTGGCTTGCACGTGGGCCATCTCCTGCTTTCCCAGGTGCGTTAGCAGGGAGCTGGATCAGAGAGTAGTCAGGACGAAGGTGGCACTCATGGGCTGCCTGTGTGGCCGGGGCGGCCTGACCCAGGACAGGAGTAATCACCGCCCCGCCTCAGCCCGCGTTTGCTTCTCGTTCCCAGGCGCCACACTTGGTTCACCTGAGGACAGGAGTGCGGGTTGGGGAGACGGCGCTCGCTGACAGCATACTCTGTGACGGCCTTACCGACGCCTTCCACAACTACCACATGGGTGTTACGGGTGAGCACTCCCACAGGGTCGCGAGCTCGCTCGCCGCCTGCCCCATCGCTCCTCACGGGCAGATCCTGTCCCTGCTGCAGGACGAAGTCCCTCTGGTGAACTGCGGTGCGGCGAGTCAGTGTCTCCCCTGACCGTGTGACCATGTGACTCCCTGACCAGCAGAGCACTTAGAAGGGGGGTCCCTCGGAGTTCTGCAGCCCCCATAAAGAGGGTTCTGTGCAGAGGCCAGCCGGTACTGCTGGGCCCTCACTGTGCGATCTGCGCCGTACAACTGGGTCGAGTCATCCGTGTGCAAGGCCCTGTGGTCTAGGTTTCCTGCAAAGTAAGTGGGAAGTCGTCAGAAGAACTCGCGTCCGTGTGAGACTTCGAGTTAAAGAAGCAGACCCGAGGGGTGAAGCGCCTTGCCCAGACGCGTGCAGCTTGGCTCTGGCTCCTGAGTGTGAGGCAGGAGAAAGGTATTGAGAGGGGCGGGACTTGGTCAGCAGGAAGTGCAGGCAGAGAGGGGAGGGCCTGGTGGTGTGGGCGAGTAGGCCGCAGCAGGCCAGGCCGAAGGGCAGGGCAGACCCTGGGAGCTGCGTGCCGACCAGGGTCTTGTCACAGCGTCGGGTCAGTTTCTCAGGTGTGGTACTCGGGCCTCCTGTCACCAAGGGTTGTAGATTCAGGTCCTCGGTCTTGTCCAAGCTGTGACGCCACCAAAATGTGCTTGTTAACCCGTAACCGGAAGCCCCTCAGCACGTGACTGCGTTTGGAGACAGGGCCTCTAAGGACGCAGAGTGGACAGCGAGGCCATGACGGTGGGCCGTCGTGCGATCTGAAAGGTGTGTGTGAGAGGAGGGAGCTGAGACAGACGCCAGGCGTGAGCACGCTCAGGACACAGCGAGGGGGCGGCCGTCCGCAGGCCAAGGAGGCGCTGAGCGAGGGATCGCCCGGGCTCGTGCTACTCACCAGCTCTCCCCCTGGGGCACGCTACGCTGGTGCAAACAGCCAGAGAAGCAGGGCCTGCTGGGGTGTCTGGAGTCAGCGGGCCAGGGGGCAGGGGAAGAGGGAGCCACCAAGAAAAGGAGCTCCGGAAGTCTGCCTGAGACCCCCGAGGTCTTGGTCAGGTACAGCAGGGCACGTGCAGCCCACACCCACCTGGCCTGGTGACCAGGGCTAGGGAACTGCACTGGGTGGAGACTAAAAGCTTGCCGGAGACTCGGGAGCTCTGAGCATGTGATAGGAACACATCGTAGTCCATCGAGAACCACTTAGAACACACAAAGTTATGGTCCTACTGCAATTCCATCCTTTTTTTAAAAAATAAAAAAATTTATTCATTTGAAAGGCAGAGTTTGAAAGAAGGAGACATCAGATTTTCTTCCCATCCACTGGTTCACGCCCCAGATGGCCTCAGTGCCAGGGCTGTGCCAGGCAGCGCAGCCGCGTGCACTCGCAGCCTCCGGGCACGAGAACTCTGGAGTGCTGCGAGTTACATATGTGTGCTAGACAGGTGTCCCACGAGCTGGTGTCCGTGGGCAGCCCGCAGTTGTGCACCTAGGATTTCCATGTTTCACTCTGTATTAGGTTTGCTTTTCCCAGTGGTATAGATTCTGAACGCGTGTGTATGCTGGGTTGAGCAGGTGAGGACAGGAAGCAGGGTCGCTGCTGTAGAAGAGGCCCAAGGAGAGAGCTACACGGGGGCGAGACTGCACTAGACACCAGTGTCATTCAGGGTGCCCCGATGCGTGTGTGGGGCAGAGCGTCAGGTTCCCACGAGCGCTGCACTCTGACAGGCCCAGGAAAAGGAGCGAGGCCTGAGTGTGATTCATGCACGCAGAGGCGCGTTGGGACTAGAAGTCATGAATGCAGGCTACCACTGCTGAGCAAAATCCTTAAGATACTTCCAGAATCTCCAACTAACTCACCACAACGTACTGAGTGGTTCTGAGTGGGAAACAGTGCGTTTATGGCAGTGTAGACGGGAGGATGCCACTTTGGCCCAGTGAGCCCAGGTGTCCCGAGGGTCACTCACCTGGCTTCCAGCACCTCTCACCTGGAGAAACCCTGAGACAAAGCCAAACTGGCGAATTACAAAAGCATTGGCCCTTGCTCTTCCAAAAACGCAAGCCACAGGAACAGCGCCTGCAGAACCGACCGTCGCCGCCCGCCCCGCACTGGATCCTGGCCTGTGAGGACTTTACTGGGCAGGAGAAATTTGGATTCGATGATAGTACTGAGGCGTAGGAGTGGACGGGGGTTGTATCTCCAACCTTCTGTCGAGTGGGGAAGAGTGCTAAGCAAGTGGGGCAGCCGGACGTGCCCGACCGGGGCCGGCACTGCGGTGGTCAAAGAATCCTCCCGGGCGGTGGGGGCGAGCAGGCAGAGCCAGGCCTGCCGAGCACGTGGGAGCCTGGTAAAGGGGTCTGCCCGCTCAGTGACACCCGAGAGGAGGGAGAGCGCAGCTTCGTGCCTGCCGTGCCCAGGCCCCCTCTGCGGCCCGCGAGACCCCGCCCCGCAGTGCCCCCGCCCCGCAGTGCCCCCCCACCCTGAGCCTGCTTCGTGACACTGTGTTGCTTTCCTTTCCCAGCTGAAAATGTAGCCAAACAATGGCAGGTGAGTCGAGAGGACCAGGACAGGGTCGCAGTGCTGTCCCAGAACAGGACGGAGAACGCGCAGAAGGCTGGCCACTTCGACAGAGAGATCGTGCCAGTCCTGGTGTCTTCCAGGAAAGGTGGGCGGGTTTGCAAGCTGCCTCGCGGTCAGGTTCCTCAGGTTGCTTACCTTGGCCTGGCTGTGTACACAGGGCGTGACCTCTCAGCCCATGCTGTGTACACAGGGCGTGACCTCTCAGCCCACGCTGTGTGCACAGGGAGTGACCTCTCAGCCCACGCTGTGTACACAGGGGCTGTTGCAGAAACCAGTGATGGGAGGCAGCAGTGCCCTGCTCCCCGCACGGGCTGACCCCTCCTTCCTGCAGCTGTGTGCCCCTCCAGCCACACTTCCCAAGGGCGGGTCCTCGGGGGCACTTGACCGTTGCCTGCAGCTGCTTTCCTCAGAGAGGGCTGTGGGTTTAGAAGACATCTGTCTCTTGAGGAAAGTGCTCATCAACAAACTTGACGGTTAGAGACAGAGCTCCCCCAGATGACCGCAGCAGGCTGGCTTGGGCCAGTGACGCCAGGAGCTGCGGGCTCATCTCGGTCTCCCGTGCGACAGCAGGAACCCACGTGATTGTGAGCCATCCTCTGCCGCCACCCAGTGTGCCCATCGGGAGGCTGGCGTGAGCGGAGCCAGGCCGGCAACCCAGTACTCCGGTCTCGGTGGCTAAGCAGATCCGCACCCCGAGAGTCCTTTCCCTCCTCTTGTCCCCAGGCTGTCCCTGCCCGCATCCTAGCAAAGCACCGTTTCCCGGGCACCACCCTGCGCTGATGCTGGGGGCCTGGGTCTCCTCTTTTCAGGGCCTACCGAAGTGAAAGTGGACGAGTTCCCTCGCCACGGCAGTAACTTGGAGGCCGTGTCCAAGCTGAAGCCGTACTTCCTGACCGACGGAACAGGCACAGTCACGCCAGCGAACGCTTCAGGTCAGGCTTCCGGGAACACGGGGCTGTCCCGTCATCTTCTAGCTTTCATTTGAAAGGCAGAGTGATGGGAAGAGAGGGACATTCTGCTGGCTCGGTCCCCAGATGGCTGCCATCATGGGGGCTCCGTCAGGCCAAAGCTGGACCCCAGGACTTCCAGTGTCCCCCGAGCTGGTGTCCGTGTGGGATGTGGGTGTCACAGCTGCAGTGACACTGCTAGGACACAGCAGCCACTGCACCTTCTTAAATTCCTTTAGCTGTCACACAAACGTAAAATGTTTCCACTTCTCCAGTGCCCAAAAGTGCCCCTCTCTGTGTGAGGCCTGCCTTTTGCAACTCCCCGCCCTTCTACCTGTGCAAGGTCATTACCCACTGTCCCGCGGTCAGCTGTGGAGATGGGTGCAATGGCGGAAGTCTTTGTGACAGAAACCTGGTCACTGCACCTTGCAGGGATGAACGACGGCGCGGCCGCGGTGGTGGTGATGAAGAAGTCGGAAGCTGCCAGTCGCGGGCTTGTCCCTCTAGCGCAGATAGTGTCCTGGGCACAAGCAGGCGTGGAGCCTTCCATCATGGGGACAGGGCCCATCCCAGCGATCAAGCAAGCCGTGAGTAGTCTTCCCCACCTCCTCCTCGCCTGCTGTGCAGTGAGCCCTCTGGGAGGCCGCCGGTGTGGGCACTCCCGTGGTCAGCACTGCTCGGTCTCCACTGGTCTTCCCCAAGCCTCACGCACTCACCCGTGCAGCTGTGCCAGCAGCCGGCAGACCTGAGGGCAGGGAGGACCATCTAGGGGTGACGCGTCTCCTGACCCAGAGCACAGCTCTGCTCCCCAACTCCCGGCCTGGAATTTCCACGTGATGCTCTACAAGACACCCTTGACTTTGCGTCACTGGGCTCCTCTCTAAGCACCACAGCCGCGGTGTCTGCGTCCGGATAAGCGTGCCGCCTCTCTGCAGCCCTCGCCCGTTCCTGCCCTGTCGCTCACTGCCCTTCTCTTCAGGTCGCCAAAGCTGGCTGGTCGCTGCAGGATGTCGACATATTCGAAATCAACGAAGCCTTTGCAGCCCTGTCAGTGGCAGTTGCTAAAGAACTCGGACTGAACCCAGAGAAGGTAAAGATCAGGTGCTAAGAACCTGGACTGAAGCCAGGCTTCTGTGGGCCGCAGTCCCTAGGCCGTGCCCCTGAGCTCACAGCACAGCCTCTGCCCGTGTGGCTGCCAGGCTGTCCACGCACTGTGCGAGGGTTATCTCCCCGCGCATGAGGAAATGCTGAAGTTCCTGCTGGGACTCAGTTCACTGTTGCTTCCCAAGGGAGAAGAAATCCTTCTAACAAGGTTAAAACTCAATGAAGGGACAAGGGAAGTCGGGAATGGATGTAACAAAAATTTATTCCTTAGCAGCCAGGACAGTTGGAAAGGGCACCCTGCCAGAGGACAGAGAGGGAACAGACGTGTTGGGGTGTGCAGCCTAACAGAGCTTTCCTTCCCTCAGATCAACATCCAAGGAGGAGCCATAGCCCTGGGGCACCCTCTCGGAGCGTCCGGCTGCCGCATTCTGGTGACCCTGGTGCACGCGCTGGAGAGGACCGGAGGAGCGCGCGGCGTCGCGGCCCTTTGTGTCGGGGGTGGGATGGGAATAGCGATGTGTGTTCAGAGGGGGTGAGCAGTGAGCCGTGCTCACACTCGCCCGGGCCTGGTGTCCACTAACCAACTACTAAGGACCAAAGTGAGGATGGAAACCATTCCCTACTTCACAAGAATCCGAGCTGACAACTCACTGTACTTTAATTGTAACTTCTGAGGTACAAGACAATTGCATTTAACATTGTTATAAATAAAGGAGAAATCCCATCAGTCATCAAGGGCTCCAGAATGAACAGCATCTTCGTAGCCTCCATGCTTGTCATCTTTAGTTTCTGGATGTAACTTGATGAGGTCATCAATGCGGAGAATGGTGATTGCAGCTTCTGTGGCAAACTTCAGACTCTTTACTTTCACTATGGTTGGCTCAAACACCCCTGCCTGCTTGTTGTCTCGAGGCTTGCCATTGATCAGATCAAGGCCAATCCTGTGGTTAAAAGGGGGAAAAAACAGCCCAAGTTCTGGAGCAGCCTACATGTAAGATCAGTGTCTCAGCCGTCTCGGTTTGTCTAAGTGCACCTTATGATGTCATGGTAACAGCACCCGACACATCTCTCATCCTTGTTAGGTAATGCACAAGCCCAACAAGGCTGCCTGAGAACCAATGTAGAACCATAGGTCAGGTGACAACACCCAGGGTAGGAGTCTTCCCAAGGCCCTGGAATGGCTAAAGAGGTGTCAGCCATAACAAACTTAGGAACCAAACTACCACACAAAATCTAGTCAGGGAGAAAGGGCACTCCCGTTCTTACCATTTTAGATTTTTCCGTTCTGGGTTCACCTGCGCCTCATTGTGAAAAGCTCTCAACTTTGCGACCAGATCCGTGGAGTCCTGGGCAGCGTTCACGGCCAGCGTGTTAGGGATCACGAGGAGCGACCGTGCGAACTCGGCAATAGCCAGCTGCTCCCGCGAGCCCTGAGAGACAGACAGTTCCTCCTCACACGGGGACAGGGAGAACCCGCAGCAGCGGCTCAGCTCTCTGCGAGGCGTGCTATTTAAATTTATGAAAATGCCAGAGCTGCCCACCCCACTGTGGGAAGCAAGCAGCTCCTCTTACCATGCTGGTGGCGTAGTTCTCAAGGTATATGGACAGCGCTGCCTCGACAGCGCCCCCACCTGGAACCACAGACTTTGACTCCAGAACTCTCTTCACCACACAGAGAGCATCATGCAGGGAGCGCTCCATCTCGTCACACATGAAGTCGTTGGCACCGCGCAGGATGATGGACGCAGACGTACGCGCCTTAGTGCTGCGAGAGAGCACGTGAGACTCTTAACAGCACTTCCACAAGACCCGCACAGCAACTCCACACGCACCACCGATTAAATCCTGGGTGCACGCGGCCATGTCTAGACCACGGAGCAGAGATGACTCAGTTACGTCACCTCCATTTAGTTACAATGGCCCAGTGTTATTTTATCCCACGCGTATAACTGCTCATAGCATGGAGAGACTACAGCAGCAAATAGATGGGAAGGAAATTCTACAACAAAAGCTGCACTGCTCCCTAGCTTGGAAAGTAGCTTACTTTTTGATTAAGATCAGCTCGTCATCACAGATTCTCTCCTGTACCACCTCCTCCGCTTGTCCCAACATCACAGCTTCAAAAGTCTCTTCACCTTCCAAGTTGGCCAGGGTTGACAGAATACTTGCTATTAAGAGAGTCATAAAGGTGTAAATAATGTTCATGATGACCTCGTCGTAAATTCAGAACATTAACTTATGATAAAAGTGACACCGTGAGGTCAAGGTGTCACTGAGATGAACAGAGTAAGCTAATACATCCCCAGGGTTGCAGACTTCCCCAGTTCGTGAACAGGCAGGCACTCCTGTCTGCAGCACAACCATTACAAGGATGGTGTCCCCGGAGCTGCTCAGCACAGTGTCCCGACACAAACAGGCCATCGTGGCAGGCACCGGGACTCCACCTGACGGCTGGCAGAAGACTTACCTCCAGAAGCTTTAGCAATCCGCTTAAGATCCCTCTTTAAAACTCTCCTAACTGCCATTGCACCAGCGTCCACAAAATACTTGAGACACATGTCATCAATGCCGCCGGTGGTGAGGATGACATTGGCACCAGTCGCCAAGATCTTCTGAATTCTCTCCTTGGTGATATCTGATTCTCTACAAAGAAAAGGACTTTAGTGCCCCAAATTACCTTCTCTTTCTTAATACAACTCTAACTTTCGCTAAGTATTCATTCACAAAATCACTCTAGATTAAATTGAAACCCTTCTTTCCCATCTACATCTAGAACTTAAATTAGTCCAGTTTTTGGAAGCTCAAGGAATGGAAAGGACGACTTGCTTCCCACAATCCCTAGCTGAGTTCCTGATTTAGAGGTGCGGTTAGGAAGAGGCAGTGGGGCAGGTGTCGTGGAGCGGGCAGTCAAGCTGCTGCCTGCGAGCCCAGCCTCCGCATTGGAGATTGTTCTGGGTGCTCCACTTCCAGACCCAGCTCCCTGCGGATGCACATGGGAAGGCAGAGGATGATGGTCCATGCACTCGGGTCCCTGTCACCATGCAGGAGTCTAGATGGAGTTCCTGGCTCCTGGCTTCAGCCTGGCATAGCTCTGGCTCTTGCAGGTGTTTAAGAGGTGGACAAGCAGATGGAAGCCATCATTCTGCCTTTGAAATACCCCTCCCCCAAATACGAAGGAGCCTGCCCTCAGGATCTCTTGGAGGGAGGAATTACTGTTCATTCCCCCAGCAAGTATTAACTATTGTTGTATGCGAAGATGGACACAGGCATACACCCAGCTAAGGAGGTCTAGAAAGGGATCCTGGGTAGACCTGCGGATCAGACTAGAAAACGAAGAGCTTTATGGGTTAGGTGGCTGAGAAGCTGAGCATTTTCAAGGAAACCCCCTATCAGTCAAATCCAGCATGAAGTGTCTGCAAAGAGGTCAGGTGTGGTGCAGAAGCTACAAGACTTGGGGCAGTAGAGGCGTGCTGCCCACTACATAACTGCACTCTGGTCAACAGTGGGCCCGTACCAGAGAAAACAGCTGGGACCACCCCACTGCCGTGAGCCCACAGCAGCTGTGAACGCAGCACAGCACGTCGGTCCAGTGGCTGAGGGACGCTGCTCCCCACCAGCTATTCAAGCACGCTTGCCAGGGATAACAGGGTAATGAAGGACCTAGTACTGGGTGGGCGCCTGCTACTGCTGGCTGCAGACTTCTGAGTCATGCTAGCAGCTCGTGCACCGTGTGCCGACTACTGTTTCCCCTCGTGCTCAACTCTGCACTGTTCTGTTGATCAGAGCCCAAATAAATACGATGTAGTCCAGGTGTGTAAAGTTAAGGCTACACCACCTAGGAGCTGGTGCTGTGGCCCAACGGATTAACTACTTTAATCTAACACTATGCAAAACGGTGTGACTTTGTTAGAAATGTTAAAGTCCTTCAAGATATTCACACTCAGAAACTCCAGTTCAACAACACATGCTACTGCCTAAAAAATGGTTCTTAAACCAGCTCCATGACCTCAGACACAGCACTCCTTTTAGTTTACTGTCACCTAGTCCAATAATTTATAAACATCCTTGTCAAAGACCAAAAATATTCTCTCAACATACCTCTGCCTAATTTGGTCCAATTTTTCAGGGTCTGTAATGACCACTTGTACACCGAGCTTCATTTTTGTTTTCTGCAGGCTGAAGTCTAGGCAAGCAATTTTTGCATTAACTATTCTCTTGGGCATGCCTGTAATTGAACAGAATATTCAGTTCCATTACAGTCACCATAACAATGCTGCTTCATCAACCACACATTCACCCCAGACCCCAAGAGTCACGAAGGCATTAATTCACATTTCATCTCAACAGTTCAATGGCACCAAACAAGCAGCATTTCTTCCATGTGCACTCATCCTAACAAGCTACATGTGTGTAAGCCACAAAACACGCAACGCGCACAACCCAGATGGGCCAGTTTTAAGGGCCAGGGTTGTGGCGCAGGGAGGGAAGCTGCTGCCTGCAAAGCCAGCATTCCCTATCAGAGCGCCAGCTCCCTGCTAGCGCGCCTGGGAAGGCAGCACAAGATGGTCCCTGGTTCTTAGGCCCCTACCACCCACGTGAGAGACCCGGATGGAGTTCCTGGCTCCTGTGGCCTCTGCTCTGGCAAGTAAGCCAGCAGACGTGAGATCTCCATCGCTCCTGCCACTCAGATAAGTCCACCCCATTCTCTGAGCAGACCCCACCCCTTACCCTGAGATCCCACCACACAGTTGAGAGCGTAGCCACTGACGAGCATGCTCTCGGTCTGGCTTCTCCCGTGGGCTTTCAGAATATTGATGGAGTTGACTGGGTAGCGAGGCTGGCCTCGTACGTCTGTATATTTAACAGCAAGCACGGCATCTACCACCATATTAGAGAAGAAATCTCCGTTTCTAAGCCAACAGTTAAGGGTAACCACAAAATTTGGAATGACCACAGGGTACACATGAAAATCAAAAGTAATGTGAGGAGACCCCCATTTGGTAATCTTATTTATCAAACAAGCATTATTTCTGCCACCAAAATCCTGCAATATTACTTATCACTATCTGCAATTCAATCACTTTTATACGCGCTTTATGTATCTTTTCACTGTAAAAATTCAGGGAAGGCAACAGGCAACTCCCAGCATCGCTCATCTCTGCTGCAACCTCATTTTGCACTGATATGCACTATTCCACAATGACGGGCACAGACCGGCTGACCCGTATTGGGCAACCACAAGGATACATCCCGATGATTTTGGAAGACATTGACGTCTTCGCAGCGTTAATCAGGCAATCTCTCCCGAGTTCATCCGTGTTGATAATCAGGTTTTCACTGATATAGCGCACCGCTTCCCTGTTTAGTGTGGGGAGAAACACTGATCAATTCACCACTCAAGGGTTTGGTTTTATCACATTTCGGATAGCATCCAACTGTCACAGGCCATCTTCTGTCCAGCCATTTCATATAGAAGGAGGGTACCAAATCCTCTCCCTCTTCAGATCATGGCAGTTTTCATCTATCCCATAAGCATAGCCACTGAAATCTACTAATTGGAGAAAACGTGGTAGTCAAATGGGAAAGGCAAGATACTGGCTTCACCGTGTACTTCATGCATAAATGCTAAAGTGCTAGAATGCAGCTTTTTCAAACTGAAATTTAGTCATAAAGAAAAAAAAATTAGCCACTAGTCAACACATTAACAGACACCTGTTTATCAGTTCATCAAATACGTTTTTCCAGGGCCTGTGTGATGCTAGCATTGCATACGGGCGCAGGAGACCCGGTGCTCATGTGGACCCGCCTCCCTGCTGGCGTGCCTGGGAAAAGCAGAAGACGGTGCAAGTATCTGGGGCCCTGCACCAACACAGGAGACCTGGAAGAAAACCCAGGCTCCTGGCTTTGGCCTGGCACAGCGCTGGTCACTGCAGCTATCCGGGGAGTGAACCAGCGGATGGAGGCTGTCTCTCCCCCCTCCCTAACTCTACCGTCCAAATCAGGATTTTAAAAAACGTCACCCTCTCTGAGCGTACGCAATCTTACTTGCAGGCAAGCCGGTAGCCACTGATGACTGAGGTGGGGTGGATTTTCTGCTTGACCAGCTCGTCCGCGTTCTTCAGCAGTTCTGCTGCGATGATGACCTGCGGAGAAAACACACAGGGCCCTGCCGACGCCGCGTCGGATGTCTGCCACCACGGATGCAGAAGCACTGCCATGGTCAGGGATCAGCCAGACGGCGGCGGGAATGCTGGGGAACCCAACAGCTGGTTCCTAGAAGCTGGACAAGAACTGCGAACGCCTGGACCAGAGAGGAGGCTGCCCAGGGTTCTGGCTGAGCCAGAGTCCCGCAGGGCACAGCCAGGACGCACCCATCATCCTCAGAGATCAAGTGCTCAGCAGGAACTAAAAACCTGTCATTTACATTTCAGGGATTCATGCTACCTTGGGCCATCTGGCCTTTTGTTCTTAACCATTCTTATGAGAAACCAAGAATCGTTTAAAAAAAAATAAAAGTCGTATTAAGCAGGTTGCTGGGACAAAGCCCACCTCGCTGCTCGGGGGAAGTGGGCTGCATCCCGTCGGGGCTGACGTCCCACCTAGTGACACATCTCCCCCGCACAGCACCCTGACCTGGTCAGAGTTAACACCGTCCGCACCAAGACCTGTCTACCTCCCGTGCGCGCCACAGCTCGGCAATCACACGTCAGCGCGTTCCCATCGCCCCATCGTGAAAGCCCGAGCCGAGGACGGCCGCTACCGGCCGCCGACCTACCACGGAGGTGGTCCCGTCTCCGACTTCCTTATCCTGCAGGTCGGCCAGCTCACAAAGCACCTTGGCTGCGGGATGCTCCACCTCCAGCAGCTTCAGGATGGTGGCCCCGTCGTTAGTGATGGTCACGTCCTTGGAAAGCCACGGGGGACACCGTCAACCACCGCAGCCCTGCCGCCTGCCGCCACCCGCACCCTCCCGAGAGGGTGACCAGAGCGGCGTCACACACTGAGGACCCCCCCCCTCCGGCCCCCCGCCCCGACCGGCAGGTGCACTTACACCGATGTCGTCCACCAGCATCTTGTCCAAGCCCACCGGACCAAGCGAGCTTTTCACAATGTTAGCAATCGAAGCCGCAGCCATCACTGTGCCCAACGGGAAACCAAGTGCGGTCAGGAGACCCACCCCTCCGCCGAACCAAAGCAGCGACAGGCAGGTGCCCGCGGCGCTCCCTGGCCGGCAGGGGTGAGCACGCCCGCCCCGCGCGATTCCACGCCGGCGCTCCCCGCGGAAGGCACGCCTGCTCTTCGGCCCACGAGCCGAGGGGTCGCCGCGCGGACGCCTGGCCGGCCGAGACCCCGAGCCCCGCGCGGCCCCCGCCCATCCGCGGCGCGCGCAGGTGGCCGCCGCCTCAGGCCCGAACAAAAGGGCGGCCGGGCACGTGTCCGGCGCCGAGACCGCGTCCGGCGCCCGCCCCGGCAGCCGCCCCCGGGACGCGCCGCGCTCTCAGGCCCCTCGCCCGGCGGGCTGGAGCGACCGGGGGGGCGCAGGCGGCCGCGGCGCAGCGGAGACCGCAGCGGGGCAGCGCGGGCCGGCGCCACGCCCGGCCTTACCGTTCTGGGAGCGGATCGCCTCCCCGGTGCTGCGGTCCCCGAACACAGACAAGGGCCCCTCCATCTTCGCGGCAGGGCGCGCGTCGACTTCGCTCAGACCGCCGACGACCGGGCTGTCGGTAGTGATGTCGGGCGGCGGCGTGCAAAGGGCCCGAGCGACGCCGCGAGGGCTGCTGGGAAACACCGCCTCGCCGCTCCCCAACGCCCCCGGCCCGGCCGCGAGGCACGGCGGGAAACAAGGAAGAGGCGGAGAAAGAGGGACGGGGACGCGAGCGCGCCGGAAGTGAGGTTACATAAGGGGGCGGGCTCTGTAGCTTTGTCCAATTAAAGAGCAGGTAAGAAGGGCGCGAAAGGGGAGACCGGAAGTCAGGCTCGTGGACTGTCGGAGGAAAAGGAAGTGCTCGGCTGCACCTGCTTGCCGGGCAAGGTTGCGCAGGCGCACTTAGACATTCTAGTGCCTTCTAGAAAATGTGATCGGGAGGGCGGGGCTGTAATAGGTGGGCGAGCCCCTTCAGGGCAGGAGTTCTGAGCGAGTCTCGCCTTCGTACGGTTTCGTCCTTTTACTACGTAAATACTTGCGGAGCATGAGGCAAATCGGCCAGGTTTTCATCCGGGTCTTGAGCCTGGGTGAGAAAGGCACGGTTTTTCTGTGGGCCGGCGGAGAAAAATGTCCATTTCGGGGAACAGCCTTTAGAGAAGGAAACGATCTTGTGCCCATTCTCAGTTTCCAGTCGCATGTGCCCAGCCCACAGCGACCGGGGTCCACGTTGCGACCTGAGAGGCTCAGAGCAGGTAGCGTGACAGCGTCCTCGCCCCGCCCCCGGGGCCTTGCCTGTGGGCTCTAGGGCCCGCATGCGTCCCGACGTAGGCTGTGATTGGCCAATCGGGGATAACAGACAGCCCCCTTGGCCACTCAGCGGCCAGGGGCTTGTTAGTTCCGGGTCCGCAGCGTCTCTCGCATGGCCGAGTCAATGACCTAGGCGACCGTACATCCCTAGCTGAGCTAGCATGGCTGCGGCCGGAGAGTCGCTGAGGTCCCGGTGAGGAGAAGGAGGCCTGCGTTGTCTGCAGCGTTGCCCGAGATCCGCTCCGCGATGGCCCTTCGGTCGCGGCTCTGGGAGGTGGTGTCGGCTAGCAGGAGCCCCGGTAATTCGCGTCGCCCCGTCTCTCCCTCCGTCCCCACCGCAGGGCAGCGCGCGGCGGTGGCGGTGGCGGTGGCCGAAGACCCAGGCAGGCCCGGGGGTGAGCTGTCCAGGACCCCGGGGGCGGGCGCTCCGGGCGGCTGCCGCTTCTGAGCCGCGTGGTCGCTTGCGTTTCTCAGGGTGCGGGCTGGCGGCCCTCTCGACGGCGTCCGCACCCGCGGCGAAGCCTGAAGCGGACCCACAGGAGAACGAAGCCGTGGCCCCGGAGTTCACCAACCGCAACCCCCGCAACCTGGAGCTCCTGGCTGTGGCCCGGAAGGAGCGGGGCTGGGGCACAGTGTGGCCCTCGCGCGAGTTCTGGCACAGGTAGCCCGCGGGCTGTGATGGCCCGGGCATTCGGCGGCGGGCGTGGGAGCGAGCGAGGAGTCGGCGGGGTCCGGGGAGCGGACGGGGGCCCGCCGGGGCCTCTCTGGGGCGGCCCGGATCGGCCTCGGCCCCGGGGCTCGTGGGCCGGGCCACCGGTTGCAAAGGGGCAGGTAGGCGGGAGTGGGAACCGGGGGATTAAAGTTCGAGCCTGAATATTTGCAGTTTAAGTGACGTCATTTTGGCTGCAGTAGGGAGAGTAGATTTTTTAGTGTGTGGCACTGGATACTTTGGGTGTTCGGCAGGTTGATCATGTTTATGTATTTGATAAGCGCACCAGAGAGACGGAGCTCGAACCAGCGTTGCGACACGGGATGCCGGCATCACAGGCGTAGCTTAACCGGCTGACCAGGCGGCCACAGCCCACACCGAGATCTTCCATTCACTGTGTTCCCCTGAAATGCCCGGGGTAGGCCAGGCCAGAGCCAGGAGCCTGCAGCTGAGTGGTAGGTGCCGCCCCAGAGCTGGGACTTCAGCCAAGTCTCTGTGTGGTGCAGGTGCCCCAAGCAGCATCCTCACTGCGGTGCCAGACTCCTGCCCCTGGAGAGTAAATTCTTAGGAGAAGTGTATTATTACAGACAGGAGATGCTTGGTTACTAAGGGAGTTGATTAGATAGCAAAGCAGGTAAAACTGCTGCCTGCACTGCCAGCATCCAGTGTGGGTGCCGATTCAAGTCCTGGCTGCTCCCTGCTAATGCACCTGGGAAAGCAACAGAGGACGGCCCAAGTGCTTGAGCCCTGTCACCCACATGGGAGACCCATAAGGTGCTCCTGGCTCCTGGCTTTGGCCTGTCCCAGCCCTGGCCACCATTTGGGAGACATCCCCCCCCCCCATGACTCTGCTTTTCAGATAAATAAATCTTAAAAAAAAAAAAGATAGTTGTTTAACAATTTCTGTTTGCCAGGAACTAAGCTAGTGCTTTATACATATTTTCTCACTTAATCTTTAAAAGTACATTAAGAGGCCGGCACCGCGGCTCACTAGGCTAATCCTCCACCTGCAGCACCGGCACACCGGGTTCTAGAACCGGTTGGGGTGCCGGATTCTGTCCCGGTTGCCCCTCTTCCAGGCCAGCTCTCTGCTGTGGCCCGGGAGTGCAGTGGAGGATGGCCCAGGTGCTTGGGCCCTGCACCCCATGGGAGACCAGGAGAAGCACCTGGCTCCTGGCTGTGCCGGCCGTAACAGCCATTTTGGGGGGGTGAATCAACGGAAGGAAGACCTTTCTGTCTCTCTCTCACTGTCTAACTCTGCCTGTCAAAAAAAAACAAAAAACAAAAAAAACAAACCAAAAAACTACATTAAGAAACAGATGCAGTGGTCTTCCCCAGTTTACAGGAGCAGGGAACTTGAGGCTTAGGGAGACAGACTGGTGAGTGGCAGAGCTGAGAGTCAGCCGTGTTTTTGCTGACCTCAGCCAGGACACTGAGTTACTACTGCTGTGCTGCAGCACGGAGGCTGTACTTGCTGCCTACCTGCTTGGTGGAAAACTGTAGCATGGGATTTTTTTAAGGATATATATGAAAATTACAGAGACAGAGAGCGCGTCTATCAGTGGCTCACTCCCCAAGTGGCCGCGATGGCCAGGGCTGAGCCAGGCTGGAGCCGAGCCAGGAGCCCCATCTGGGTGTCCCGTGCAAGTGGCAGGCCCCAAGCACTTGGGCCCAAGTGGAGCAGCCGGGACATGAAGTGGCACCCACGTGGATGCCAGCCCTGCAGGCGCTGTCCGCTATGCTACAGTGCAGGCGGGAGAATAAAACCCCTCTTAACGAGTATACAGAGTTACAAGAACAAATTAAAAATCCTAGCTGTGTGTTGTATTTATTTAACAAACACTGGACCTATATCACCTACTGGGCATTGTGCTGGCTGAAGGAGGTAGATACAGTAGAAGTTATCTTTGTCACCAAAAGCCCTAAGTTTCATCATAGTGGACGGGGGTGATCATGGTTACAGTTGCTGTGATACATTTCACAGAGTTGGGAGGGGGTGGAAGGGAACAGGCAATTCAATTTTGAGATAATTCGGAACTTAAGTCTGAAATTCAATCTTTTGAAACTCCCAACTTGAAATCTTCACTATGTGGATGTTTAAATGACTAGACATGTAGCCACTCTCCGCCCCCCATCCCCACCCCGTCAGCCCTATTTATAATTGCATAGAGACTTTGGGAAGTGACCTCAGAGATAATGCCTCCTAACCTCTTCAGTGAACGAATGATTTGAGACAGGGGTCAGCACACTGGCCTCTGGGCAGCAGCCGGCTTCGGCTTGCGAGTTAAAGACGGTTTTCAGAGTTGGTGTGCGGCACAGCAGGTGAGGCCTTGTGGCGTCCTCATGCCATCTCCAAGTGCGGCTTCACACCCGCCTGCCCTGCTTCTGGGCCAGCTCCGGCTGATGTGCCGGACGGCGGCGGAGCACGACCTGAGCCTGTGGGCCCCTGCCAGCCTTTCGGGAGACACGCATGGAGTTCCTGGCTCTTGGTTTCAGCCTGGCCCACCTCTGGCTGTTGCAGCCATCTGGGTAGTGAACCAACAGATGGAAGATCCCTCTCTCTGTCACTCGGCCTTTAGAATAAAGAAGGAAAGAAATCTTGTTTAAAAAATGATTTTGCACTTTTAAAACGGTTAGACGCTATTTGGTAACATGCAAATAGACTGAAATTCAGTTCTCTGTCTGCGAGGGACGTTTGCTGGAGCACAGCTGTGCTCCTCACCGTGTCTGACAGGTCGCCTGGCTGCTGCAGCACCGCAGGGCTTGAGCAGTTCCAACAGACTGTGGTCCCAAAGCCTCAAACAGCTGCCGTCTGCGGCTTTACAGGAAAGGTTGACCCCAGGTGGAGAGACCGATTTTTTTCTTTTCTTTTTCTTTTTCTTTTTTTTTGCTAGAACTACCAGCAAAACTGAGTAGAACCCAAATTTCTAAATCTAGTGCTTTTTCTATTTTGCATTAAAAATCTTAGAGTCTTCTAATTTGAATGTTTTCTCTAACTCAAGCTTAATTTAAAAGAAGATTCATTTAAAAAATCTATTTGAAAGGCAGAGAGAGACCTCTTCCATCTGCTCTTTCATTCCCCAAATGCCCGTAACAGCCAGGGCTGGGCCAGACCCAGACCAGGAGCCTGCCCAGCTCTTGGGTTTCAGTTAACTGACTTCCGGGCCGGCGCCGCGGCTCACTAGGCTAATCCTCCGCCTAGCGGCGCCGGCACACCGGGTTCTAGTCCCGGTCGGGGCGCCGGATTCCGTCCCGGTTGCCCCTCTTCCAGGCCAGCTCTCTGCTGTGGCCTGGGAGGACAGTGGACCGTGGAAGACCAGGAGAAGCACCTGGCTCCTGCCTTCGGATCAGCGCGGTGCACCGGCCGCGGCGGCCATTGGAGGGTGAACCAACGGCAAAGGAAGACCTTTCTCTCTCTCTCTCACTGTCCACTCTGCCTGTCAAAAGACAGACAAGACTGGGCCAGGCTGAAGTCAGGAGCTTCATCTGTCTCCCAGTGGGTGCAGAGGCCCAAGCACTCGGTCGTCCTCTTCTGCTTTCCCAGGCCACAGCAGAGAGCTGGATCAGAGGTGGAGCAGCCAGGACGTGAACCAGTGCCCGATGGGATGCTGGTGCCGCAGACGCTGGCCTAACTCCCTGTACCACGGCACCAGCCTCTGATGTACATCTAAGTAGGCTGACCCTGCTTAGAAAGCGCCAGAAGTCCCGTGTTTTCTTCTAGTCCTCTCAGGTTCGCACATGTAAGTCTTTGTCCCTTCTTATACTCTTATACTTACTCTGGTGATAGCTGGAAATAGATTCAGTCGGCAGCTTAGCTCTGCCTCGCCCGAGTTCTCTTACGAAGTAGATGTGTAAGTGAATAAACCTGAGCTCCAGTTTCTCCTTGAAGTTGAGGCTAAGTGGAAATAATTGTTTCTTATTGAGAATGTTGAAAAGGCAGACGCCACACACCTTTCTCAGGTAAAACCCACGTTGTCTGCTGAGGTGAGTCAGCAGACGCTGGAGCCTGAGAAATGCGGGGGCGTGCGTCCCCGCGAGGCGGGTGCGTGGGCGGCTGCGTGGGCGTGCGTCCACACCGCGAGGTTGCGTGGGCGTGCCTCCGTGGCGCCGGGCGGTTGCGGGGGCGTGCCTCCGCCTGGTGGTTGCGTGGGCATGCCTCCGCCCCGGCGGTTGTGGCTGGGGGGATCTGTTCAGGGCTCTCTCCACCCCCCGCAGGTTGCGGGTCATAAGAACCCAGCATCACGTGGAAGCGCTCGTGGAACATCCCAGCGGCCAGGTTGTGGTTTCGGCGTCCACTCGCGAGTGGGCTATTAAAAAGCACCTGTACAGGACCAGGAACGTGGTGGCTTGTGAGAGTCTCGGACGGGTGCTGGCACAGAGGTGCCTGGAAGCAGGAATTAACTTCATGGTCTACCAGCCGACCCCCTGGGAGGCAGCCTCGGACTCGGTATCTTTGTTTTCATGTTTTTACTGAAAAGATAGTAATTTTAAACAAAATTTATGTATTTGAAAGCGTTAGATCTTCCATCTGCTGGTTCACTCCCTAGACGGCTGCAAAGGCCGGGACTGGACCAGGCCAAATGCACGAGCCGGGAGCTGCATCCTGGTCCCAGGCCACCAGCAGAGAGCCAGATCGGAAGTGTAGCTGCCGGGGCTCGAACCCGCGTCCATATGGGATGCTGGCACTGCAGGCAGTGGCCGTACCCACTACGCCACAGCGCCAGTCCCCCCCTGTCTCTCGAGAAGTGAATTTATTTCCAGGGTGTTTGTGGCGCTGACTTACTGGTTTCCTGTTTTCCCTGATCTGCAAAACCAGCTGAAATGCCTGCAGAATGCCATGACGGAAGGTGGTGTGGTGCTGCAGGAACCTCGGCGGATCTATGAATGAGACCGAGCACCGCTGGTTTTGGGGTGGATCCAGAACCGCCAGCTGCTGCCGCGTCGGAGGACCCCCAGCTGGAGCCCTGCCCCTGTTGCGCAGTGGATGCCCTTGCTGAAGGTCACCCTCTCCGCATCGGAGGACCCCCAGCTGGAGCCCTGCCCCTGTTGCGCAGTGGATGCCCTTGCTGAAGGTCACCCTCTCCCTCGGCGTCTGGTTTCTACATCAGGGTCTTCATTCTTCCCTGTCCTGGAGATGAAGAAAAAGTTAGAACTGTAATTAACTTTTGTGCAACAAAAGTTGTTTGTAAGCTACGAAATAAAAGTGTGTTAACTATTTCCGGGTCATTTGGAATTCCCTCTGCCTTCCAGCTCAGCGTAGCAGGAACACGTGAAGTTTGCATAAAAACTCTTACTAGCCTGAGGTCCTGGGGCGTGATGGCGGTGGTGTGGGGGCCGTGGGGGCAGAGGTGAAGAGGCCGGCGCTGAGCTCGCTTGGCTCTGCTTCCTGGCGGCCAGAGAAGCAGAACTGAAGGACAAGGGCAGTGCCACTCAGAGCTGGGAGCGTGCGCTCCGGCTGCCATGGAGGGACAGCTTGCCGCGTGGAGGGCACTGCAGGCTGGTGGAGAGCCTGGGCGGAGGGGCAGCGGGGCGGCCTCAGCAGCTGATGCGGCAGACGACGGGGTTAACTTTCTGGCCGGCAGGTGGGAGGAGGAAGGGCCTGTAAGCATTAGGGTCTCTCTACAGCAGCGCTGCTTTCCAAAAAACAAAGGCGAGACTTGAAATTGCTCCCACCTGCTGGTGTGTTCCCCGAACGCCTGCAAGGCCCGGGTCTGATGCCAAGAGCCAGTCTCAGGTGTGGGCCGAGGAACCCAGCTGCCTGAGCCGTCCTCAGCCTCCCGGGGCCGCCGGGCAGGAGGCTGGAGCCAGGCCCTCCCAGGTGGGCGCGGCGGCCTGACTGGTGTCTTCACCAGCAGGTAACACCACCACTCTAGATGTTTTAATTATTTTCATGTATCCACTCGTTTACAAGTGAAATCTTTAAAAACAAACAGAGCCCTTCAAAATCCAAGGATTCAGTGGTCCGCTTTTGATCAGTAAATAGCTCACTGGAGACACTTAAAAGTATGTCGCTTTAATAGTTCCCACTCAAAGGTGAGGTGCTGCTTGGGACTTGGAGTGCCTGGTTCCAGTCCTGCTCCGTCTGGCCCCGCTTCCTGCTGGGGCGCCCTCTGAGAGGCAGCAGGTGCCGGCTTAGGTACTGGGGAGACCTGGGTGGAGTTCTGGGTTGCAGGCTTAGCCTGGCTCAGCCCTGGTTATGGCAGGCATCTGGGGAGTGAACCAGCCGATGGAGGACCTCGCTGCCTTTCAAGTAAAATGAGCACCTAACCCGTGTGTAGGAAGTTCTCGCAGCTAGTCAAGAGAGGATGTGAGCAAGACGCGCACTAATGAGAACGGTTCGTGGGGCGGGGACCGGGCGATGTCCGGGGCTTTGTGCGTCCAGTGCGGTGCCAGGGTCCCGCCGGCGGGGTGGGGCGGACGGGGCACGCGAGAGCTGTAGGGGAGGAGACCACCCAAGGCCGGAGGAGCGGGACCTGCGCTGCTCCTGCTCGTGGGCTCCTCCCACCCGGCCCCCTGCCACTCTGCGGGCCCTGAACCACCTGCGGGCCCAGAGAATTGGCCGGGGAGGCAGGTGATCAGGCTTCGGTCACCGGCAACCGTCGCTGATCCAGCGCCCCGCGCGGCAGGTGCGCGGGCGGGGGCGGGGCGGCCGCCGGGGGCGGGGGCGAGCCCTTTAAGGCCAGTGCAGCGGCGGAAGCGTGCGGGCGGCACGTGGCTGCGCCGGCGCCCTCGGTCCAGCTGCGCGACCATGGACGTGGGCGCCGACGAGTTCGAGCAGAACCTGCCCCTGCTCCAGGAGCTGGTCCTGGGCGCCGACTTCGTGGGTAAGCGGCCGGGTCCCGAGCCTTGTCGCCGGGGCCTGCGCCTGGGTGAGGCCGGGGCGGGGAGGCGGCGGAGGCCGGACGGAGCTCCGGACCCGGGCTGCTTCGCGGACCCTCCCGGCGAGGGACGTTAAGCAGCGCGCCCGAGGCCTCTGCGCGCACCTTGTCGGCCGGCGCTTCCGTGTGGCCCGGGTACAGCCAGGTGGTTTGCTCCGTTTTCGCTTACTGGACTCGCCTGGCGTCCTGAGCCCCGGGCGCCGGCCACCTGTGGACTGTCGACTCTCTCGTCTGCCCGGCAGGTCTGGACATCGAGTTCACCGGCCTTCGGTCCAGCCTGTCTGAACCCCATCAGATAAGGTACAGCAGCCGCTGCTTTGGGGGCCAGTCGGAGGCGGCTCACCTGCTCGGTCGGCTCCTTGCTGGCATTTGCGCGGTGCTGGGGCGGGGGCCTGGCCGTAGTCCACTGGGTGCTGGCGGTGCCCCCCCGCCCCCCCCCCCCCGGCCTGTGGAGTGAGACCCCCGTTCGTTCGCAGCCTCTTTGATCTGCCGTCCGAGTGGTACCTGAAGACCCGGCGCAGTGTGCAGCAGTTCACAATCTGTCAGATTGGTGAGTTCCGCCCTCGGTGTCTGTGTTTCCTCCTGGTGGACACCAGCTCCGTGTGTCCTCCCGGAGCTGGGTGTCGCTCTAGTGTGCTTGCTCTGCTTTTGGCCTTGCCTGTGGGGTCAGCGTTGACCTCGGAGTGAGCAAAGCGTTAGCGGTGTTTTCTGTCTGAATAAGCTCACCCCGAGGGACAGTCTGGTACCTGTTCCACGTTTGAAATTTAAGAAACGAGCCGTTTGTTAAAGCCTTACGCGTACAAGGTCTTAACTGTGTTTTGTCTGCGTCTTGGTTTCCTTCCTGCTCCCCCCACGTGGGGTTTGGTGAGAACTTTCTAGATCAGCACACCCAGGTCTGACCATTGCAAGGTGTTCCAGGTGATGGGCGTGCCCTCTGACCTGCTCTCCTGTCGGTCCGTGCTTTGACGGTACAGTGTGATGTGCAGTACAGTGTGATGTGTGCGGCCAGAGACCGTGGCGAGCTGCACCAACACGGAATGTGCCCGTCGGTGCCCTCGCCATCACTGGGTATCTGATAATGCCTTAAGCTTGGCCTGCTTGGTAGAGGAAAAAATAATTATTCTGATTTTGTGGGTTTTTTCTCCCCCTAATTTTTAATTTGAGAGGCAGAGTTACAGACACAGAGGGGAGAGATGGAGAGAAAGGTCTTCCAGCCGCTGGTTCACTCCCCAAATGGCTGCAACAGCCAGAGCTGAGCTGATCTGAAGCCAGGAGTCAGGAGCTTCTTCTGGGTCTCCCACACGGGTGCAGGGGCCCAAACACTTGGGCCATCTTCTGCTTTCGCAGGCCACAGCAGAGAGCTGGATTGGAAGTGGAGCAGCCAAGACTCCAACCAGTGCCCATATGGGATGCCGTTATGCCACAGTGCTGGCGCCAATTTCTTTTTTTTTTTTCTTTTCTAAAGATTTATTTATTTATTTGAAAGCCACAGTTCACACAGAGGAGAGGCAGAGTGAGAGAAATGTCTTCCATCTGATGGTTCACTCCCCGACTGGCCACAGTGGCCGGAGCTGTGCTGATCCAGAGCCAGGAGCCTCTTTGGGTCTCCCATGTGCGTGCAGGGGCCCGAGGACTTGGGCCATCTTCTGTTATCCCAGGCCACAGCAGAGAGCTGGATCAGAAGTGGAGCAGCTGGGTCTCGAACCAGCGCCCATATGGGATGCCGGCGCTTCAGGCCAGGGCGTTAACCCACTGCACCACAGCGCCAGCCCCGCCAATTTCATGTTTAATGCAAGAGTCAACAAAGACTTTCTGTAAAAGACTAAATAGTAAATGTTAAGTTTTGCAGGCAATGTGGTTTCTGTTACAACTACTTAATCCTGAAAACCACTGATAGTTAATATATTAACAAGAGCTTGATTCTTTCAGTAAAATTATAAAAGAACAAGCCATGGATTTTTTCTGAAAATTTTTTAAAGATTATTTGAAAGAGTTAGAAGGGGAGGTAGAGAGGTCTTTCATCCCCTGGTTCACTCCCAGTTGGCCACATTGGCTGGAGCTGAGCCGATCCGAAGCCAGGAGCTTCTTCCAGATCTCCCGCCTGGGTGCAGGGGCCCATAGACTTGGGACATCTGCTGTTTCCCAGGCCATAGCATGAGAGCTGGATTGGAAGTGGAGCAGCTGGGACGCAAACTGGCAGCCATATGGGATGCCAGCAGTGCAGGCAGCGGCTTTACCCACTGCGCCACAGCGCCGGCCCCTGGATCAGGTTTTATTGATCCTGCTTTTACTATAAATGGTGCTGAGTGGCTGTGTGTGTGTGTGTGTGTGTGTGTTCTCTATCCTTGTTCTTTGCTGCTCTTCTATTGTAGTTCTTTTCCTAAATAAGACCACTTTGAGAAGTACGGAAAACAGTAGCGTGTCTTTTTTTCTTTTGCAAGATTGTTCATCCATCTGCTGGTTCACTCTCCAGATGCCCACAGCAGCCTGGGCTGGGCCAGGCTGAAGCCAGGAGCCAGGAGCTCCATCCGGGTCTCCCGCGGGAAGCAGGGACCCAACCACAAGGGCCGTCGCCCGCTGCCTCTAGGGCGCACACTCGCAGGAGGCGGAAATTGGGAGCAGAGCTGACTTGAGCCCGGTGCCAGGGTTTCGGGTGCGGCTGCCCAAGCCGTGTCTTCTCTGCTGTGCCAACACAGCCATCCTGGCTGCGGCTCTGTGTCGTTTCTGTTCTTTGAAATGTCTTCTTTGTATCTTTAAGCCATGTAGACACTGGAAAGCAGTAAACTTCATAAATCTTCTAGTTCATGGATTTGGTGTTTTCCCTGGTTATTTTTTAAAGGGTATTATTTTTTAAAAGATTTACTTGGAAGGGGGAGATCTTCCATCTGCTGGTTCATTCCCCAAATGGCCACCACAGCCAGGGCTGGGCCTGGCCAAAGCCAGGTGCCTGAACTCTATCTGGGTCTCCCATGTGGGTGCAGGGGCCCCAGGACTTGGGCCATCTTCTGCTGCCCCTCTAGGCCGTAGCAGAGAGCCGGATGGGAAGTGAAGCAGCCGGGACTCGAACTGGTGCCCATATGGGATGCCGGCA
Source organism: Oryctolagus cuniculus (assembly GCF_051225735.1). NCBI lineage: Eukaryota > Metazoa > Chordata > Mammalia > Lagomorpha > Leporidae > Oryctolagus > Oryctolagus cuniculus. The sequence continues at coordinate 8,278,092 of NC_142871.1, read as the reverse complement.
CTGCAGGCAGTGGCTTTACCCGCTGTGCCACAATGCCTGCCCCAGGTATTTGTTTATTAAATGTTTGTTGCTCCATTTTTCAAATAGATGAAAATAAAGAAGTTTTTCCATCTCCTCTGTCACTCAAGTGCCCACAAAAGCCAGCCATCCGTGCCTCAAACAGGTAGCAGGCCGCAAGTACGTGGGCCCTGACCTGCCACTCCCCCAGGGTGTCCGTTAGGAAGCTGATGGGAGGCAGAGTGTGTGGGACTCAAACCCAGGCACTTGGCTCTGGGATGTGGGTGTCCCAAGCAATGGCTTAACCTGCTGGGCCCCGGCAGCAGCCCCTGGGTAGTTTTAGAACTGGAAATGCTGGGGCCGGCGCTGTGGCGTAGCGGGTAAGGCCCTGGCCTGCAGTGCAGCATCCCATATGGACGCCGGTTCCAGTCCCGGCTGCTCCACTTCCGATTCGGCTCTCTGCTGTGGCCTAGGAAAGCAGTAGAAGATGGCCCAAGTGCTTGGGCCCCTGCTCCCATGTGGGAGACCTGGAAGAAGCTCCTGGCTTCAGATCGGCACAGCTCTTGCCATTGCAGCCAATTGGGGAGTGGATCATCAGATGGAAGATCTCTCTCTCTCTCTCTGCCTCTCCTCTCTCTGTGTAACTCTTTCAAATTTTAAAAACTGAAAATGGTATTGCAGCGTTCACTTCCGTGTTTGAAGAACCATCCAGTAACATTTGCCCGATTTGGGGGCTATTTCCAATTTGCTAGTTCTGCCTTGGGACTGTCTGCCTTCTGTTTCTCCTTAGAGACGCTCTGCTGTGCCACCGCCCACGTGGCGTCTGGCCGCGGAGCCCGGTGGTGAGGCTGGGTCTCGCCAGCTCCTGGCAGGTAGCTCTCGTTTGGTATTCATGGCGTCTGTCGTTCTTCTAGGGCTGTCCGTGTTCTCCACGATCGAAGGGGAGTCGAACAAGTACGTACGAAGAGCGAGCCTGGGCGGCACACGTGGCTCCCGCCCTGCCTGTCCACGGCCGTCCCTTCGGCCCTGGACACCCCCGTGCCCTCCTGCTTCTGGCCTCTGTAGATTCCAGCTCCACCCCTGCCCTGAGCCTCCGCGCTGTGCGTTGTAGTAGGGGCGGTGTTCACACTGCCCAGTGGGTCCCAGGCACGCAAGGTCAAGTGAGGGCGGCCGCCGGCCAGTCCAGGACAGCCCACCTGCACACAGTTGGAGGCGCTGAATGTCCGCTCTGTGCAGCAGCCCGGCTGAGCTTGCGGGGCGGACCCCAGGGCAAGATCCCAGCCTTTTGTCCTTGGCCCCTGGGCCAGGCCGAGGTCCCTGAAGCGCAGCCGACGTCGCGTCTGAACGGAAAGCGCCCGCTGTGCGAGGCCGGCTGCGAGTGGCCGGGACCTTGTCTCCTAACGGGTCTCCTCTCCTGCAGGTACGTAGCCCATTCGTGCAACTTCTTTCTCTTTCCTACAACATTTGGGATTTTGGACTCGGAATTCTCTTTCCAGGCCTCCAGTGTTCAGTTTTTGAATCAGTATGGCTTCAACTATAACAAGGTGGGGCCTTGTGGGGGGAGCTCCTGGCCTCGCCGCCTCTTCCCTGCCCCCATCTGCCTGAGCCGGGAGAGCCAGATGCTGCCGCCACGGGCCGTGGCCTCTGACTTGTCTCCTTGTTCCGTCCCCGCCTCCAGTTTCTCAAAAAGGGAATCCCGTACATGAATGAAGAACAGGAGAAGAAAATCAAGCAGAACATCCTGGCTGGAGACTGGCGGGTGCGCAGGTAGAGCCCTCCCGCTCGCGCCCTGGGGCTTCTTGGCGGAGGGGGGTGCGCGGCCTGCAGGCGGGCCCTGACCTGGTTCCGCCCGCGCCCGCTGTTCCCCGGCCGTGGCCATGGCCCTGGCCGTGGCCCTGGTGCGTCTCCTGCGGCCGGTGTTGAAAGTGAGAAATGCGCCACTTGCTTTGGTACTGCGAGCGGGAGGGGAAGATGGCTGTGTTGCACTTGCCGGGAGACGCGCCCCCAAGGGCTTTTCAAGGGTAACTCACGGGCAGCCCTTGGCCGTGCCTGCCGTGCTGGGCACTGGTGTTGGACAGGAGCTGGGCGTGGTTATGTCGCCCCTGTGTGCCCAGCACTGCTGTGTCTGAGGCTTGGCTGTGCCCCCTACGGGTGGACCCCTGCCTGTTTCCCTCGGGCCCCTCGTTGGTCCTTGTTCTGGAACCTAAGACTGCTTGATCAAGGGCTGGGGTGGGTTGACCTGACTGGGGCCGGGGTCCCCTTGGTGTTGGCAAAGGCCTGTGGGTTCTGGGATAGTCACATAGGCTGCTTGGGCTTTTGGCCCCTTGCCCCTGTCGGCAAGAGGAGTACGTTAGACGCTCGTCACAGGTCTGGGTCGTCGCGTTGTGTTGCACAGGCGTGGTTCACTTTTGTATTCTCAGTGCTGGTTTTTGGACAAATTGTATGGGAAGAACAACTAGGATTTTCAGCATGTGATCTCCCAGGGCTGGGAGAAGGGGCTCTGTATTCCAGATCGCACGTTTCTATGTGAGGACACCTCAAAATTTGGGGGGGAAATGTCTTGTTTCGGTGGAAACATCTTTCAGTTCATGTGTCATTTTCTTGTGTTTCCATAAGCGTTTTGAAGACCTCTCATGTGCATGAATTTCAGATGTCTTCATGTCGAAATAAACACGCATGTTCCTTCCAGAGGGCCCTGCTCGGGCAGTGTTGTGGTGTTTCTAACACTGGCGAGGGACTTGCCTGGTCCTTGTGTTGCCCTGGTTCACCCCAGGATGTGTTTGGTCACCTCTGAAGGGTGGCTGGCGGAGACGGTCCCGAGAGCACCAGTGCTTGGAACTGGCTGCGTCCAGTGCCTTGGCCCCCCTTGCGGCGCCCAGGGAGGCAGACGGAGGCCGAGCGGCTGTGGCCTGCTGGTGCGTGAAGCCCCACAGGAGCCGTGGCCTTCACGAGGCCGCCACGTGCAGACACACCCCTCTCGGGTTAGCCAGGCAGGCGGCGTCTTGGGGTCCTGGTCCGCTGTGCTCCAGCGTCTCCCTCTCATGTGCCCGTTTTCAGCTCCCTGGATAAAGACCAGATCAAGGTGGTGATCGACGAGGTGACGCGGTGGCTGGACCCGGCCGAGGAAGGCGACTCGATAACGCTGCCTGGGATTGCTGGTAGGCGAGAGGCCGCCGGGCCAGGTCCCAGGAGAAGGGGGAACCCCCGCCCCGGCCCCCGCCTCCTGTGGGTCTCACTCCCAAATGCCTCCCGGCTGAGCCTGCGCTTGGACGGTGCGCAGTCCTTGTGCTCCATCCTGAATTCCGAGCGGACGGCTCTGCAGGCCCAGGGAGTCGGGCTCCGTTCCTCCCCGTCCTTCTCATGGCTTTCCCGAGAGCTCCGTGTCCTGTTCTTAACGACAGTTGCTCCTCTGGGTTTCTCCCGCACGGTGCAGCGTGGAGCCCTAGCTCGGCAGCTCTCGGAGCCTGGTCTGGGGCCCCCGGGGTCTCTGAGACCCTGGCCATCCTTGCCCAAGGGTCTGCGGGGCTCACAGCCACTTTCAGGGTACCCCGCAGCTGTCGCTTGCCGTTGTCATGTCATTTCCCGCCCTGGGGCTGCAGCGGTGGTGGGAGAGCAGCCGGCGCGTGGCACACGTGGCAGGAGCCTCGCACTGTGCAGGTAGACGCCGTGCTGTTCGCAGGGGCTCTGGCTGAGAACAAGCGCTGTCCCCGAACCCTCTGGATGATGATGGACACGTGCTGTTCTCGCCGTAACCTTGGTTGCTCACCTTCTGAGCGTCGCTGTGTCTGCTACCCGTCGCCACGCGCATTAGAGCTCGGTGGTTGTGCCGAGGGACAACACGCGGGCATCCGAGACGAGAGCCGAGTTAGCTGCTTTTTTTCTTTTTTATGGAATATCCTTTACTGGAAAGCACTGACCATGGTTATTTAGGTGTGTTTTGACAGGCAGAGTTAGAGACCGAGAGAAAGGTCTTCCTTCTGTTGGTTCACCCCCCAAATGGCCTCAACGGCCAGTGCTGCGCCGATCCAAAGCCAGGAGCCAGGTGCTTCTTCCTGGTCTCCCATGAGGGTGCAGGGGTACAAGCACTTGGGCCATCCTCCACTGCCCTCCCAGGCCACAGCAGAGAGCGGGACTGGAAGAGGAACAACCGGGACAGAATCCGGTGCCCCGACCGGGACTAGAACCCAGGGTGCCGGCACCGCAGGTGGAGGATTAGCCTAGTGAGCCGCGGCGCCAGCCTGGTGTTTTTCGTTTGTGAAAATGATCACATAAAGAGTTGTTTCAAGGAAAAAAACTTACAGTGCTTGCTAATGGTGAAATTCAAGTTTTCCATCAAAAACTGAAATTTTGAAGAATTTGCATCTGTCCCCACGAGCCGGACAGGTTCCCAACACGAGACCTTTCTGGTGAGATCAGTGGCTGTATTTATACTGGCTTTTATTGGTATTGTATAGTGATACAAGGGCAAGTCAGTTTGTGCAAAATTGAATTAACAGGAATTTCACGAGGAGCCGGTGTTGTGCGGTGGGTTAAGCCACCTGCGATGCCAGCTTCCCCGTGAGCACCGGTTCCTGTCCCGGCTGCCCCCCTGCAAACCAGCTCCCTGCTGACGGGCTGTCCTCTGCTTTTCCCAGGCCGAGTGCGTGGAGCCCTGTACCCACATGGGAGACACCTAGACAGTTCCTGGCTCCTGGCTTTGGGTTGGCCCACAGCTGCTGGTTGGTGGCCATCTGAGGAGTGAACCAGCAGATAGGAGCTCTGTATCTTTTTCTTTGTAACTCTGTCTTTCAAGTAAGTTTAAGACCTTTTTTTTTTTTTTTTAAAGATTTATTTATTCACTTGAAGGAGTTACACAGAGAAGGAGAGGCAGAGAGAGAGTCTTCCATCAGCTGGTTCACTCTCCAAATGGCCGCAACAGCCTGAGCTGTATCAGTCCGGACCCAGGAGCCTCTTCCGGGTCTCCCACACGGGTGCAGGGGCCCAATCTTCTGCGCTCCCAGGCCACAGCAGAGAGCTGGATTGGAAATGGAGCAGCAGAGTCTCGAACCGGCACCCATATGGGATGTTGGCACTGGAGGCGGCGGCTTTACCTGCCATGCCACAGCACTGACCCCCATAAACATCATTTTTGTTCATGTATAATGAGGTTTTTGTTACTTTGAGAATAATTTGTTTCTTTTAACACGGCTGACACCAATAGCTGTAACCCATAGGAACAACTTTTCGGCAGCCCTGTGATCAGAGCGTTGGCGTGTGCTCCCCAGAGCGCACGGCCGTGCGCCCCGACCAGCTGCCGGTCCACTCTGCGTGCCCTGGCTCGTCTCCCTCTCGGCTTCTGCTGGGAGTGTGGCCATTTCCAGGTGTGCTCGTGTCTCCCTGCCGTAGGGTTCCAGGCCTTCGAAGTCCAGCTGGTGCTGAGGCAGGCCCTCCCCAACATCTGGACAGCGCAGAGAGAGCAGGGGGTGCGTGCTTGCCCGGTCCCGCGTCTGTCTCCTTCGGCCGAGTCTGGCCTCGGGAAGTGGCTCTCATGTGCTCTGGGGGTGGGGAGCTGCGTCTGGGGCTCACTGGTGGGAACCCCGGGTTGAGGGAGTGCGTCGCGGCCTCGTGGCAGGTGGTCGTGAAGAAGGTGAGCAGGCAGCATCGCTGGTACCTGGAGCACACGTCCTGTGACCGGGCGAGCTGCTGGAAGGAGAAGATTCTGCTCTCGGCCAGGGGTTTCTCCGTCTTCTTCCAGATGCTGGTGAGAGCCCAGAAGGTAGGCGAGGCCCCGGATCTTTCCCAATTCCTGCCGTAGATACCGAGGGATCCTTCGAACGAAGACGGCTTCCTCCCGAGAAGTGAGCCGCCCTCGTTGTTGGCTGGCTTCCTGGCGGTGGGCTTGCTTTCGCCAGCCCATGCCGGGAGAAGCTGCAAAGGGCTAGGCTTGCCGAACGCTGCCGCTCCCTGGCCTTGCAGAGGAAGCCGGGGGCCTCCACGCTTCAGCTTCCAGCGCTTCCAACTCATGCACCCTCCCCCCTTTTTCTTTTTTTTGGCCCTGAAGCAGTTGAGCGCTGCCTTTCTTGGTCAGAATGAGGGTCGGTTGCACTTGCCAGGTGCCCAGAACTGCAGCAGTTTCTAAGGCTGTATCCTTTGTAAAAAAAAAAAAAAAACAAACCCTGCTTCACCCCGGGTGTCTGGCTCTGCTTCTAAAATTCTGTTTCTCTCCCCTGGCGATTGGCTCCAAGTAGCCCTTGGTGGGGCATAACATGATGATGGACCTGCTGCACCTGCACGAGAAGTTCTTCAGGCCCCTCCCAGGTAGGGGCGCACCTGCCACCGCACCCTCCCGTCCCGCTGTGCTGCCCGGCAAGCGCGCTGGGCCGGAGTCGGACCACCGAGGAAGCCCCTGTAACGCCAGTTCTTCCCTGCGCCCAGCAGTGGAGGGCACCCAGCGGGGCGATTGGAAACCCCTGGGCCGCAGGACTCACAGCGGCGACAGTGGCTGGATGTGAGGGCGGGATCCCCAGCGGCGGGGGCTCGGGCCGTCTGCTGGTCTTGTCCCCTGCTCATCCGCTTTGACAGTCGGTGCTGGCAGCCAAGCTGGGTTAGAGAACGGCCCCTTCCCGGCTCTCCCCGCAAGCGGACTCCCCGCGACTGTCCGCGTCTCTCCCTGCAGAAAGCTACGATCAGTTTAAGCAGAATATCCACAGCCTGTTTCCTGTTCTCATCGACACCAAGAATGTGACGAAGGACATCTGGAAGGTAACGGCCGCATCGTCTGTCCCGGCGGCCCCAGGCTTGCTTACGTCGTGTTGGAAATCGGTCCCTGACCCCTTTTGTATTTTTACTTAATTTAAGAGACGTAGCTCTTTGAAAGGCAGAGTGATAGAGGGGGAGAGATCCCCCATGTGCCGGCTCACTCCCCACGTGGCCACAGCAGCCAGGGCTGGGGCAGGCCGAAGCCAGGAGCCCAGCGCTCCATCCGGCTCTCCGGTGTGGGTGGCAGGAAGCTTTTCTGTCTTAAAGCCCCTTCGGTTTCCTGTTGTGTTGGCACGTCCGGGTCGGCGTGTTCGCTTCTGTGTGGTGGTTTCCCTTCCCTCTAGGTGCCCGCGTTTTGATTGACGGGTACATAGTTTTTGTGCTTGCTTAAGTGGGACCGTGGGATGGCTCCTGTTGGGGCCTGTACAATTCATAGCGCACACACCTTGTACACACCCGCAGCCTGCTGCGGGAGCACCAGGGTAGGGGCCCCACGTGGCGTGTGCTGAGCCCAGGGGGCCTGGGTTCACCCTGACACCCTCGCTCCTCGACAAGTCTCAGCCTGGTTTGGAAGCTGTCCGGTGACCATTATGAAGTTGGGGTTATGCGCTGCCTGTGGGGAGCAGGGGACCCAGTTGCTTAAAAATTGAACAGGGAGGGGAGTCGGCTTGAGCCTTGAAAGCCTTGGGGCGACCACTCGAGGAGCAGTCACAGAAACGGGGTCGGGTTCCTTGGTCCGCTGCACACAGATGCTGTCGTCCATCTCGTGCGTTTCTAGCTGTAACAAGCTCTTGGCCCTGAGGGTCCTGGCCTTGTCCCGAGGCCCTCAGAATGCCTGGCGCTCTGCCCACTCGCCCCTGGCCTTGGCCTGGTGCCCTGCATGGCTGGCTGTAGAATCCCGTAAGCACGTCTCTCGATAGCGGGGGTGGCGTGCACTTCGTGGGCAGTGGTTTGTGGCCTGTGTTGGAGCTGTCCTAGGATACCCACGGCTCCCGGGAGCCCTGCCGTGGAACGAGCAGTGAAGACAGGTGTACATGGGAGGGGGAGGAGGCGGCATTCCCAAGGCCACGTGAGTGTCCACTCGGCGACACCCGGAGCAGGTAACCGAAGTGCACGTCTTCCTCGCCCTGATCTGTCGTCTGTAATTGCAGGAACTGAATTTCCCGAGGGTCTCAAATCTTTCCGAAGTGTACGAGGTCTTGAACAGGTGAGGAGGGTGCCTGGTGACATGGTCTGCAGCCTCAGCCCTCGGGTTCTTCTAGAAGGTTCTTCGCCCGTGGGCCCACCCCCCACAACCTGGTGCTTTCTAGTCTTGGGTGCACGTGGCCCTTTCGACCCCCGATTCTTAGAAGGAAGTGAGACCAGAGGCGGAAACCTCACCACCACTGCCCAGGTGCCCCAGCGCTCTGGTAGTCACCGGGGCCTTTCTGGAGGTTCTCACATGCGTGAGGCCAGGCAGGAAGGGCCCAGCTCCCCGCACTCCCCTGCTCCCCGCCCCGGCCCTGGGGGAGCCAGCATGGCCACTCCTGGCTTTTCCCGGGGCGTCAGCATTGGCTGCCCTGCCTTGAGCAGCCCGTTTCCAGCACTGTCCTGGCGACCTCTGGCTCCTCTTCTCTGTGTCGTCCCCTCGGTGGTCTTGGAGGGTCGCCCTGCACACACCTGTCTGGTCTTGGTGGGCGGGAAGATGCAGGTGAGGCACTGGGGATAGATGTGGCCCTGGGTGTCGCTCACCATGAGCGTGGCCTTGAGACCCGGGGCTGCCTTTCTTTTTTTTTAAGATTTATTTATTTGAAAGGCAGAGTTACAGAGAGGCAGAGAGAGAGGGAGAGAGGTCTTTTATCTGCTGTTTCACTTCCCAAATGGCCGCAACAGCCAGGGCTGGGCTGATCAGAAGCCAGGAGCTTCCTCTTCTCCCACGTGGGTGCAGGAGCCCAAGCACTCGGGCCGTCTTCTGCTTTCCCAGGTGCATTAGAGGGAGCTGGATTGGAAGTGGAGCAGCTGGGACTTGAACCAGTGCCTGTGTGGGATGCAGGCAGCTTGACCCACTGTACCACAAAACCAGCCCCTGATTTTTTTACTTATTTGAAAGAGCAACAGGTGTAATCAGACCAAGAGAACTCCTCCGTCCACTCCGCAGACATCCACAACCAGCTGAGGGCTGGGCCAGACTGAAGCTAGAAGCCAGGAACTCGGTCTGGGTGTCCCGTGTGAGTGGCAGGTACCCAGCAACCTGAGCCATCAAGTGCTGGGTGCGCATCCCCAGGAAGCCGCGTTGTAAGCGGAGCAGGGACGCGAACCAGGCACTTGAATACGGGGTGTGGGCATCCCAGGTGGACCTCACCTGCTGGGCCGATGCCTGTGCCAGCTTCCTGGGTTGAAATACCAGCTGTGCCACTCCCTAGTCTTCTAAGAAACCTCGGGAATTCTCAGCCTCTCGGTGCCTCACTTCTACCATCTGAAATGAAAAGTAACAAACAGCATGGAACCCACGAGGTTGTCGGGCGGATCCGTCGAGTCCGCCCCCGGGAGCACTCGGCACCTGCGCTTGGTCCGCGTTGTTGGAGTCTCGGCTGCCCTGGGTGTGGCTGGCCCTGTTCCTGATGCTCACTTTAGGGCATGGGCCCAGGGGCCACGCCCATCTTACAGGTGGGGAAACCGAGGTTCAGGGCAGCTAAGCACAGATTACTGTTGGAAAACAAATCGGGTGAGCATCTCCTCAGTGACTGGGCCGTCGCCATTCACCCCACCCCACCCCCACGCCCCCCAGAGCCGAGACCCAGCCGTGGTCCTGAGGTGGAGTCGCCGCCGCCGTCTCGGGTTGGCCGGGTCCTGTTGCTGTTATTCCGTGATGCGCTCGGGGTCTCTGGCGCGCGCTGCAGGCCTTTCCTGCCAACTTCCCCTGTGGCCACCAGAGTGACCGGGTCCTTCTGGTCACTCCCACGTGTTGTGCGGGCCGCTCCCCTCTGGGCTGCGCCCGTCACGGGGCTCGGCCACTTTCCACTGGCCCTGCTCTCCACTGGCCCTGCTCTCCACTGGCCCTGCTCTCCACTGGCCCGTCTTGCTTCCCCGTGGGCTGCGTTGGTGCCCAGGCTGAGTCTCTTGTGTCCTTGGGGAAGCCTGTCTGGCGGCTTTGGCCCCGGGGGTGTGGGGGACACGCGTGATCACCTGTGGTCGTCACGCGCCGGAGGGCAGGGACGGCGTCGCGTGCACCCTGGTGCCGGGCTCTGGCCGCTGCCCTGAGAAACACCAGGGTAACGTAGCCGGAGCCTCCTGCACCTGTCTCTCGTCTGCTGCCAGGCTCCGAGCCCTGGTGCGTGCGTGCGGGGACCGAGGGCGGACTGAGGGGACTACTGTTAACGAGTTACTCTCCATCCCGTTTTCCTTCTCTAACAGTAACTTGAATCCCACCAAGAATTCCGGACCAGAGATCATTCACGCGAACAAGTGTGAAAAATACGGTGTGTGCCCGGAGGCCGCGCTCAGCCGGAGGCGGGCGGAGCTCGGTCTGGGCCCTTCCTTGCCGCTGGGCCCCTTGGTGGTGCCGGAGGCTGCCAGGCCTGGGCTCCCTTCTTGCGAACCCCACCGTGGGAGCGGATGGCCCGGCCCCTCCCTCATGGCGGAGCTCCGGTCTTGCCTTCTGTGCCCCGGCTGGGGGTGGATCGCGGGTGGGGGGAGGGCCCACGCGGTGGGCTGTTGGATGCTGAAGTGGCAGGGGGAGGAGGGTCTGCCTTCCACACGCGGGTGCTAACGGGGCCCCGGGTTCCCTCCTGCCCCGGGTTCCCTCCTGCTTCGGAAACACGCTCCAGTGGACACCAAGTGCCCCCACGAGGCCGCATACGACGCCTTCCTCTGTGGGTCAGGTAGGAGCCTCGCTCTTCTCTGGGGACAAACCCACCCATTTGGGTGCGACCTCGACCTCGAGGCCCTGAGGCCTGTTGAGTTTCTGGCTTCTTTCTTTTTTTTTCTCCAGTTCTTTTGAAAGTGGCGCACCTGCTCCTGCAGAGGGCGCACAGGTGAGTGGTCTGTGGCAGTGGGCGGGGTTTAGGGAGCCCCGGCCCTCTGCGGCCCCACCTCTGCCTGGGAGGGTACCGCTCCCTGTGCCCCTGGGTTGGTCCCAGGGCAGCGAGCAGGTTGGGAGACCCAGGCGCTGGGTCCTCACCGCAGCACTTCCCAGCTGGGTGCTGGCTTCATCCGTGTTGTCCCAGCCACGCTCGTCCCAGTGAGCTCGACAGGTTGGGATTCGCGGGGTCGGGCTGGGCGGAAGGATGGGGACTTGGAACAGAGCGCCCTGAGCAGGGGTTCAGGACCCCCCAGGTTGGCATCTAGAATGCATTTCTTCCTTGTTGCCTGCCGCCCCCGGCACGGGGGCACTGAGTGCACAGGTGACGTGTGTGTGTGTGTGTGTGTCCTGGAGCACCATCCTGGGGGTGGGCGTCGGTCACGTGGGACTTGGCAGGTTGGGCAGGCGTGGTCTTGGGGACCAGCCTGGAGGTGCTCCGACCTGGAGTCCGGTGATGGGTGCCACCTGTGTGCGTCCGGTGTAGTGAGAATTGCACGTGTGCGTGCTCTGTGACACCTCGCTGTGTCGTCTAAGAAATCCGCCCACTGGCCTCCATCGTGCCTGCGTTGGGCGGTGCGGCAGCTCAGTGCCAGGGCCTCCGGCTCCATGTGCAGTTTCTCTTCATCACGGGCGCCCTGTCCCCCAGCTGTGCTGGCTCGGGGCCTGCATTCCTTTTGAGTGGTCCCAGGACTGAGGTGGGGCTGGTGGAACAAGGCCATGTGGAATCCAGGAGGTGGCGCCGAGCCGCCCTGGGCTCCCCCCGGCCCTGAGTCTGTCGCTGTGGCTGCTGGCAGAGGGTCATGGGCAGGCAGTGGCTGTCACAGGCAACCTCTGTTCTTGCCGGGGCCATGGGGGAGGCCACCCACACGGTTCCTGGGGCTCCGGGTGGGGGGCTGTCGGGGGCGCGTGCTCCCTGTGCTGTCACAGATGCGGGGCTGTGCCTCCAACGTGGGAGGAACCTCGTGGGCCTGACTGCTCTGGACTTTCTCGTCCGTGTAGCAACAGCCCTGCTACCGAGCCCTCGTTCCCTCAGTACCTCGACATGCTGGCCCCCTACGTGAACCAAGTGAATCTCATCCGCGCTGGGGTCCCCAAAGTTGTAAGTGACTGCGCTTTGCTCCGTTCCTCCCCGGGAGGCGCTCTGGGCCATGGGCGGGGTCCTAGTGGCAGCCCGGGGAAGGGCTGAGGGTGCGCACACTCACTTCCTCCTGTTTCTGCTGCGATCATTGCAGACTTCTTCCTTGTCTGCGCTCTCCCAGCCCCTAACAGAGCCCTTCAAGGCCTCCTTTGTTTGCCTTCGAAATCTTTTAAAAAGTGAAGTGTCAGATCTTCTACCTGCTGGTTCACTCCCCCAATGGCTGCAGCAGCTGGGGGCAGGCCAAAGCCAGGAGCTGCAGCTGGGTTTCCCGCACGGGTGGCAGGCACCCCAGTACCCCACGGGTGGCAGGCACCCCACACTCATCACCAGCAGGAAGCTGGATTGGAAATAGAGTAGCCGGGACTGGAACTGGCGCCCCAACGTGGGATGCTGCCATCCCAAGCAGCTGCCTCGCCTGCTGTGCCTGCTGCCCACCCCCAGGTTTCTTCTGGAATTCTTGGACGGGACAAGAGGTCCGTGAGAACTGTGGAAAGCTGTTTCTCTCTTCCCGTTCCTAGAACTTCTCTGGCCCGGACTACCCCAGTTTCCGGCCCCCCGTGCTCATCCTCAGCGTTGCGCGGTGGCCCGGGGTCAGCGAGCAGCAGGTCTATCGTGAGTTCCAGAACCTCTGCAAGTTCGACGTCCGGCGACTCACGCGAAGCCAGTTCTTGCTCCTGACCAATAAGTTTAAGGAGTAGGTGCCTGGGCCCCAAGTCTGCGCTCCGCCCCCCGCGGCCGGGCCGGGCCCCCGCTGTGCCAGCTGATGTCCCCCCCCCCCTCTCGGCAGCGCCCGGAACGTCCTCAAGGAATACAGGGGCCACCCGAGCCTGCAGGTCTCCCTCTACCGCTACTGGAGGCACGCCCCCGACGTCAAGTGCCTGCTGCAGTGAGTGAGCGGGCTGCAGGCTGGCCGCCGGGTGGCCTGGGGCACGGGTGACTGGGAGGGGAGGGCCACCTGCTCGGCCACACCCCCCAGGGCCTACCCACCACCTGCTCTGCTGCTGGCCACTGCCGTGGGCCCTGGGTTTGGTGAGCGATGCAAACAGAACGCGGGCTGTCTCAGTACTCGCGTGCTTGTGGGAGGTGACGCACGGGACAAGCGGGTGAACTCCGCCGTGCTCTGGGAGACAGGTGTCCGTTAAAAGGGGAGGGGGCTGGGGGTCACACCTCAAAGGAGGCCGGGGGGAGACCCAAGTGCCGTGAGGAAGGGAGCAGAGCAGGGAGTGACCCGGCGGTGGCGTCCAGGCAGCAGGGGGCCCTGTGTGTGGAGGGGACAGGAGAGGAGCCGGCCCCACCCTGGCTGCGGGGTGGGGGAGGGAGCAGCGGGCTTCACTCGGGAGAAGTTGGTCACCGCTGGGGTCTCGGCAGAGGAGGCCTCCGTCGGACTCGGGTTTTCAAAGCCCCGCTCTGCCGTGGGCAGAGATGGACGGTGGAGGAGGCGGGTGGGTCAGCCTGGCCGTGGTGTGGCCGTGACAGGGTCCAGTGTCGTGGCTGTGGCGGTGGGGTGGGAGGAAGGGCCGGTGACATGCAGGAAGGAATAAGTGGGCATCGCAGGTCTAGGGGCTGAGCAGCTAGGACGGAGCTGCCATTTGGGAGGAGCTGAGAATGTCCCTGGAGACGGCCTTGCCCCTGGAGGGTGGGGGGTGTCCGCCCCCCCCCCCCCAAGCCCCTGGTTAGAACTGCCAGCACACCAGGGTCGGCCCCGGGGACAATAGGCAGAAGGAAGAACATTGGGCGGACTGAGTCTGGAGGAGGGACCGGCCTGTTCGGGCAGCCCTCGCACCTGCCCAGCTCACAGGCCGATGTTGGCCTTGTCTTGCAGGGTCTGTGGCATCGTCACCACCTGGGCCCTGCTGGCATTCTTCCTGGGAAGACCCAGCCCCTGAGGGCCGCCTGTGGCCACCGTCCCGTCTCCGAGCCCCTCGGGCAGGCCCTCCTGCGCTCCGTTTGCGGCTGGGCCTGTGTGGTCCTCCCTGGAGATCCCGTTACTTTTTTGAATGTGGAATTCTGTGACTACTATCAATGATAAAGAAATCCTTGGATGCAGTTCCTGTCTCTGTGGCTAAAGCTTTCCTTCTCCATGAGTGGGGAGAAACCGCCACCTCCGGGGTTAAGCTGGTGCCCAGGTAGCGGAGGTGGGAGCTGTAGTAACGAGGGGACCGAAGCCTGCACTGCTCCGTGGCCCCAGGGCTGGGGCGATGTGGCCTGGAAAAGGGCCCGAGTGCGGTCAGACTCTGAAGCCTGGCAGAGTTGGTGTCACGAACGCGGGCGACACCTTGATGAGTATCACAAACAAGGCGTCAATCTCACTTTAGAAACAAACGCCCAGGCCAGCGTTGTGGCACGGCAGGTCAAGCCACCACTTGCCGGGCTGGCATCCCGCTTCGCTGTGCTGGTTCGAGTCCCATCTCCTCCACTTCTGATCCAGCTCCCCAGTAAGAGGAAGGTGGCCCAAGCGCTTGAGCCCCTGCCACCCCCACGGGAGACCCTGGGTGCAGTTCCGTGTGCGTGGCTTCGCCTGGCCCTGGTCTGGCTGTTGCAGCCATTTGGGGAGTAAATCAACGTTGGGAGGGGCCTGGTGTTGTGGCGTAGCAGGTTAAGCTTCTGCCTGCCATGCTGGCATCCCAGATGGGCACCAATTCAAGTCCCGGCTGCTCCACTTCTGATCCGCCTCCCTGCTAATGCACCTGGGAGAGCAGCGAAAGACGGCCCAAGTACAGGTACGAGCCCCCACCACACGTGGGGGAGACCTGGATGAAACTCCCGGCTCTTGGTTTCAGCCTGGGGAGTGAGTAGCAGATGGAAGATCTTGATCTCTCCTCCTCTGACTGTCAAAAAAAAAAAAAAATTGAAAGGCAGAGTTAGAGAAAGGTCTTCCTTTTCCGTTGGTTCACCCCCAAAATGGCTGCTCACGCTGGCCCAAAGCCAGGAGCCAGGTGCTTCTCCTGGTCTCCCATGGGGTGCAGGGCCCAAGCACTTGGGCCATCCTCCACTGCACTCCCGGGCCACCGCAGAGAGCTGGCCTGGAAGAGGAGCAACTGGGACAGAATCCGGCGCCCCGACCGGGACTAGAACCCGGTGTGCCAGCACCGCAGGCGGAGGATTAGCCTAGTGAGCCACGGTGCCGGCCATGCCTTTTCAAATCTTTTAAAAAATACTTGGCATCTGGAAGATTTTCTCATGCTTTACCTTTCAAATCTTTAAAGTTAACTTGTCAGACCTTAAAGCGAACGCCAGCCTGTGCCTGGAGCCTCGGGGTGCCGTGGGGTGATCTGGTTCCCCGTGGTGTGTCCCACACTTGGCAGCTCCCTGTAGCTGTTCTTGGAGCTGCTGGTTCTAAGGCAGCTGGGTGCTTGGCTCAGCCTTGAACCTCACCTGGGGGTTCTGCAGAGAACACATGTGGTGGCGACAGCTGTGCAGGTGGAGAGAGAGGGGAGGAGCTGTTTTCCTGGAAGTCTGTGACAGCCCCCTTGCCCAGGGTCCAGTGGGCCAGGCCGTGCTCTTGGGTGGTGGTGGGGGGCGGCTTTGCCCGTCTGCTCAAACCCTCCGGGGTTTCAGTGGCTGTGACTCCAAGCTGGGAACTCGCCCCTCTGTTGGTGAACTTGGGGCCTGGCTGTGTTAGGTGGGCCCTTGCCTGCTGGCTGCTGAGCGAGTGTGTCGCCTGGCGCTGCCGGCTGGAGCCCTCTGCGGTGGTCCTGTGCTGTGCCTGCCGCCCCCTGCAGGGGAGGCTGGAGGCGGAGGGAGCTGCTGTACCCTCGGAGGTGACCACGAGCTGGGTTTTGTGGACGTCGCCCGCCTTGCTGTCGGCAACCTGGGCGAGCACCCAGAGATGACCGGTGGTCTGCGGGGGGGCTGTCTTCCTCTCCAGCAGCCCCAACCCCTCTGGGAGGAGGCGCTGGGTGTGCAGCAGGTGCAGGGTCTGGCCGTCGTCCTGCTCCTTCCTCCGTGGCCTCTGGCTCTGTGGGGTTTTTTCTTTTTTAATGCAGCATCATGCCCACCGCTAAGTGAATTAAACCGAGTTAGTGGCAGAAGCCACTCGCTCGCGCCTTCTTCCGCAGCTCCGTCCGCTTCTGCCTGTGGCTCAAGCGGCTCTCCCTCCTCGGCTGCGTGGCCGAGCTGGCGGGTCTGGTCTGCCCTGCTATCTGTCCCCCACGGCCCCTGCGCCACCCTCCGCCAGACTGCATGCCACCTCCCCCGCTCCCCGCCACCACGGCTCCACCTTGGGCTGGGCTCTGCGCTCCCGCTGGTGACTCCCCTGTCCCACTTCCGCTGCTGAGCCGTTCTGGGTTGTCCACTGATGCATGGCAGAGTGCACGGTCTTCTCCAGGTCCCCCTGCCAGTGGAGGCGGTGAGCGTCTCAGGCCTCCGGCTGCTGCTGACCACATCCAGCCTGCCCTGTTCCGTCCAGGGCGCTGCCCTGACACCTGCGGGGCTGGAAGGCAGATCTCTCTCCTGCCTGCAGTCTTCCTGTGGGGTTCGCACCAGACCCCCAAGCCCTTGACCTTGGAGATGGGCGGCCTGACCTCTCTGTCCCCTGCAGGCCGTCTGTCCGTGGGATCGCAGTCTCTCTCTCCCCTGTACCTGACTTGCTCCACACATCCCAAATGCTGAGTTGACGGCTCCTCCAGGTTCAGGGTCTTTAATGCCCCCTGGGTCTGTCGGGCTCATCCCGCCCTGGCTGGGTCACCTGGTGCCTGCATGGCTGACACCTGCCTGGCCCTGCACAGGTGTCTCGCGGGTCTCGCTCTGCGGAGCCTGGTGGCTTTCCCAGCATCCTCTGCAGCCAGCGCTGACGCCTCTGGGCTGTGGTTTCAAGGAAGGGTTCCAGCTCCTCAGGGCTGCTCAGTGAGCCTTTTTGAAAATGGTGTCATTTTGCATAACAAGGTTCTGCCTCTGCAGGAGAGGGTGGGGACCAGGCCCGGGTGTTCTTGCAGGCCCTGGGGTCCTGGTTGTGTGGCAGTGATGCGGCTCCGTGCCCGTCCCTCGCTTCTCGAATCTCGTCCCTTCGTGGTTTAAGCTGCTTACGTGAGATGCCTAGTGTGAGAATGAGCGTGGCCAACTCGGCCATCGTCACATTGGAGTTTCTCTTTCCACCCTCTAAGTCCCACCTTAGGGCCGCCCTAACTAAAACGCCACAGCCTGAGCGGCTTCGATTCCCGCAGTCCTGGAGAACACGGTGCGGTGCCTCGGCGCTCAGCGAGCGCCACCCTCCTGGCTCGCAGGCAGCCGCCTTCTTGCCGCGTCCTTACCTGGCAGAGAGAGGGACCACCTGCCTCCCCCTGCCTTTGGGGGCGATGCTCTCACTGATGAGCTGCACCCTCATGGCCTGGTAGCCTCTGGGTGCTGTCCCACTGGGGGGTTAGGGTGCCAGCAGAGGAGCCTGGGGGGACACAGACACTCCGTGCACAGCGAGTACCTTCCCCTCCCACCGAGGGACACAGAAGTGCACGCTGTGGGTTGTTACTTGGTGACACACTGGCTGAGACGGCAGCGGGGACTTTGCCTCGGCGAAACGTGGCAGAGGTGGTGAGCCTTGGGATCCTCTCTGCCTGTGGGGGAGGGGAGCAGGGCTCTGCCTGCCCAGCATCCTTGGTGTCTGCCGATTCAGTGCAATCCCAACAAAGACCTCAAGGGTGCGCTGTGTAGTGTGAGGTGGTGGTGACTCGCCCCAGTAAACGCAGCACCTAGGGAAACAGAGGTAACAGGAAATGGGACAGAGGAGCCCAGGTGATGGCCCCGCCGGCTGACCCTCTCCCACTGTCACCTCCCGTCAGGGGTGTTGGAAGTGGGGCCTCTTGCAGTTGCAGGGTTGATGAGGACGGCATCACGGCCTGCTCTTGCACTGTGTGGCGCTACAGCGAAATCCCTGAGGCCAGCCGCTGGTGAGGGAGGCGGCTTCCCCTGGCTCCGGGCCTCAGACTTGCCGTCTGAGGGTGGGGGGCCCTCGGTCCAGCCCCTGATGCTGCTGTTCCTGCTGGTGGCTCAGGGCACCCAGAGCAGGAGGCGGGAGCACAGGCTGGGGAGAGATCGGGCCAGGAGGGAGGCTGGCCGCCCTTGGGCTTCCATGACAGCCCACTCCGGTGACCCAGGGCCTCCCGTCAGGCCACCTGGACGCCACCATCGGGTCAGGCTCCGCCCTCTCAGGACCGTGATGAAGGGCTTTGGGGATTACGCACCTGCAGGAGTTAAGGAGCCACGTCTCGTTCGAAGCGTAGCACAGAGCAGTGGGGTGGGCTGGACACAGGCTGAGCACCGGGGGTGTTGCTAAGGAGCCGTGTCGTGTTAAAACGGGGCCAGATGGGCCGCGCTGTGGCCACGTGGGCTGAGCCTCTGCCTGCAGTGCCGGTTCAGGTCCCAGCTGCTCCTCTTCTGATCCAACTCGCTGCTTGTGACCTGGGAAAGCAGTGGAAGATGGCCCAAGTCCTCGGGCCCCTGCACCCATGTGGGAGACCTGGAAGAAGCTCCTAAATTCAGATTAGCACAGCTCTGGCTGTTGAGGCCATTTGGGGAGTGAACCAGCAGCTGGAAGACCTCTCTCTAACTACCTTTCAAATAAAATAAACAGTAAATCTTTTTAAAAAGCCACTTGGGGAGTGAACCAGCAACTGGGAGACCTTTCTCTCTGTCTCTGTCTCTAACTCTGCCTTTCAAATAAATCTTAAAGTTGGGGCAGAGCTGCTTTGGAAGGCTTTAATGAGTTTGCTATTTAAAGTAAATTCGAGGCCGGCGCCGCAGCTCACTAGGCTAATCCTCCGCCTTGCGGCGCCGGCACCCCGGCTTCTAGTCCCAGTCGGGGCGCCGGATTCTGTCCCGGTTGCTCCTCTTCCAGGCCAGGTCTCTGCTGTGGCCCGGGAGTGCAGTGGAGGATGGCCCAAGTGCTTGGGCCCTGCACCCCATGGGAGACCGGGAGAAGCACCTGGCTCCTGCCTTCAGATCAGCACGCCGGCCGTGGCGGCCACTGGAGGGTGAACCAACAGCAAAAGGAAGACCTTTGTCTGTCTGTCTCTCACTGTCCACTCTGCCTGTAAAAAATAAAGTCAATTTGGCTGCTCACACCGGAAGCAAGCTGCACCATGGATCCTAAGGTTACGAAAAGACAAGCCGGGCCAGCAAAAGGGGCAAGTGTTGGGAGGAAGAAGGCCTGTCTAAGCAGGAAACAGAAGCTTAGGGTCGTAAACAGAAGGTTGAGAACCAGACGCCAGCTGTGTTTCCTGTCAAACAGCATTCAGTGCCGGGTGAGCGCTGTCCAGCTCGGGAGGAGGAGGGTGCTGGCCGCCCACTGCAGAGCGGCTGCAGCACAGGGCATCTGGGAGTCTCTTAAGGGTGGCAATCAAACCCCAGGCCCTGCCCGCCCCGCCCCGCCCCGCCCCGCCCCACATGTGGGAAGGTGAGTGGTGGCTTCCTGGCCGTGGCCCCCACAGCCCCAGTCCAGATCCTGACCTTTGACCCTAGGGAGAGTCCTTGGACAGAAGTGTCCTGGTGGGTGGCCGCTGTGCCAGCACCTGTCCGCCCTCCCTCCCGCCCCAGCAGGGGCACCTGGGGCAGGGAGGAAGCCTCTGTGGTTAGCAGAGGAACACGGGGACTCGCGTGACCACCAGCACACAGGTGCACAGCAGAGCTGTGGGGGCTGGCGTCACGGTGCTGCTGCTCTCCTCCCGGGGTGTCGTGGTAAGTGCCATAAGCAGTGCCCTTTGGGACCGAGGCCTCGGGGACCCTGAGCGCCAGCCCTTCCCGCCACCACACAGCCCACGGAGGTCAGGGGTCTTTGCAGTTTCCGTGTCATTGTGATTTTTAGTAGATAGTCCTTGCTTCCACGAATATAAGCGGTACAATTTTAAACAGGCTAAAAAAATAAGCCGATATCTAACGATGAGCTCTGGGACGTCCGGGCAGGTGCTTCCTGGAGGGGTGTGGGCCCCGGCTCTGTCACCTCTGTCCTCTGTGTCATCTCAACACTCACCCATTCTTGAAAGCAGAGCCGGTGCCCCGCTGCCCGACAGTGGCTCCTGGAATTCAGGGTCAGGGAGGACCGGTGCTCAAGGTTGGTTGTCCACGCTGACGTCGGTCCTTATGGCCAGGGAACTTGGGGAGGGGGCTTTCTGGATCTTTGAATACCTGGTTAGAACGCTCAGTCCGTTGTTTTTGTCTGTTTGTGTGTTTTAAGACTTATTTGTCTGAAAGTCTTAGAGGGAGAGACAGAGCTCTTCCATCTGCGGTTCACTCCCCAGATGGCCACAGTGGCCAGGGCTGGGCCTGCCTGAAGCCTGGAGCCAGGAGCTGCTTCCAGGTCTCCCACATGGGTGCAGGGGCCCAAGCACTCGGGGCATCTTCCACTGCTTTTCCCAGGCACGTCAGTGGGGAGCTGCATCAGAAGTGGAGCAGCCGGGACTTGACCCAGTGCCCATGTTGGATGCTGGTGCCACAGGCGGCAGCTAAACCTGCCACACCACAGTGCTAGCCCCATCTGGTTTGTCTTATATGGGTGCAGGGGCCCAAGCACATGGACGATCTGCTGCTGCTTTCCCAGGCGCGTTAGCAGGGAGCAGGACTGGAGGCAGAGCAGCGGGGACTCGAACTGGTGCTCCGATGTGGAATGCCGGCCTCGCAAGTGGTGACTTAACCCGCTGGACCGCGCCGCCTGCCCCCACACTTCTTCCTGATCCTGAAACTGCTCCCTCCTCCCCAGCAAGCGGTGCCGTGGACACAGCCGCAGCCCGTTGCTACCTCTCTCAGGAGCCAGGTCAAGAGAACGAAACAGTGCTTTCTGGCCACCCCGCTGGGAAGTGGCCTGACACCCAGAGGGGCACCCGCCGTCGCCCGAGGGCTGGGTGGCTGGGGCCTTGTTCTCCCGGTCACGGTTTCTAGTTCTTACTTCTCACAACCGCAAGCAGGCTCTGGTGAGCCTGGGGTTCCAGCCGGAGTCTGCCCAGGAGGCTGTGTGCTGTGGGCGCCTTCGCTGCTGTCAGCTGGTGAAAGGCAGGTTAAGGTTCCCTCTCCAACACAGCCGGGCTGGACAGACAGCACCCCAGGGGAGGACAGGACTCCAAACTGTGCTCCACAGGGGGCGGTTTATGTGAGGGTCGGCCAGCCACGCCCCAGCTGGCTATAAAAGCCAGGTTGCAGTTATTTGGGACTTTGTCGTGTTCATAGGCTAAACTTGTGTTTGTGACTTAAACTTGTGTTTGTGATGGACCCTTCTAGGCTAGTGGGCCTTTTGTATTCACGCAGTGTCAGCTCCCTCCCCGCCCCTCCCCCAAATATTTGCACCCCAGCATTTTTCTTCTCCCCTTAACTGAGCGGTTCCTAGAGGAGGGGACTGTCTGTCCGAACCCCACAGGTGACACACGTTGGGTGACGTTCCTGGTGCAGCGGAACTAAGTTTAATGAGGATTTATGATGAGGCACTCGGCTTGGGCCACAGATGAGCCCAGTGAGTGGACTCTGTTAATGATCCCGGAAAATGCCCCGGACGCCACGGCTGAGGATAGGAGTGCCCTGGGACTGCAGCGAAGGTTTTCCTTGGAAAAAAGTGAAGACCTCGTTCCAGAAAGAACGGGCAGCGCTCGAAGTCGGCTCCTTAGGACGAGTTGAGGGACGATGGGTGGTGGGCGGGGGGGACCGCACCTTGCCTGTTTGCCAGAGCACTCTGGAAAAGATACATGGTCTTGTCTGCACACATTTGCAAAGAAAACATTTGTCTTTTAAGAAAAATCAAAGAAGCTGGGGCTGGCGTTGTGGCATAATGGGTAAAGCCGCTGCCTGTGGTGCCAGCATCCCCTACGGACGCCTGTTCGAGTCCCGGCTGCTCCGCTTCTGATCCAGCTCTCTGCTTCTGAACCTGAGAAAGCAGCAAAGGACATCCCAAGCGCTTGGGCTGCTACGCCCGCGTGGGAGACCTGGAAGAAACTCCTGGATCCTGGTTTCGGTCAGGCTCAGCCCTGGCTGTGGAAGACCTCTCTCTCTCTCTCTCTCTCTCTCTCTCTCTCTCTCTCTCTCTCTCTCTCTCTCTCCCCCTTTCAAATAAATCTTAAAAAAAAAAATCCAAGAAGCAGAAAAGCTCCACCTGAGAGAAAAAACGCAAATCACCACTTGGTGGCGCCAAAACCCAAGGAAGCCAGAGGGGCTGCATGGGCGCGGGAGGCGCGAGGAGGCTGGGTCTGGAGACGCGTCCAGGTCAGCTCCCCGCCTGTTGCGTCTCACGTGGGTCGGGATGGGGCAGGGAATGCAGGCACAGTGCGGGGGCAGGTGTTCCAGGCCCCTCTGAGGCCGCACTGCCTGGCCCCAAGGACCTGGACACAAACCTTGAATTTCCAGGCGCAGAGGCCCCGGGCTCCCACCCCTCTCTCCCGCCGGGCTCCGCGCGTGGGCGTTTTCCCTGGCAAGCTGGTGTCCTACAGGGGATCCCATCCTGACACCTGGAGGTGGTGTCCGCCCCGGAGCCGAGGCTGGGCCTGGCCTCTGGCCTCTGGCCCCTGGCTGTCAATTGGGGCGTCCTGGGTTTGTCTTTCTGCTGGAGCGCATACGGTTATGCTAAAGGCACAGGCAAGGCTGGGGAGGGGACACGGAGCTTCCAGCCCCCAATGCGGGTGCCTTCCCAGAAGCCCTCCCAACCCTGTCCTTTGGGGTTCTGGGGAGGCTGCGTGACACCTGTGTGGTGGATGCTGTCTTGGGCCACGTGGCCCCCAGCCCCACTCCCCTTTCCGCAGCCAGGCCCTGGAGCTGCACCTCACCCTCAGCACCCCCCCCCCCAGCCCCCTCCCAACAGGCACCCAGGAGGGGCCTCCTTCCCCTGTGCGGCTCCGTGACAACCAGAGATGCCCTCGGGCTCGACCCGCTTGGCAAACTGCACTTGTCTTGGGAGCTCTGGCCAGGAGCCGGGACGAAGACCAGGGGCGGGTTTTTCTAGGGTTACAGGGTCATGGGTGCTGGCGAGTGTAGGCTTTAGGAGTCCCCGCGGCTCCTGCCTAAGCTAAGACCCCAGGTGCAGCCAGTACAGAACATTCCAGAACCCAGAGGAGCGGGCCCGCCCTGCACATCACTGTTGGGTGGCAGCGTGAGCGGTGGAGCACTGGGGTACGGGAGTTGTGGAGGGGACCAGACAAGGTCCCCGTGTCCCCGTGCAGGGCTGACAGCTGAGAACCAAGCACTTACATCAAGCTGGGGAGAGCGGGGGACGCACCGGGGTGGGGTGGGTGGAGGGGGACAGCTCCTGAGGCTGCGGCCCCAGTGACGGGGAGGGGACAGGTCCCTTCCTTGACTGTGCTGCCAGAAGAGCCGCGGGCCTGTCCCCCAGGGTTGATTCCGCCCCGTGTGGCCCCCAGATCTGCCTCTCAGAGCCTCAGCTGCAGCCAGGGGAGCGTCCGGGGCCCAGCTGCTCGGCTGGAGGCCACCTCTGTGTGCACCCGAGCCGGGCTGCCCGGAGCCGCTCCCAGCAGGGGCAGCAGGTCCCACTGGGGCCCACGTGGACTCAGAGCCTCTTCAACCGCAGGCAGACAAGGACACTTCTGCGTTATTTATTTATTTGAAAGGCAGAGTTATAGAGAGGCAAAGGTATATATAGAGAGAGGTCTTCCATCCACTGGATGGCCACAACGGCCGGAGCTGTGCCGATCCAAAGGCAGGAGCCAGAAGTTTCCTCCCACGCAGGTGCAGGGGCCCAAGCACTTGGGCCATCTACTTCTGCTTTCCCAGGCCACAGCAGAGAGCTGGATCGGAAGTGGTGCAGCCGGGACTTGAACCAGCACCCATATGGGATGCCGGCACTGCAGGCAGCAGATTAACCCGCTGTACCACATTGCTGGCCCCTTCAGATACGCTGAAGCAAGGGTAGCTGAATTCATTCTCTGGGGATGGCACAGTGGGCAGGGGGGACAAAGCACACCCTATCGTGTGTGTCTACACTGTTTGCCTCACATCAGAAGTGTGCTTTGCCAAAATTCGCACTTACTGGCAGAAGGGCAGCAAGTGTATAGTTAACGGTCCGCAGGTTTGACGTGTGTGTGTAAGTCGGCAGTTTCAAAGGTTTTGCTTCCCGGTAGCCAGTAGCCCGGGGGTGCATTTGCAAGGCTGGTCAAAGGCGGGGCTTTGGGTGGGAGAGATGCTAGCAGACACACTTTTCACCTTTTTCTGTCTCTTTTTTGCAGGAACCCTAAACGCTAGCTGATTAGCATCTCCAAAGGAAAACGTAGAAGTTCCAGTTGCACAGAGGGCTACAGACTCCGGCCTGGGACTCGAGGCTGAACCCAGGGCAATATTTAGCACGGCTCGAGGGACGGAGAGAGGCCTGTCCCAAGACAAAACTCTCCAAAAATATTCTTTCTCACAACCCGTTCTTTTTCCTGGCGTTTGGCCAAGGGAAGGCACACAATTGCAATCTAGGTGAGGGATCTGGGGGGTGGCGGAGGAGGGGCTGAATCGCTCAAGGGAACACCCCCTGTGTTAAAGTCGCGCTCCTGCTCAGAACTGGGCCGGCGTGGACGGCCACGTCTCTGAGGCCCGGAGGCGGCCCTGGGAAGTCCACCACCTGCTAACCAGCAAGCTGGAGTGATGTGTGTAGCAACAACAAATGTGAGCGCTTGTTTCAAAGCACCCTTACCAGCCCTGAGGATTTTAATTCAAAAATGTTTGCCAACCCTGTAGGTGAAACCAATAAAGGTGTTTTTAAAATTCACCATTTCTTTGGTTAATAACGAAGTTGGATACTTTCCATGGCCTTTGTCCATTTTTCTACTGAGAGCCTTAGTATTTTGTCTTATCAGTTGTGGTGAGCTCTTTGCATGGGAGGGTACTTCGAAAAAGCCCAAGAGGCGGCACTGTGAGCTCTGCTCCCACCTGCTGTTCCAGCGTCCAGTCCTGAGTGCTGGTTCCAGCTCCTGGCTTCAG
This sequence comes from Oryctolagus cuniculus, assembly GCF_051225735.1. Classification (NCBI taxonomy): domain Eukaryota; kingdom Metazoa; phylum Chordata; class Mammalia; order Lagomorpha; family Leporidae; genus Oryctolagus; species Oryctolagus cuniculus. The sequence continues at coordinate 8,253,277 of NC_142871.1, read as the reverse complement.
CCTAGCCCAACCCTGGCCTTTGCGGCCATTTGGAAAGCGTGTGGAAGATTCTCTCTCTCTCTCTCTCTCTCTCTCTCTCTCTCTCTTTCTCTTCTTTCTGGTTCTGTTTCTCTGTCACTATCCCCTTCAAATAAATAAATAAATCTTTTTTTAAAAAAAGGAAAATTGAATTAGAAGGTACATTTGGGCCAGCACTGTGAAACCCGGGGCCAGTTCTGGGAAGGGTGAAGGGGTCGCCGCCTTAAAGCACCACCGTGCAAGGATGCTTTCGGCTGACACGGAGCCACTGTGTTTGTGATGACGTTTTCAGCTTATCCACGGCCCCCAGAGAGTCAAAGCAGGCAACCAGGCTGCCCGAGCGATCGCTGGGAGGGCAAATGTGCCCAGGGAGACGGCACGACACTTGAGCGTGTTGTTTGAATTGCCTGGGGAAGCAGCTGCAAACTTTGCTTTCTTCTTGAAGTCTGTAGAGCCGTTTCAGTGTGATGGGACGCAGGGTGCGTTTCTGCAGGAGTGTGTTGACGTGCGTATTTGGTGCAGCCTAAATCACGTTCCATAGCCACTAAGGGGGAGATGGGCTCAGGGCTCAGGGACCATGCCTGGCTGTGTGCCCTCTGCACTAGGAGAGAGTTCTGTCAGGGTGCCTCCCGGGGTCTACACTGGCGGGAAGCTGCTGGAGCCAGAGCCAGGAACCAAGCACAGGCCCCCCGTCGGGGGCTGCGTGGATTCACTTCAGTTCTGTGGGCCGGTTTCCCGCTGACGATGTCCGGGCTGTTTTCAGTTTCTGTTTTTCACAGATCTAAAGGCTGTGAACATTCCCACACAACGCTTTTCTGCACATGAGGTTTAATTTCTCACGGAGAAAGGTCTGGGGCCTAAGGCAGACAGATATTTCCTGGCTAAGGAACTGCCACACAGCTTTCCAAAGCGGCTGTGAACTCCAACCAGAGCCACCCACAGCGTCACAACATTCGCTATGAGAGTTCTGTACCCACACTTCAGGGTGAATGAAATGGTATCTCACTGGGGCTCTACTTTACATCCCTTCAATATTAACATATTCAGCACATTTTCTTGACTTTATTTACCTTTTGTTTCGTTTTCTAGTAAAGCCTTTGTTCAAGACTTTTGCCCATTTCTAAAAAAATGTCCTTTTTTTTTCATGGAAAGTCTTTATGTATTCTGCATATAAGTCCTAATATATATGTTACAAGAATTTTCTCCGGGTCTGTTATTTGCTTAGAAATTGTTTTCAGGGCCTGGCATTGTTGCGTGGCAGGTTAAGCCGGCACCTGTGATGCTGACGTCCCATATGGGTGCTGGTTTGAGACCTGGCTGCTCCACTTCTGACCCAACTCCTTGCTAATGCACCTGGGAAAAGTGGCGGAAAACGGCCCGAGTGCTTGGGCCCCTGTATCCACGTGGGAGACCGGGAAGAAGCTCCTCTGGCCCAGCCCTGGCCATTGCAGCCATTTGGGGGACTGAACCAGCTGATGGACGATCTCTCTCTCTCTCCCTCTCTCTCTCTCCCTCTCTCTCTCTCTCTCTCCCTCTCTCTCTCTCTCTGTCTCTCTGTAACTCTGCCTTTCAAAAAATCTAAATAAAAAAAAGAAAGAAAGAAAAGCATTGTTTTAGGGGCCAGCATTGTGGCTCAGTGGGTTAAGCCACCACATGTGATGCCGGCATACCATATGAGTGCCAATTTAAATCCCGGCTGCTCCGCTTCTGATCCAGCTCCCTGCTAATGCACCTGGGAACGTAGTAGAAGATGGACCAAGTGCTTGAGCCATTGCCACCCACGTGTTCCTGGCTCCTGGCGTCAGCCTGGCTCTGCCCGGACTGCTGTGGCTATCTGGGGAGTGAACCAGCCGATGGAAGAACTCCCTCCCTTCCTCCCCGCTCAATGTCACAGTGCCGGCCCCTGTCACATGTTCTAAGACTCCACTTTCCTTATCTGATTGCTTTGTCACTCTTTTTTTTTTTTTTTTTTTGACAGGCAGAGTGGACAGTGAGAGAGAGAGACAGAGAGAAAGGTCTTCCTTTTTGCCGTTGGATCACCCTCCAATGGCCGCCGCTGCAGCCGGCGCACCGCGCTGATTCGATGGCAGGAGCCAGGAGCCAGGTGCTTTTCCTGGTCTCCCATGGGGTGCAGGGCCCAAGCACCTGGGCCATCCTCCACTGCACTCCCTGGCCATAGCAGAGAGCTGGCCTGGAAGAGGGGCAACCGGGACAGAATCCGGCGCCCCAACCGGGACTAGAACCCGGTGTGCCGGCGCCGCAAGGTGGAGGATTAGCCTATTGAGCCACGGCGCCGGCTTTGCTTTGTCACTCTTTGAAAGTTGCTCAGCTGTATATGTATGCGCCTGCTACTGTATTTGTTACTCTGTTCCGTTAGTCCATTTGTCTATTCTACTAAAACCGCACTGTCCTGGGGCCACCGCTGTGGTGCAGTGGGTAAAGCCACCGCCTGCAGTGCTGGCATCCCATATGGGCACCGGTTCAAGTCCCAGCTGCTCCACTTCCAATCCAGCTCTCTGCTATGGCCTGGGAAAGCAGTAGAAGATGGCCCAATGCCTTGGGCCCCTGCACCCACGTGGGAGACCCGGAGGAAGCTCCTGGCTCCTGGCTTCAGATCGGCGCAACTCCGGCCATTGTGGCCATCTGGGGAGTGAACCAGCGGATAGAAGACCTCTCTCTCTCTTTATCTGTGTAACTCTGACTTTCAAATAAATAATAAATCTTAAAAACAAAAACACCTCGCTGTCCTGATGGCCTCGGCTCTGTAACAAGTTGGGGAGAGGGCGATTGTCCTTAATGAGCTGAGACTCGGACGTTCACTCTACTTCCAAGTGACAGGCACCAGACTGTGTGTTACAAGCCACTTATTCTCACCTGCAGTGGGTTAACGCCGCGATGTCCCCTGCTTCGGCTTTGTTAACTATTAACACACACCCCACCCCACCCCACCCCCACAATTACTTCCCAGCTCTGTAAAGGAAGAGCTTCCACTCTCTTGCCTGGTGATTGGACTTCCGACGGACGGACGGACGGACGGAGAGAAGCGGGGTCTTAACCGCTGAGCCAAACGCCCACCCCCGGCACGAGAGGACATGAGAGGAAGGGGCCAGCAGACTGGAGAAGAGGCTGCGTAGCTTACGAACTCCGTGACTTAGGTATGGGTGGATTTTTCGTCCCTTCTGCGTCAAATTGCTTAAACTCTGCAAGCCTCACTTGCCTCATCTATAAATGGGGAGAAGTCCAAGCCCTTAGCAAATGTTCTCGCGTCTCCCGGGAGAGAAGAGGAATTGGGAGGGGAGGGGGAGCCGCTCGCACAGGCGCATCAGGCCTGGTAACGGATCTGATGATCGCGCTCCCCGTGGTTTCACGCAGGCTCCCCCTGGGGGTGTCCGCGCTGCACAGGCTCAGCTGGGCTCGGGGCTCTGGCTTTCCACAGGGCCCTTTAGGCCAGCGTTGTCCTGGCAAGAGGGGAGATGAAGGAGGGGGATGGGGTGGGAAGGGGCCGGCTCCCCTCTACCCGCCAGCCGCGTGGCCCATGCCACGGGGTGCCACGTGGGACTGGCTTCCTGTGGATTGACAGGGCTCAGAGCAGGCAGCTGGGCATCTGTTTCTTTTGCAGATGTTTGCTCTGCAGTCAGCGAGTCCTGGTTGTCTGCTCTGGGCAGCATCGCAGGCGCCCCGGGGCCCAGGCGCAGAGCTGGCTCTGCCGAGGGCTGCGGGCTCGGTCCTGGCTCACTTCGCGTCCTCCCTGCTGCTCCCAGTGCTCGGGCAGAGTCGCTTTCTTGGGGGGCAGGGGCCGCTCCCATCTTCCCAGGCTGTGTCCGGGGTGGGGGCTGTTGCTGTGCCCGCCCCGTGAGCCTGTCCGGGTGGAGGAAACAACCTCGTGGTGTGGTATGGGGGACGGTTTGGTGCCGCTCTCGTTCAGATTTGCGATGAAGTCAAGGTCACTGCTTGGGACAAACCCAGCCAATCCCGGGGCAGGGCAGGCAGGAGCAGCCGGGAGAGGATTCCCGGAGGCTGCTGCATGAGCCTGGGAGAGTTTTGTTCTCAGGGTTTTATCTTCGGCGCTATCTGGCCAGTGAGATCTGAAAACTCCGGCAGCCCTGGAGGGCAGAGGGCGGGACTAGCCCTGCTCCCAGACCTTGTCAATCAAACGAATGGGCTGCAGAGATGCCCATCACCCCCGTCCAAGTCCACACTTCTAGCACACCCGAAGTTCTCCCAAATGGCGCACCTGGCCCGTGTGCAGGAAGTCAGGGGCCCGCTGCGGGGTCTGCCCTCCCTCCTCCCCTCTGGCTCCTCCAGGCTGCCTCGCACCACAGCCAGGGCTGGACCGTCTCCCCATAGGCTCAGCATCCAGCATCCATGAGTTCCATTTCTGATGTGAGACTCCCAGCCCCCAGGGTGATCTTTGCCGGCTGAGAGAAAAGAGCTTCCCGGCTGGGGGCTGGGGGGGGGCACTGATGAGCCTCTACCCCCCCTCCCCCATCTGGCTTCCACCTGCAGCTTCCAGTCTACCACCTGGGGATCTTAGGGCCCTCCCCCCGCCCCCTCCCCCAGGGTTCTCTGCCCTTTGGTGGGAAGAAGGGACCCGTTCTTTCTCAAGGGGACCGTGGAGGCTGTGAGTCGGCTGCGGTGATGAGAACCGGAGCTTCCACACTGGGAGCTGGGGCCGCCCAGGCTCCGAGGGCTCAGGGACCCGCTCTCCGCACACTTCCCCCCAGCTGTCGCCACCCCGCAAGAGGAGATGATTACCCACAAAACCAAGCGCAGAAATAGCCAACCTATTTGTGGCTTAAGTGCAAGCAGTTTTATTTTTACTGTGCGTTGCTGTATTTTCTCTAAGTATAAATCATGACCACAACGGAAACTCCAGCTTCAGCCGTCGGCAGCAGCTCCCGCCTGTCAGTGCTGCCGATCGTCACAAAATGCTGGGCGCCCCCGGCCCCCGGCCACCTGACCCCTATGGGGCGCGAGGGCCATGGCTTCCAGGCCCCCGGCCATCGCTCCCTTTGGAGTCTCCTTTCTCCCTGGAAGCCCTCTGGTCACCCCAGCCTCCTGGTGGCTCCCTCCCCTCTCACCTCTCACCGGCTTCCCAGTGGGGCTGCTGGTCGTCCCCAGCCAGAGTGGACGACGTCTCTGTTCTGTTGGGAACTGGGAAAAGCAAATCGGTTCTGTTGACTTACATAATGACGTTGGAGTCCTCTCGTTGGTCACTCCGCTCGGGGTGTCACAGTGCCGTGGGGACAGGGTGAACTGTGCGGCAAACCTGAAACTGCTAAGGCGGATCCGTGTTGCTCCTGGCCCAGCCGGTTCTCTCCGTGCCCCTCTGCCCTCAGGCTTGGGACTCCGGACGCCTCCCAGCCCAGCACGCTTTCTCTCTGAGTCGGACCTCCTTCCCCTGCCCCTCTCTCTGCTCGGCAGGCAGCCCCTGTTCGCTCTGCAGCCTCTACCCCCCCCTCGCTGGCCGCTCCTCCCTTGGACATCAGCACCAGGTAAAGAGAACGGGTTCCAGCTTCCCGGGCTCGGCGACCTGCTCTCACACCTGCCTCCCCAGGCCACACCTGCTTTCTCCGCCCACCCTGCCCGTCCTGGGTCTGCGGCAGGAAGGCGTCCAGGGAAGGCCCCCTCTCTCCTTTCTGTCCCCTACCCCCACCCCGGGAGGACAGGCTGCCCTTGACAACAGGCGGACGAGAGCCGCACCCAAGGCCCCCTGGTCTGCTTCCCGCAGGATCTGAAACTGCTGACCCCCACCCATTGTGATCTAATTGATCCCGGCTCCTTTACTGTTCTGAAGCAGTAGCTCCTAGGCGGTCCCTGTGTTAAGAGGAACCCCTGTGATGGGGGGGGGGTCCTTCAGCAAAGGGATTGGTAGCTGAATGACCCAGGCGTCTCCTGCCTAGCTCTGCCTTGAGTTCTCTGGAAAGTGGGGAGCAAGGCGGGGGAGGGTGGGTGGAGGTAATTTGATCCCGTGTTCCCGACTGCATGGGTGGGAATCTGTAGCTAAAGGAAACAGCCGCTCCCAGGAGGAGTCCCGGGACCTGGCTGCAAAGCCGTCTGGCCACTGAGGTGTTGCAGAGGGATCCTCCGTCCTGGAACCTGGGTCCCTGGCTTCCTCTCCCTGCCCTGGCCTGTCACAGGCTGCCTGGGTTAAACGCACGGGCTGCTCTCTGCAGATGGGCTGCAGGACGCGCACAGAGACCTGATCATTGGACCACGTGCCTCCGGGTCGGTGCCCCCAGCCCACTTCATCACAACGACTTTTTAAAGAGCTGTGACCGATAGCTCCATTCTACAGGTGGTAAGACTGAGTCTCGAGGAACTCCCCGTGGGTCACGTGACTAGTTGCAGGCTGAACCAGGAACTCGAGCTGGTCCGCAGATCTCCCCCCCACACACGTGCGTTTGCTCTTCCATGTGGCCTTCCTCCCGGCCGTCTTCCTCCTTAGCCCTGGCTGGCCCCGGTGGGCCTTGGTGGCGATCGGCCACCATACATCATCGCCAGTTGTCTCCACTCTGGGTCAGGGTGAGGATTTCCACTCGAGTGTGTCACTGAACGATGCCATTTGAAGCGCAGCTTTGGCTGATAAGCGTGGGACCATCTGCTTGGCACATCGCAAACATTTTCAGCAGTAGGAAAGCAGCTCTGATTCCTGCAGACACACAGGCTGCAGCCGTGGCTGGAGATGTGGGGACCGGAGACCCCGCGGGCCGGCGGGCCAGTGGCACCCCAGGATGCCAGGGGGCAGCGTCCCAGCGGTCGCCTCTGAGCCTTCCGCCGCCAGTGACGCCAGTGACGCCAGTGAGTGTGCACCCGGCTTCTCATTGTCTGGCCTCCCTTGCTAACCAGGATGACAGCTTTTCCTCTTCAGAGAGCCAGCGCCCGGCGGCGCTTTCTGTGCCGGTGCTTTGTAGCGTTCGCTGTGGCTGTCAGCGGGTGCCGGCACAAGCGTCTGTCTCCCGAACGTTAGCTGCTTTGCCGGGCGCACGGTTCTCAGACTCGGGGCGGGAGCGTGTGCGGCTGCCTTTTCTGTGGCACTCATGCCAGGGTCAGGCTTGGGGGGGGGTGTCTTAGGGTCCGTGCGCAGATCCGACCGTGGACTTGGAGGTCTCCCAAGTGGCTGCGTTAGATGCTGTGAATGATGAGGGAGTTGGGGACTCCCAGGCTTGGGTTTCCTCGGCCCTGGCTGTGGGGCCGGAGGAAAGCCGGATGGAGCTCCCCGTGCCTTTTCTGAGCGGGCAGTGACATTAACACGTACGCTTGCTGTTTGTGGAGTCCTGTGCGGGGCGTCAAGGTGTCTGCGGGAAGCCTTGCCCACCGGCGCGTGAATCCCAGCAGTGTTGCCCAGCCAGGGCGGTGAGGTTCTCTGGGGACACAGTGCACGGGCTGTTGCTGCCCCATCGCTGTGTGGCAGCAGGGAGCCTGCCTCCGGAGTGGGGGGCTTTGGCCGCGGCACCATTCACCTTCCGGGCTGCTGGTTCTTTGTAGGGGTCGGGGGCTGCCCTGTGTTTTGTGGGATGTTTCGCAGCTTTGCTGGCCGCTACCCACCAGAGGCTGCCGGCAGCCTGCCCTCAACCTAAACATCCGTAGACAGCTGCCCCCTGCCCCTTTGAGCTCACGGCTGCAGCGCTCTGGGCACGAGGCCTCTCCGTGCAGACAGCTCCAGCGTCAGGAGTACAGGGAGGATGCGTTCAATGCCAAGTCCACCACCCTTGCCCTGCACGTGCCTGGAGGCTCCCTTCCCAGCCTTGAGACCTCCAGCTCACAAATGGATTTCTGTTTGTCCAGGTTGCTACACACACACGGGGAGGATTTGCCCTTGTCTCTGTAGCTGTGCACCTGGATGGTCCAGCCTGGGGTCAGGGTGCTCTTTGGTTGCCTGGGAACAAGAGGAGGTTTCAGTGGGTGCCCCCCTCAAACCCTAGTTTTGTTGGCTTTTCCCTCTCTCCTCTCCTCTCCTCCTCTCCCCTCCCCTCCCTTCTCCTCTGCTCCTCTCCCCTCTCCTCCCTTCTCCTCTCCTCCTCTCCCCTCCCCTCCCTTCTCCTCTCCTCCTCTCCTCTCTTCTCCTCTCCTCTCCCCTCCCTTCTCCTCTCCTCTCCTCTCCTCTCCCCTCCCTTCTCCTCTCCTCCTCTCCTCCTCTCCCCTCTCCTCTCCTCTCCTCTCCCCTCCCTTCTCCTCTCCTCCTCTCTCCTCCCTTCTCCTCTCCTCCTCTCCCCTCCCTTCTCCTCTCCTCCTCTCCTCTCCCCTCCCTTCTCCTCTCCTCCTCTCCCCTCCCTTCTCTCCTCCTCTCCTCTCCTCCTCTCCCCTCCCCTCCTTTCTCCTCTGCTCCTCTCCCCTTCCCTCCCCTCCCTTCTCCTCTCCTCCTCTCCCCTCCCCTCCCTTCTCCTCTCCTCCTCTCCTCTCTTCTCCTCTCCTCTCCTCTCCCCTCCCTTCTCCTCTCCTCCTCTCCTCTCCTCTCCTCTCCTCTCCTCTCCTCTCCTCTCCTCTCCTCTCTTCTCCTCTCCTCTCCCCTCCTCTCCTCTCCTCTCCTCCTCTCCCCTCCCTTCTCCTCTCCTCCTCTCCTCTCCTCTCCCCTCCCCTCCCTTCTCCTCTGCTCCTCTCCCCTCCCCTCCCCTCCCTTCTCCTCTCCTCCTCTCCCCTCCCCTCCCTTCTCCTCTCCTCCTCTCCTCTCTTCTCCTCTCCTCTCCTCTCCCCTCCCTTCTCCTCTCCTCCTCTCCCCTCCCTTCTCCTCTCCTCCTCTCCTCTCCTCTCCTCCTCTTCTCTCCTCTCCTCTCCTCTCCCCTCCCTTCTCCTCTCCTCCTCTCCCTTCCCTTCTCCTCTCCTCCTCTCCCCTCCCTTCTCCTCTCCTCTCCTCCTCTCCTCTCCTCTTCTCCCCTCTCCTTTCCTCTCCCCTCCTCTCCTCTCCTCGTTCCTCCTCGCCCCGCCTCGCCTCGCATCTCCCCTCTCTTCCCCTCCCCTCTCCTGCACACTCTCTCTCTCTCTCACACACACACACACACACACACACACACAACAGTGATGTTGCAGGCTGCGATGCCGAGGGTAAGGGAGAACTGAGTTCAAGTGAAGAGGATCCTGGAAGTGGCTGCTGCTTCTCAGGCATCTACAGGAAACTTCCGGAAGCCTGAGTGCGCGGCGCTAGAATTCTCTGCCTTCTCTGATTCTCCCTGCTCTTCCCATCAGCACCACTGTCCACCTGCTCCTCTCGCTTCCCCGAGAGCGGCCCCGCCAGGGCACGGGTGCGCCGAGCCTGCACCCTGAAACAGCCAGGAAACCACCCGAGAGAGGCCCCGCCTTCCAGAAACACATGGACATGTCAATCACGTGAGGGAGCTGCGGGCCAGAGAGGCTGTGCCGCTGGGCGCGGACCTCGCAGCCGGGGTCCATGTGATGCAGCGCACGGCTCCTTGGCCAAGCTGCCTCAGGCACCTGCAGAACAGTGGCCTCCTTGCTGTGATTTCAACACGGGCAAAAACCCCACTCCCAAATCTCTCCTCCGCCCTCACACGTGGCACCGCCTCCACTCGCTCTGGGTCCAGCCCGTGGTGGGGGTTGAAGACCACTCCCCGCGGCCAGCACGGTGGGCAGGGGCGTGGATGAGGTGTTGGGGTGGAGCAGGCGAGCAGCCCATCCAGGGAGGGCAGTGGTGGTGATGACACAGCAGGGGTCGTCAGCCCCCACAGGGCGGGCAGGGGGAGCACTGCGCGGGGGTGGAGAGGACCTGGGGCTGGGGGCTGCTGCGCCTGCGGGGTGAGGAGTGTGTGTGCCTGGACCTCACGGTGGCAGTAGCGGACATGGGGTGGTTCACACACAGGTGGACTCATCGCATAAGTAAACGCACCAAAGGCGGGGGGGGGGGGGAGCCATGTGCTCACCATCAGAGGAGGCAGTTACAATACAAAGATGGAGAAAGTGTCAATGAATTCAGTGTTATTGGATCACAATAGGAGATATGAGTGCAAATCCATGGTTTTGCATGTATAGGAAACCCATCCATATATGTATGATACCAACAGGTGTCTCTCTCTCTCTCTCTCTCTATATATATATATATGTCGCTCCCCCTCTTCGTGGAGGAACGACACAGGACCCTGCGCTGTTCTTTCGTCTGCTCGGCCCTCCCCGGGTTTGCTGCTGGTTCTTCCCGGGTTGGCTACTATCCCTTCCACCTCCGTGGAAGGGCAGTTCCCCCTGGCCACATTCCCCACTTCCGCAGGGGAGCGGCACACCGCCGGCCGGCTCTCTGGGGGGCTGCACAGGTGTTCCTTCAGATGTTCCCCATAGATGTTCCCTATAGATGTTCCTGGTGCATGCCGTCTCTCTCCTCCTATATAGTCCTCTCCACCAATCCCAACTCGGCTGCCCGCACGCCGAGTACGCTGCTCTCCAATCAGGAGCAAGTCCTACAGTTAATTGGTTGAACTGGAGGCAGCTGTGCGGAAGCTGTTTACTTCTCTCCCAGCGCCATATTGTGGGAGAGCAGATGCATAGAATAAGTCTTAATTCCAGTAACAGTCTAGTCCGGTTTGCTCCCCACAGATCCCCCTTTCTTTTTATTTTTGGCGTTGATACGCGCCTGTCTTCGGTGTCCCGCGGCACACACTCTGCTCTACTTGCTAGAGTTGCCACAGGCTCTTACAAGTCCTATCAATCAGGCAAACCGAATCCGGGTCCTCTCTTCACCATGTTGTGAGGAGGTTTTTGTATTGTGGGGAGGCCTTACTGATGTTAATTCGTGCCTGTCTTCGGTGACCTGCGGTGCATAAGCTGCTAGCCGCCCAGGTGCTCATCGCCTCACTAATCGGGCAGACCGAATCCAAGCTTTCTCATTGGCATGTTGAGGGGAGGCCTTTCTATTTCTCTATTTCTCTATCTCCGGGCATTCCTATTTCTCCCATTTTACTTCTATCTTCCAGCATTCCTATTTTTCTCACTTTACTTCTAAACTTCTGTTTCTCTTATCCCTGCGGCTTTCCGGCACCTTGCCCCGCCGGCGGGTTCCCGGCTCTGCGCCGCTTCAGCCCGCGCGCCTCTCTCATCTGCACAGCTTCCCGGCTTTGCGCGGCTCGGCTTCGCGCGCTCCGCGGTCTCCACGCTTAACCCTTTCGCGTCTAAACCACGGCCTACGCCAGCGTTCCCTATCTATTCATGCCCCGTGCTCTCTCTGCACGCGGCGGCTTCCGCGAGTAACACAGCGTAGCTTGCGTCTCCACCACTAGCATTCAATCTAAGTTCCCCGGGCTAGCCTGGCGAATTCAACCCAGCGTACGTCTCCGCCCCACGATTTGGCTTCCCGTCCTTTGCTCCCCGGGCTAATCAGACGGATCCCAATCTGGCTTACGTCTCAGCTTCTGGTTTCAACTTTTCGCCCCCTATTCCCGGGCTAACTTGAGAATCCCAAAGTGGCTTCCGTTTCCGCCTTGGCCTGCCCCCCGCGGCTTCAATTTCCCTAACACTTTTCTCTACCCGGTATGTTTCCCCAAACTTTCCTCCAACGATACTCCTCCCTCATTTCTCCTGGCCTCTCCCCACAGTCCGCATCCGAGTCTGTTTGTTCTAGCTTTCACTTTCGCTTTCGACCTTAAAGATTTCTCCCAGCTTCCCCCCGTAGTCCGTATCTGAGTCTATGCCTAGGCTTTCAATAGCTTCTTCCGGCACCCTTTTCGTCCGGCTTTTCCCTAGGCTGTTTGCTAGTCTCTCTCTCCGGTAATTTCCCAGTTCTTCCCGTTTCTTCCCTCCTAAGTTTCCTATCCGTCCTAGGTTTCCTATCCAAGTCAGGTTTCCTATCCGAGTCACGGCACCATTATGTCGCTCCCCCTCTTTGTGGAGGAGCAACACAGGACCCTGCGCTGTTCTTTCGTCTGCTCGGCCCTCCCCGGGTTTGCTGCTGGTTCTTCCCGGGTTGGCTACTATCCCTTCCACCTCCGTGGAAGGGCAGTTCCCCCTGGCCACATTCCCCACTTCCGCAGGGGAGCGGCACACCGCCGGCCGGCTCTCTGGGGGGCTGCACAGGTGTTCCTTCAGATGTTCCCCATAGATGTTCCCTATAGATGTTCCTGGTGCATGCCGTCTCTCTCCTCCTATATAGTCCTCTCCACCAATCCCAACTCGGCTGCCCGCACGCCGAGTACGCTGCTCTCCAATCAGGAGCAAGTCCTACAGTTAATTGGTTGAACTGGAGGCAGCTGTGCGGAAGCTGTTTACTTCTCTCCCAGCGCCATATTGTGGGAGAGCAGATGCATAGAATAAGTCTTAATTCCAGTAACAGTCTAGTCCGGTTTGCTCCCCACATATATATATATATTTATTTATGATGGTCTGAATTATTACTTTTTGACTTTATGATGGCACAAAAGGAACATGCATTTAGTAGAAACCATACCTCACATTTATTTCATTTTAAAGATTTATTTCTCGATTTATTTGAAAGGCAGAGTGACAGAGAGAGAGAGGGAGAAAGAGAAAGATCTCCCATTTGTTGGTTCACTCCCCAAATAATGACCACAGTCATCAGGACTGGGCCAGGCTGAAACCAGGAACCGGAAACTCCATCTGAGTCTCCCACGTGGGTAGCAGGGGCCCAAGTACTTGGGTCGCCACCTGCTGCCCCCGAGGCCCACTGGAGGAAGGTGGGTGGGAGGCAGAGCAGCTGGGATTGGAACCAGCGGGATGCCAGCCCTGGGTGCCTGGTGACGTGTCCAGCTTTTGTCTTCAATGGGCAGGCAAGTGTGGAACAGTAGGGACGGTGGGGCTGGCGTGCCGCTGTGAGCACCCCACCCCCATACCAGGGCTGCTGGTCACACTGGGGAGGGGTCTGAGCCCGAGCTGGGGGTGGTGACAGCTGACCAGTGGGGCTGGGGGGACTGTGGAGTAGGGAGGGGCCGTGGGTGGGACCCAGCACAACACGGAGGGCAATCGGAGAAGAGATCCAGTGAGGGAGATGGAGAAAGTGTGGAGGGGGCTGGAGGGGGCCCACAGGAGGAGGAGGCGTCCAGCTCTGCTCCCAGAGGCAGACGTGAGGCGGGGGCTCCACAGCCACGCGGGTGTGGGGCAGGGGAGGGCGACTGAGTGACATCCGCTCCCCCTGGAGGCCTTGGCTCACTGCTGTTGTTTGTTCTGATGAACGCGGGTGGCTGTGCCCCTGCCATGAGGTGCTCCCCCCTCCCTGAGGGGAAGCGTGGTGCCCCTCACTCACGGGTGCCCTCACCCACGGGCGCCCCTCACCATGGGCGCCCTGCACCCACGGGTGCCCCTCACCGCGGATGCCCTCACCCATGGGTGCCCCTCGCCATGGGTGCCCCTCACCACGGGTGCCCCTCACCATGGGTGCCCCGCACCACGGGTGCCCCTCACCACGGGTGCCCCTCACCCACGGGTGCCCATCACCCACAGGTGTCCCTCACCACGGGTGCCCCTCACCCACGGGTGCCCCTCACCCACAGGTGCCCCTCACCACGGGTGCCCCTCACCCACAGGTGCCCCTCACCACGGGTGTCCCTCACCATGGGTGCCCCTCACTATGGGTGCCCCTCACCATGGGTGCCCCTCACTATGGGTGCCCCTCACCACGGGTGCCCCTCACCCATGGGTGCCCCTCACCCACGGGTGCCCCTCACCCACAGGTGCCCCTCACCACGGGTGTCCCTCACCATGGGTGCCCCTCACCACGGGTGCCCCTCACCCACAGGTGCCCCTCACCCACAGGTGCCCCTCACCACGGGTGTCCCTCACCATGGGTGCCCCTCACTATGGGTGCCCCTCACCATGGGTGCCCCTCACTATGGGTGCCCCTCACCACGGGTGCCCCTCACCCATGGGTGCCCCTCACCCACAGGTGCCCCTCACCCCCATGCTGCTCATGGATGCTGGTTATGCCTCTGAGCCTCTCATTTCCCAGGGAAAAGCAGGAGCAGAGACCGGACGCTTCCGGAAACAGCCGGGCACTTCTGGAAACAGCTCATCCTTGCCTGTTGCTGTTACAGGTTGGCACTGGCCAGATGGTGCTTCCGTAAATAAAGCTCTGTGCTTTAGTAAACAGGAGTCGTGGGGCTGGCGTGGTGCTGCAGCCAGTTAAGCCACTTCTCGCAACGCTGCCTCTCACGTTGGAGTGCCTGTGGGAGTCCTGGCTCCTCCACTTAGGGTCCGGCTCCCTGCTAATGCACCCGAGAGGGCAGTGGAAGACGACCCAAGTGCCTGGAGCCCTGCCACCCACGTGGGAGACCAGGAGGGAGCTGCCAGCTCCTGGCTGTGGCCTGGTCCAGACCTAGATTGTGGCCATGTAGGGAATGAATCAGCAGGTGGAAGATCTCTCCTGTTTTTTTTTTTTTTTTTTTAAGCAGTTTTTAAAAAAAGTTTGTTTATTTGAGAGGTAGAGTTACAGACAGAGAAGGAGAGAGAGAGAGAGAGAGAGAGAGAGAGAGAGAGAGAGAGAGAAGTCTTCCATCCACTGGTTCACTCCCCAAATGGCTGCAACAGCCAGGGCTGGGCCAGGCTTGAAGCCAGGTGCTAGGAGCACCATCCGGGTCTCCCATGTGGGTGGCAGGGGCCCAGGTACCCGGGGGGAGCTTCTGTTGCTTTCCCAGTGCGTTAGCAGGGAGCTGGATTGGAAGTGGAGCAGCCGGGACTCGAGCCACAGGTGGCAGGTTGGTCGTGGCACACACCGGCCCCGTGTTGCCACTGCAGTGGTTCCGCCTGTGGTGAGGCACCTATGCTCTCGGGAAGTAGCTGGAGATGTGCACACGATTTTCTTCCGAGCTGGTCACTGCATTGGTGCCCTCATCCTCGGGTTCATTTTCCATGGTTTCAGTTAGCTGAGGTCAACCTCAGTCTGAAAACACTAGGTAGAAAATTCCAGAAATAAACGATTAGTACACTTTATTTGTTAAATATTTATTTTATTTATTTGAAAAAGAGCTACAAAGAGACGGAGAGAGAGAGAGAGGTCTTCCATCCGCTGGTTCACTCCCCAAATGGCTGCAACAGCCAGAGCTGCGCTGATCCAAAGCCAGGAGCTTCTTCTGGGTCTCCCACGTGGGTGCAGGGGCCCAAGGACCTGGGTCATCTTCCACTGCTTTCCCAGGCCATAGCAGAGAGCTGGGTTGGAAGTGGAGCAGCCGGGTCTCGAACCGGCGCCCATATGGGATGCCGGCGCTTCAGGCCAGGGCATTAACCTGCTGCGCCACAGCACAGGCCCCTTTAATTGGCTGTTATTGTAGCATATTGCTAGCAATTGCCCTTTTCTATTATTGTTGCTGTTGATCTCCTATTTTGCCTAACTGATCAATTAAACCCGGTACTTAAGCCATCTCTGCTGCCCCCAGGGCACACGTGAGCAGAAGGCAGAACGCAGAGTTGAGCTGAGACTCGGGCTCAGGCTCTCCCAGCCTACAGTTTAACCACCGAGTCAAACGTTCGCCCGGTGCGTTGCATTCTAAAACAATGAAGAAAAATCAGAAGCGACCAGCACGTGCAAAGTTAGGAGATGAGTTAACAAATCATCATCCATCGAAAGTCATGTTTTTAGAGTCTCTACTGACATAAGAAAATGTTGACAATAGGATATCAAGTTTTAAAAAAAAGCAACCTACAAAAACAGATTATGAGATGTAGTCGCGATTTTTAAAAGTGTGTGAAAAACGTTAAAAAAAAAAAAAAGACTAAAAGGGAGGCAGACACTGGTGCAGCAGGTTAAGCTGCAGCTTGGCGCACCCGTATCCCAAATCCAAGTGCCTGGTTCAAGTCCCGGCTCCTCCCCTTCCAACCCACTGCCTGCTAATTTGCTTCCTGGGAGGCAGAAGGTAGTGGCTCAAGTACTTGGTCCAACCCTGGCTGTTGTGGGTATTTGAGGAGTGAACCTGTGAGTGGAAGATCTCTCTCTCCCTCTCCTTCTCTGTTACTCTACATGTCAAATAAATAAGCATAAACAAATAAACTTTTCAAAAGTACTGGGGCTGGGCTGGTGCCGCGGCTCACTAAGCTAATCCTCCGCCTGCGGCACTGGCACCCCAGGTTCTAGTCCCGGTCGGGCGCCAGATTCTGTCCCGGTTGCCCCTCTTCCAGGCCAGCTCTCTGCTGTGGCCCGGGAGTGCAGTGGAGGATGGCCCAGGTCCTCGGGCCCTGCACCTGCATGGGAGACCAGGAAAAGCACCTGGCTCCTGGCTTCGGATCAGCGCGGTGCACCGGTCGTAGCAGCTATTTGGGGATTGAACCAATGGAAGGAAGACCTTTCTCTCTGTCTCTCTCACTGTCTAACTCTGCCTGTAAAAAAAAAAAAAAGAAAGAAAGAAAGAAAGAAAGAAGGCAGATTCGAGTCCCAGCTGCTCCTCTTCCTATCCAGCTTCCTGCTAATTCACCTGGGAAGGCAGAAGACGGCCCGAGTGCTTGGGCCCCTGCACCTGCATGGGAGACCTGGAAGAGGCTCCTGGCTCCTGGCTTCGGACCAGCCCAGCTCTGACTGTTTTTTGGCCATTTGGAGAGTGAAGCAGAAGAGGGAACATTTCTCTTCTCTCTCTCTGTGCCTTTCAAATAAATAAAAAAGAGACAAACACCAAAGTATCACTTGTAAATAATATTAAAATAAAAGTACTAAGAGGAAACATCCCAGGAGACCCAGGTGAAGTTTGAGGAGAGGTTGTGTTGCAGCCTGCAGCTGTGACAGAGCGTGCAATGGGTCAGGTCCTGCCCCGGCGAGAGGACAGAAGTTAAACGAGGTGTGGGGGGAAGAAGCCCCTCTGACGTCAGGGAATAGGGCGCCTCCCTTTGTCCAGGTGGTTGCAGACCCACACACAGAGGGGGTCATGGGAGAGTCGGGGTGGGTGCTCCCGGCCGCCGAGGTGGCCACAGACGCTGGCCCATGACGCAGCCTCCCAGGCCGGCACTCGCTCATCTGTGAGGCGAAGGCACTGGGTTTCCAGAGGTCTCCAGCCTTTATTTATGTATTTATTTTTAAGATTTATTTATTTATTTGAAAGGCAGAGTTACAGAGAAGCAGAGAGAGAGAGAGAGAGGTCTTCATCTACTGGTTCACTCCCAAATGGCCTCAATGGCCAGGGCTGGGCCAGACTGAGGCCAGGAGTATCTTCCAGGTCTCCCACACAGGTGCAGGGGCCCAAGCACTTGGGCCATCTTCCACTGCTTTCCCAGGCCACAGCAGGGAGCTGGATTGGAAGTGGAGCAGCCGGGACTAGAACTCGCGCCCATAACGGATGTTGGCACTGCAGACAGAGGCTTCACCTGCTATGCCACAGCACCGGTCCTCGCCAGGCCACCTTTTCTTTTCTTTTCTTTTCTTTTCTTTTCTTTTCTTTTCTTTTCTTTTCTTTTCTTTTCTTTTCTTTTGGTGTTTTTCTCTTTTTTTTTTCTTTTGAGTGGGAGTCTGGCTCAGCTTTTGGTTAGAAATTGAGACCTTCGGCCGGCACCACAGCTTACTAGGATAATCCTCCGCCTTGCGGCGCCAGCACACCGGGTTCTAATCCCAGTCGGGGCGCCAGATTCTGTCCCGGTTGCCCCTCTTCCAGTCCAGCTCTCTGCTGTGGCCAGGGAGTGCAGTGGAGGATGGCCCAAGTGCTTGGGCCCTGCACCCACATGGGAGACCAGGAGAAGCACCTGGCTCCTGGCTTTGGATCAGTGCGGTGCGCCGGCCGCGGCGGCCATTGGAGGGTGAACCAACGGCAAAGGAAGACCTTTCTCTCTGTCTCTCTCTCTCACTGTCCACTCTGCCTGTCAAAAAATTAAAAAAAATAATAAATTGAGGCCTTGGTTTTCTCTCCGTGGTTAGGATCCTTGTGGGCTTCCCTGCTTGGCTGCCCCCCAGGAAGCCGCTCCCCAGACACAGAAGAGCAAATGTACTATGCGGATTTTTATTATTATTATTATTTTTTAATCTTGGGCCATCCTCTGCTGTTTTCCCAGGTGCATTAGCAAGGAGCTGGCTTGGAAGCAGAGCAGCTGGGATTTGAACCGGTATGGGATGCAGGCAACGATTTAACCTGCTGAGCCACAGCACTGGGCAGAACTTTAAGGCCGTGCAGTGCAGGCGCACAGAGCGTGGCCAGAGTTAATCCTTAGCTTTCTCCCAAGAAAGTAGGGGCAGTAACATCTCCCTTGTCAGCCTGGCAAGCTGAAGCTGCCCGGGAGTTGGGCTGTGGTCTGCGCACCCTGTGTCCCCTCTGAAACTCACTTGATCCCCTCAGGAGACAGGAGGACTTCAAGGGCGATTCAGGCTTGCTCTTCACAAATGGATTAACGGGGTCGTGAGGCTAAAAGATGAATGGGCTATCCCAAGACTGGGTCCAGAGCAAAGCCAGTTTGGCCGAGTCCCTGGCCCGCTCCCTGCCTCTCTCACTCAGCAAACAGCTCATCCCCAGAGATGCCCCTCAACCTTGAACCTGAACTTTGACCCACAGGAGACTACTTCTCTTTAGAACCGACCCAGCCGGTGATGTCGTGTGACTTGCAGCAAAGACCAGACTAAGGCAGGGCTCCAACGCCCGCCACGGCCCCCTGGCCTCCAAGCTGTGTCTTCCCCCCCAGGAACTTCTGCAAGGAGAAGGAAGAGCCCCGGGAAGGTGCTTCGGCAACGCTGCCAGTGACACTGACCCGGAACCGTGCCATCACCTCCGCGGCACCTTCTGCGTCTGCTCCCAACCGAGGGTTCTGCTCTGGGCTGCTGGCCGCAGCCGGGCCACCGAGACTGTTAGGATGAACCAGTGCCAGGTAAACACGCATCGCTGCAAATACCGCTGTAACGAATGTCTGGACAGAGCGCCTGCAGTCCCGGCACCGGGCTGGGGACCCAGTGGCCAGAGTGACCCTGCTGATCCTTCCAGTCCTGCAAAGGCTAGAGGTTGTTGGGGGGAACTCAGCCTACAGTCGTGTGGGACGTGTCCAGCTGGCGCTGGTTTAAGCTGCGGAACTTGTGGTTTCCACTACGTGGAAGGGGAGGGGCTCGTGCACTTTGAGCAGCACCTGGGCCGTCGGTCACGGGGGCTGGGGCTGTGGCGCAGGTCGGCAGGGGCTGGCCCGCTTGCGCTGCTGCCTGCCAGTGTCGGCCCCCTGCCTGCGTCACTGCGACCCCGGGCGGGTCGTTCTGTGTCCCTCTGCCTCTTCTTTCTCACCTCCCCTGCCTCTGAACTTTGAAGCCCCCAGGGCTCGGTTCTCAGATCTCTCTTCCTTGTTAGCGACTCGTACTTCCTAGGCAGGCTCACCCAGCCGCGTGATTTAAAATTCCGCCAGCTTGCACGCAACTCCCGCACCCAGATCCCTGTCCTTCAATCCTCAAACTCCGCACACTCTGCTGGCCTCCTCTGCCACCTGCCTCAGGGTTTCTTCAGCCCACCTACTCCCTGCTCGCCTGCTCCACCTGCACCGGCCCCCCCTCCTGTAAACCCCGCTCGCTCCTCTTCCCAACACATCGCTCATCCATCAGCACAGCACGTTGCATCCGGGCTGCACCAGGCCCTCCTGCGAGCCCACAGCTGGTCCAGGTGCACCAGGCCCTCCTGCTCTCCCCACACCTGGTCCTGGCTGTAGTCGTCTCTCCGCCTGAACTAGTGTAACGCCTCCCGCCTGGCCTGCCTCTCTGCTGTGGCTCCTGGAGGCTAACTTGAACTTCAAGGCCACGATGAAGCTGCTGAGTCCCTGTGGCGGCCCTCACGTCACTCCTTCCCCTAGACCCTCCTGTGATTCCCATCCCTCTCCAAGTAAAAGAACCTCCCCCCGACCGGGGTGGGCCGAGACGCTCACGTCCCACATCAGCGTGCTTGGGTTCGAGGCCCGGCTCCAGCTCCTGGTGCCGGCTCCCTGCGAAGGCTCCTGGGAGACAGCAGAGACGGCCCAGGTGACTTGGTTCCTGCCATCCTGTGGGAGACGTGGAGTACTCTCCTAACTCCTTGTAGGCATCTGGGGAGTGAGCAAACAACGGATCTCTCTCTGTGCCTAGTAAATAAATTATAATTTTTTCAAAAGTCCCATCAACAGCCAGACCCTGGGGGACACGGCCCGGCTCCCTTCCCACACCTGCCTGAGTCTATGCCTTCCCCACACTGCTCTGTTCTGGCCGTTCTGCTGCCAGTTTTAAAATTTTTATTTATTTTCTAAAATATTTATTTTTTAAATATTTATTTATTTGGGTGATAGAGTTAAAGACAGAGAGAGGGAGAGGCAGAAAGGTCTTCTATCCACTGGTTCACTCCCCAAATGGCTGCAGTGGCCAGAGCTGGGCAGATTTGAAGCCAGGAGCTTCCTCCAGGTCTCCCACGCAGGTGCAGGGGCCCAAGGACTTGGGCCATCTTCTACTGCTTTCGTAGGGCACAGCAGGGAGCTGGATCGGAAGTGGAGCAGCCGGGACTCGAACCAGCGACTATATGGGATGCTGGCACTGCAGGTAGAGGCTTAGCCCACTACCCCACGGCGCCGGCCCCTCACGGGCCAATCTGCTTCAGGAGAGTGTGAGAGTTAAAGGCGGAAGTGTCTCCCCGCTGGCCACGAGGCTGCGCACTCCCACAGAGGGGCCTGCGCCGGGCAGCTCTGCAAGGCCCCTGGTCCGCTTCCCTCCTCTCCTGGCCAAGCGTGACCTCCTCAGCGAGCCCTCTCCTCCATTCCCACTGGGTCCTCCAGGGCGCTTTCCATGATCCCAGTCGCCTCAGTTGTTGTGTGCGGTCACTCCTTCAACTGGACGCCTGCCCCCAGCACTGAACTCCAGCAGGCAGGCACCGTGTCCGTTATCCTCAGTGCTGTCCGCTGGGCTCCGGACGGTGCTGGCGCTGAGTGAGTGCCAGTCTGGGGGACCAGGGCTGCCTGGGCAATGACCTCCTAACCAGGCCCGGCCTCCAGGGCAGCTCTGCGCAGCCGGGAGTGGTCGTGAGAGCACTGGTGCCACTCTGCCTCAGGTGAGCTGATGAGGAAAAGGAAGATTCATCTACCCACAAAGAATGGTTTTGGGGAGCATTTGGCCTAGTGGCTAAGATGGCTTCATCCCGTGTCTCGGCACCTGGACTCGAGGCCTGGCCCCACTCCCGACCCTGGGAGGCAGTGGTGACGGCCCAAGGGCAGGGTCCCTGCCACCCATGTGGGAGACCTGGGTTCAGTTCCCCGCTCCCACCTTTGCCTTGGCTCAGCCCAGGCCATTATGGGCATTTGGGAAGCGAACCAGTGGATGTGTGTTCTCCTGTCTCTCAAGTACATAGACAGGTAAATGTTTTATACAACTTCCTGCAGGTCAATTATTTGATGCAGAAGTAGAGAACCTGGTCTGCAAGGATGAAGTTTAGGAAGCAAACACACACACACACAGACACACACACACAGACACACACACAGACACACACACAGACCCTCACACACACACACTCACACACACACTTACACACAGACCCTCACACACAAACACACAGACACAGACACACACACTCACACACAGACACACACACATACAGACACACACTCACACACATACAGACACACACACACACACAGACCCTCACACACAAACACACAGACACAGACACACACAGACTCACACACATACACACACTCATACACACAAACACACACTTACACACACATTCACACACAGACACACACACATACACACACAGACACACATACACACACAGACACACACACACAGTCACACACACAGACACACATACAGACACACACAAACACACAGACACACACTCACACACACACTCACACACATGCACACACACAGACACAGACACAGACACACAGACACAGACACACACACACACAGGCACAGACACACACAGACACACACAGACTCACACACATACAGACACACACTCATACACACACACGGAATACTAACAAACCAAAGAAAGCTGAGGGTTAGAGTTGGAATCAGTGGGGGAGGGGAGCCCCTGCCTTCCTCAGGGGGGTGTAGGGGTGGCTAGCATGTATCAGCAGACTTCAAAACGTTTGTGGGGAATGGAATCAAAAGATAAGTCTATTTGGGGCTGGCGCTGTAGCACAGCAGATTAAAGCCCTGGCCTGAAGCACCGGCATCCCATGTGGGCGCTGGTTCTAGTCCCGGCTGCTCCACTTCCGATCCAGCTCCCTGCTATGGGCTGGGAAAGCAGTAGAAGACGGTCCAAGTCCTTGGGCCCCTGCACCCACGTGGGAGACCCGGAAGAAGCTCCTGGCTCCTGGCTTTGGACTGGCCCAGCTCTGGCCGTTGTGGCCATCTGGGGAGTGAACCAGCAGATGGAAGACCTCTGTCTTCCTCTGTAACTCTTTCTTTCAAATGAATAAAATAAATGTTAAAAAAGATAAGTTTATTTTTGTGCAAAAAAGAGAAGCAAAGTGCAAGCCTGGATTTCCTCAGCCCCTGTTTCCACGAGCCTCTGAAGTCGCTGCCTTCATTTCGTCGCAGCAGAGGCGAGGGCTGTGCAGGGCTTCATTCTGCAATTAGCTGGTGTGAAGGGAACTTTCGGGCTCTTCGTGTTACAGCCTCAAACATTTACCGTTTTCCTTGTCTTGGGACTCGGTCCTGCTGAGTGTCTGCCAGGTGCTTCCCCCCGGGCCGGCCTGTGGGGCTCGGGCAGGGCCACACCTCCCGGGAGGCTCACCATCCTCCATGCCAAGGGCTGGTGAGCGCATCCAGGCACGCCTGGTCTGAGCAGGTGCATGGCTTTGTGGTGGGTGCTGAGACCGAGTAAAACAAGTGCCACTTCGTGGTGGCCGCCGTGTAAAACCTTGGCGTGCTGTTAACCACAGTTCCCCTTGGCACTCCCGCCTGCTCACCACTGCATAGGTCACTTTGTGCATGGAAAAATGACAAGAGCCACGTTGCCCAGATGCGTCCTTTGTCACGGGGTTTTAATGCAAACAGCCCAGTCCCTCTGGCAGGAAAGCAGAGGCAGAGAAGGGGGAGGGGGTGATTTTCAAGATGTCAGGGTTCCGCCCCTCTCGCCCACCGCGTCCACCTCAGCACTGAGCGCAGTGGGTTGCAACACGGAACAAAGGATCCTGGGAGGCAGATGTGGTTCAGTTCCTTCTCTCTTGGTGAGATAGCTAATTTTACCATTGTTAGAGAGCCGTGTATAGTCTATTTTTAATTTTTTTATTTGTTTATCTGAAAGGCATAGAGACGGACAGGGAGATAATAGAGAGAGAGAGAGAGAGAGTTCTTCTACCCACGGGTTCACATCCCAAATGCCTGCAAATAGTCAGGGCCGGGCCGGGCTGAAGCCAGAGGCCCCACACGCCACCTGGGTCTCCCACACCGGTGACAGGGGCCTGAGACCTTGAGCCACCCCCTGCTGCTTGCCACAGTGTACACTTCGCAGGAGCTGGGACACCAACCCCGGGCGCTCTGACCTGCGTGTGGGCACGGCGTCAACCATTCACCAAAGGTTCACCCCGTAGAGTCCATTCAGCATATTTTTTAAAAGGTTTTAAAAGGTTGCGAACCATAGCTGAATCTCAGCTTTTCGTTCCAATCCATCCATTTTCCTGACTTCATTGTCTGTCTGTCTTATCTACAGAAAGGTGCCTGAAGAGCCCCCTGCCCAGGCTTCCTCATGGAGGAGACAAACCCGACCCCCTCGGTGGCCGAGGGGTCCCTGAACGCCTCCGCCCGCGGGAACGGCTCCGGCGAGCCCCCCCGCCCGCACATCCCGGCCGTGCACTGGGTCATCATGAGCGTCTCCCCGCTGGGGTTTGTGGAGAACGGGATCCTGCTCTGGTTCCTCTGCTTCCGGATGCGGAAGAACCCCTTCACCGTGTACATCACCCACCTGTCCATCGCCGACATCTCCCTACTCTTCTGTATCTTCATTCTGTCCATAGACTACGCCCTGGACTACGAGCTCTCCTCGGGGCACCACTACACCATCGTCACGCTGTCGGTCACTTTCCTCTTTGGCTACAACACAGGCCTCTACCTGCTGACGGCCATCAGCGTGGAGAGGTGCCTGTCGGTCCTCTACCCCATCTGGTACCGATGCCACCGGCCCAAGCACCAGTCGGCGTTTGTCTGTGCCCTGCTGTGGGCGCTGTCTTGCTTGGTGACCACCATGGAGTACGTCATGTGCATAGACACGGCGGAAGAGAGCCACTCCCGCAGCCACTGCCGGGCGGTCATCATCTTCATAGCCGTCCTGAGCTTCCTGGTGTTCACTCCACTCATGCTGGTGTCCAGCACCGTCCTGGTGGTGAAGATCCGGAAGAACACGTGGGCGTCCCACTCCTCGAAGCTGTACATCGTCATCATGGTCACCATCATCATCTTCCTCATTTTCGCCATGCCCATGAGACTCCTGTACCTGCTCTACTACGAGTACTGGTCCACGTTCGGGACGCTGCACAACGTTTCTCTCCTGTTCTCCACAATCAACAGCAGTGCCAACCCGTTCATCTACTTCTTCGTGGGCAGCAGCAAGAAGAAGCGGTTCAAGGAGTCCTTAAAAGTTGTTCTGACCAGGGCCTTCAAAGACGAGATGCAACCCAGGCGCCAGGAGGACCGGGGCAATGCCGTGTCCGTGGAAACCGTGGTGTAGGCCTGCGGGGAGAGCTGTGGGCCACGGATAATCTGTCGATCTCCTTGGAGCATGATCCGAGGGCCTCCTAAATGCGGTACCAAATGCATGACTTGGTAATTAACCATGAGATTGTTCTATACTGTACCCGTGAGACGCTGACTACCGATGGGAGCGCTCCCGGGTTGCCCCTTCTGGAAATGCCTACACACGTGTCGAACCTCTGTCGGGTCCGGACTTGGCCGGGCGCTTTGTGTTCTCAGCTCTTCTGGCGACGTCTTACCACGAACCACAGAAACCGCTCCGGCCGGCAGGGGGACGGCTGGGCACAGGAACACGTTGCGGACGGGTTTGCTGGACCTTGAGGATGCAGAACAAGGAGCTGGGAGGGACAAGGGTCTGAGTCGGGGAGACCCCGTTCCTTGCTGTCTGTGTGACCTCAGGCGAGAGGTGCCAGGGCTCATTGGTGCCCCCTAGGACTGTCATGAGGCTGTGAGGACGGGGAAGAGGAGGCTGGCACAGTGT
Source organism: Oryctolagus cuniculus (assembly GCF_051225735.1). NCBI lineage: Eukaryota > Metazoa > Chordata > Mammalia > Lagomorpha > Leporidae > Oryctolagus > Oryctolagus cuniculus. Next base: position 8,228,234 of record NC_142871.1, on the reverse strand, counting down.
CCGCGCTCAATCAGCTCCAGCCCCTCCTGGCTGCTTTAAATGAAGACAAAACACAGCTTCCTGGTTTGTAAAGCACATGCACACGCACACGCACACACAGCTCTGTCATGTGCAAACATTGTTCTGCGCTTTCCAATGTTGAATATAAATCGAGGGGCGCCCTCCTCTCGCTGGCAGCACGAGCGCGCCCCGTGACGTGGCACCTCAGCATCTCAGGCTGTCAAGACAAACTCGGCCCCGCTGCCGGAGCTGCGTGCGCCTTCCCCTCCCTCTGCGGTGCGGAAGTGCGTGTTGGGAGAGCCTCTGCATACTCATTCCACGCATGGAACTTAACTCACAGAGGCGTGCAGGTGATGGGCGCGTGGAGACCCCCACCGTCCGTGAAGTGGGTTAGGTTGGGGCAGGTGCGCGCCTCCACGCCTCCTTTTCCTGAGACATTCCTCTCTGTCACTCCTGGAAGGGGCTGAGCGGGAGGGGCTCGCGAGCAGGATGTTACCCCGATTCTTCGCTCCCCAGCGCTTGCCTGGCTGGGCTCTGCCTCCTCCTCACCTGCCCTGTCCGGGTTTCAGCTGTGAACCGGTCTTGCCCTGTGGTCTGCACTGCCCAGTCCATGCCCTTCTGCCCTCTCTAGGGGACCCACAGAATGGCCGTGCCTCGTGGGATTCTGCAGAGCGTGAAATGTTCAAGGCCACGCGTGAGCCCACTCGTGCTTCACCGTGTTCTCCGAGAGGACCAGAGCAGCGGCGAGAAGGCTCCCCGTGGCAGCCGCTCCTGCCTCTTCTTCCTTTCTCAGGGAAGTGACTGTAACCAAGGGAGATGGGGAGATGGGGGAAGTGCGCAAGCCTCCCGCTGAGCCGGCCCCGCTGCCAGCCTCGCTCCGCTCCTTGGCGGGTGACGACATATGATTTGAAAACAAGGCAGCTTGCGTTCGGAGCCCAGATGGGGTGTGGGGCGGTGACATTTACAGCGATTCTGTTTTTGGTTGAAAACGGAGCACCCCCATCGGGAAAGAACAGAACTCTGCCCGGAGATCAGAACGACTCCCCCCGCCCCGCGCCCCGCCCCGTGCGCGCTGCGCTCGGGTTGGCGGGAGGGGACCCACTTGCTCCCATCCCGAGGAGAACAGGGACTCGAGCAGGCAAAGACTAACAGCTACAAGGAGCTTGTGCCCAGGGGAAGCAGTGGGCGAAGCCACATTTAGCACCTTCCTGCAGTTAAGGTGGGGAAATTGAGGACGGACATAAAAGTCATGCCGGCCTTGAGAGAGTAACAACTCCTTGCGAGGAGGCAGGGCCCAGAGTCTGGCCGTGCTGTACAACCGAATCCCCAGTCTCTTCCCTACGCTCGTTCCCGAGTGAACAATCAAGTTAAAACGACAAGAAGAGTCAAGTGCATTTGCAAAGGTGGAGAGAAGAGTAGGGAGTGGACACCCTCTGGGCATTTGGACAGTTTGCCCACGTCGTGGCGGATCACCGGTGCTTTCCTGAGAGTCCTCTGGGGCTGGCGAGGTGAGGGCTGGCAGGGCCTGTAGCGTTCCTGATACCCACACGACCTTGTCTGCAAGACGTGCTGCCGTGGACAAGGCAAGCAGAGACCAGAAGGACCCCCAACCCGGTCAGGGGAGACAGAGACGCACAGGAAGCCACCGCCTCTGCCGCACGCAGACTTGTTCGTGGACGTGCTCTCGGGTGCCTGAAGGCAGGTAGGATTTCAAACACTAGGGGCCGGCATTGTGGCGCAGTGGGTTAAGCCACCACCTGTGGTTTCCCACATGAGTGCTGGTTCAAGTCCCGGCTGCTCCACTTCCAATCCCGCTCCTCGCTAGTGCACCTGGGAAGGCAGCAGAAGATGGCCCAAGTGCTTGAGTGGCTATGAGATGTGAGTCCTGGATGGAGCTTTGGGCCCCTGGCTTCAGCGAGTCCCAGCCCTGGCCATTGTGGCCATTTGGGGAGTGAACCAGCAAATGGAAGATCTCCCTGTGTCTATCTGTCTCTCCTACCCCAACCTTTTCTCTCACTCTGCCTTTCAAATAAATAAATATTTAAAAACAAAAAAGACCTAAGGAGGGAGGGCGGAGGATTCCAGGGAGGTGGGGCTTGAGGGTAGGAAGGGACAGGGCAAGTCCAGTGGCTGTGCCCTCTGCTGGTTGGCTGGAGAAATGGCCCCAGGACACGCGGTTGTCCTGAGTGACCAACACCCCCCACCCCTGCTGTGGTCTCTGGTCTCCTGGCCCCACACCCTTTCCGGTTCCTGGAACCTGGGCTCCACGGACTCCACGCCACACTCGCCCTCACCCTGGGCCGCTCGGGGGCCGCCGTCGTCTCTCATCCCCGCCCTCTTGCAGTCAACTCGAGTGCTCCAGTCCCTGCCTCCTTGATGGAGCCCTGGGTCTTGGGGCGACTCCATGCCCATCTCTTCTGGAAGCTCCAGCCCCACGGTCCCGCTGCCCAACTGTGGCCTCCTGACCTTCACGCCCCTCGTTTTCCCACTCCCACTGACCCAACCGCTGCGGCACGCAGACCTCCCGCCCCGTCTGTTGGGCTCGCTCCGTCAATGAGCCTCCTCCTGGTCTCTGTCCTCTGGCGGTCCTGGTCTGGTCGCCCTCTAACCACGGTCCTCTGCTCCTTCGCCCCCTGTTGTGTCCTGCCCTCCGGGGCCAGCTGGCTCCAGTGCAGGCCGGGCGCTGGCCAGACAGTGGCTCCCACCATGCACGGAGCTGGGAGGGCCCGGCCCTCGGGGCCATCTTCATCCACCTTGGACAGCTCTCTCCTCAGACTCTGTCTGGTGCTCATCCCACAGGTCCCCACGGCCACCTCCTCAGAGCTTGCATTTTACACCACCATCCTGAGGCAACGCCCCTCGCAGACGCCCACCATCCATAGGGACCCCAGGCCACAGCCCCCTCCCCCCATCAGATGTCCCCCTCCACCCACCAGCCTCCCAGAATGGGCCTGGCTCCTGCACAACCAACCGACGTCTTTTTGTTTTGTTTTATTTCTTTTTAAAAATGCTTATTTATTTGAAAGTCAGAGTGACAGAGAAAGAAAGAGAGAGGAGAGAGAGAGGGGAGAGAGAGAGAGAGAGATCTCCCATGCACTGGTTCGTCCCCCAAGTGGTCATAATGGCCAGGGCTGGTTAGGAGACAGCCAGAAGCCAGGAACTCCCTCTGGGTCTCCCATGTGGGTGGCAGGGACCTAACCACTTGGGCCATTCTCTGTCGCTTTCCCAGGCGCTGTCTCTCTGCTGGACTGGTTTCCCTGGATACGCACCCAGTGGTGGAGTGTCCACACGCTCATCCTTCATCTCTTCCGCTGGGGCACAAGCTCCCTGGGGACAGGGGCTCAGCTCTGCTCCGTGCTGTGGCCTCAGCACCCAGCAGAGCGCTTGCTCGCCGTGTGCTCTGCTCTCCGGGCTGTGTCTGCTCCACGTGGAAACCATCTCACTAAAGCAAACAATCAAGACCAAAAGCCGTTCCCTGCTCCTGTGGTCCTGCTCGCCTCCGGCCCCACCTCTCTCCCTCCCACCCAGACAACGTCCTAGAAAGGCCCCACTGCGCGGGCCGGCCTTGCTCCATCGCAGTTCAACGCTCACCATCCTGTCCGCTGATTTGCCGCGGGATCGTCCTGCTGAAACTGGCCTGATTAGAAATACCAGTGCCTTCCACTCTGTCAAAGCTGATGAGTGGAGGGTGGACCTTTGGCCAGCTGTCACGACACCTGTGTCCCACCTCCAGATATTGGGGTTCAATGCCTGACCCCAGCTTCCCGCAAGTGCAGAGAGGTAGCTGTGATGGACAGGTGGGAGACCTGGATGGAGTCCCCAGTTCCCAGCCCCCAGCTGTTGTGGACATTAAGGGAATCAATCAGAGGATAGGAGCTGTCTGTCTCTCCACCTTTCAAATAAATAGGAATAGATTTTTTAATCTAATCTTTTTCTATCTATGTCTTTTGTGGCATTAGACACAGTTGTCCATATTCTTCTCGCAAAGTAGCTCTTTCCTTAGATTCTAGTTTGCTGCTTCTCCTCTAGCTCTTGTGTTAGATCCCGGGATATCCTCGGGTACAGTTTGGAATCCCTTCTCCTCCACCCACAAAGGGTGGCCAGTGCCGCGGCTCACTAGGCTAATCCTCCGCCTTGCGGCGCCGGCACACTGGGTTCTAGTCCCGGTCGGGGTGCCGGATTCTGTCCCGGTTGCCCCTCTTCCAGGCCAGCTCTCTGCTGTGGCCAGGGAGTGCAGTGGAGGATGGCCCAAGTGCTTGGGCCCTGCACCCCATGGGAGACCAGGAGAAGCACCTGGCTCCTGACATTGGATCAGTGTGGTGCGCTGGCCGCAGCGGCCATTGGAGGGTGAACCAACGGCAAAGGAAGACCTTTCTCTCTGTCTCTCTCTCTCTCTCACTGTCCACTCTGCCTGTCAAAAAAAAAAAAAAAAAAAAAGAGAGAGAGAGAGAGAAAAGGGCCGTCTCTTCCGTGACCCAGTGGCCGGCCTCTGCTCTCCGAGAACCCTCCCCGGGGTGTGCATAGCTGCCTGCAGCTCGGCGCCAGCCTCAAGTCTACATGTCTGGGGCAGAACTACTTGCTGGGCTCCAATCCCCAAGTGACACTTTTGCCCTACTGCCTGCAAGTGCTTCCAGTGCGACCTGTTCATTCCCCCACCACTGCCCTTTTTCAGCGAAGGACACCCTGGGCCCCCGTCACCCAAGCTATGCCATCCCCTGTGCACAGACCGCGTTTGCCTTTCTAATCCAGCAAGTCCCCTTTGGCTCGGGAGAGCCCGCCGATGACTGAGTCCCTGGGTGGCCACTGCCTGCCCCTCTCTCCTACCCTTTCTCCTGCTGTGTCGCTCCACACGGCAGTGTCTCTCCTCTGTACTCAGGGGGACTTCCTGTTCTCCTGGCTAGCCCACTCCAGCTGCCTCACGGCCTGCCCAGTGCAGCCCACTTCCCCAGCCGCCCTTCCCCCACCCCAGCCAATCCTGTACCATCAGCGTCAGTCCAGGCCGAGCGAGCACGGACTTCCCGGAGGCAGGAGGGCGAGGGGTGGTGGACAGCATCACTGGCCTAGACGAGGCTGCGCTGACCCGGGTTGTGGTTCCTCTGCAGGCCACACCGTATGCGCTGAGCCACAGTGCGTCCCACCCCCGTGCCCAGCGGAGGTGGGGCTGCCGCAGTCAGCTGCCTCCGGGGGGTTGTTTCAGGAGCCTATGGGACATGACTTGGGGCCCCTGCAATTTTACCAGAAAAATAATTCCTTTGGGTTAAACTTCGCCTTTTTACTCGACCCCTTCTAAAACTGTACGTGAACCGTAGGTGCGGCGGGTAACACAGCAAATCCTATGTGATTTTTCCGTGTTTGTTCTCATAGAGGACAGGATACGCGGGTGTCCAGGCTGCTGAGGCTGGGTGGGGAGTGGGCAGTGGGGGTGAAGAAAGGAGGAAGTGGGAGCGATGAGGTTCTTGGTCCTTTGGCTCCACGTATTAATTTGAGACGGGGAGAGGGAGAGAAAGAGACAGGGGCCAGGGATTCCAGGCTGAAGCCTGGAACCAGAGACCAGTCCAGGTCTCGCATGTGGGTGTCAGGGAGCCACTGCCTCCCAGGATCTGTGTTAGCAGGAGGCTGGAGTCAGGAGCTGGGGCCAGGAGTCGCACACAGGCCCTCCGATGTGAACGTGGGGGCCCTAACCAGCAGCGGCTGAACCACCAGGCCTAGTGCTCATGTTGTATTTCCTCTTTGTAGCCAGCGTCTGACTCTCTAACATTACACGGTTGTATGGGGAAGACATTTCCATGATATCGAAGCACTAATTAACAAATACACATCACTTTGAAAATTGGTTCCCAGGCCAGCTTTGTGGTACAGAGGGCTAAGCACCGGCTTCTACCATCGGAACACAAGTGTGAGTCCGGCTGCTCTGCTTCTGGCCCATCTCCCTGCTAATGCACCTGGGAAAGCAGAGGAAGACGGCCCCAGTGCTTGGACCCCTGCAGCCATGTGGGAGCCCAGAGGGAGTTCTGGGCTCCTGGCATCAGCCTGGCCCTGCCCCAGTCATTGTGGCCATTTGGGGAGCAAATCAGATGACAGACCTCTCTCCTCTCTCTCTCTCTCTCTCTCTCTCTGTCACTCTGAATTTAAAGTAAAATAAATAAATAAAATGAATCTGTTTAGTTGAGACTCAGCCTAGAGCCAAAAGTAGTTTCAGTATACAGTATACATTACTGAATGACACAATAGTTGGCAAATATACTTGTAATATGGTTCAGTACCTGCACACACACACTGGCCCTGACTGAACTATTAAACTGACAAACCATTCCATCAGCCCAGTGAATTCCTTCCAAAGACTTAGAATATATGGATTTCTTTTTTTAAAAAGATTTATTTATTTACTTGAAAGTCAGAGTCACACAGAGAGAAAAGGAGAGGCAGAGAGAGGGAGAGAGAAAGGAGAGAGAGAGAGAGAGAGAGAGGTCTTCCATCTGCTGGTTCACTCCCCAGCTGGCCATAAAGGCTGGAGCTGAGCCGGAAGCCAGGAGCCAGGAGCTTCTTCCGGGTCTCCCACGTGGGTGCAGGGGCCCAAGCACTCGGGCCATCTTCTACTGCTTTCCCAGGCCACAGCTGGAGCTGAATTGGAAGTGGAACAGCCAGGACTCAAACTGGCACCCATATGGGATGCCGGCACTGCAGGTGGTAGCTTTACCCACTACACCACAGCGCTGGACCCAGAATATATGGATTTCTTACAGGCCCTCATTTCTACTCCAGATGAGAAAGTTAAGTAATGGATCAGTAATATAACTTTCATACATCAAGGTTAATTTTTTTTTATTTTTTTTTTTATTTTTGACAGGCAGAGTGGACAGTGAAGAGAGAGACAGAGAGAGAAAGGTCTTCCTTTGCCGTTGGTTCACCCTCCAATGGCCGCCGCTGCAGCCGGCGCACCGCGCTGATCCGATGGCAGGAGCCAGGATCCAGGTGCTTTTCCTGGTCTCCCATGGGGTGCAGGGCCCAAGCACCTGGGCCATCCTCCACTGCACTCCCTGGCCACAGCAGAGAGCTGGCCTGGAAGAGGGGCAACCGGGACAGAATCCGGCACCCCAACCGGGACTAGAACCCGGTGTGCCGGCGCCGCAAGGTGGAGGATTAGCCTATTGAGCCACGGCGCCGGCCCAAGGTTAATTTTTTTTAAAAATTATTTATTTCTTTGAGAAGCAGAGTGACACACACATGGAGGGGGTGGGGCAGAGAAAAAGGGTGGTGGCCAGAGCTGGGTTGATCTGAAGCCAGGAGCCAGGAGCTTCTTCTGGGTCTCCCACGTGGGTACAGGGGCCCAAGCACTTGGACCATCTTCCACTGCTTTCCCAGGCCAGCTGGGTTGGAAGAGGAGCAGCCGGGACACAAACCAGTGCCCATGTGGGATGCTGGCACTGCAGGTGGAGGCCTAGCCCAGCATGCCACAGTGCTGGCCCCAAGGTCAAATTTTGTTTCCATGTCAAACATTAGGACAGACATCACCAAAACCATATATGTTTCTTTTCTTACCTTTCAAAGTTGACTTATATAAATATTAGTGAGCCGTTAGGATTTTCCACACAAAACGCATTGGGTGATCCATTGAAGACAATGTTCCTGCAGCTCCACTTCCTGCTGCCACAGATGGGCCCCGCGTTGGCCTTCACGTTGCTGGCCACAGATGGGCCCCGCGTTGGCCTTCACGTTGCTGTTCATTCGGACTCTGAGACAGTTGGCTCGGAAGTCAAGCAGTGCCAAGCACGTCATGGCTTTCAATATATCTCTGATAACTTTAATTATTAGCAAGTTGGGGCCTTTTTGCTTTACACACCCAGAAAAATCGCACCCAACGTTTGTCAGCAAGCAATAAGACACTGCAGCTACCAAAGGCCCAAGGCAGGGTGGCCCGTCAGCGTTCTTCCACCTGCGGCCTCCAGGCTGCGCTGCTGAGCTGAGTCTCCCAGCCACCCCCGGGGCCGCGCCCACCACCCTCGCCCCTGCGGGTTTCCTTGCTGTCTTTGCTGTCTGGTTTGCAGCTCTTTGCCCCACCTCTGAGACGTCTCCTGATACAGGGTCTCCCCCTTGTGTGTCATCGCAAGCCAATCTAAATAAAAGCTCATTTTGTGCTACTGAAAAAAAAAGAAAAAGCAACATCGACAAGGTATTTCCATCGCTCAAAGCTGCGGGGCGAGTTGCGCCCGTCACTTGCTGGGATCCCTGCGCAGCTACATTCATGTTGACCACGGCAGCCCTGACAGCGTCCCTGGGGTGGGCTGGGCAGTCCAGCAAGATGGAGCACCCACAGTGCTCTGGGATAAGGCAGGAGCTGGGCAGCTTGGAGCCGGAGGTACCCGCAAGCCACCACCCACCTACTTGTCAATCAAACTGCCCCTTCCTGGGCAGACCCTTTCTCTCTGCTGAGCAGGTGCCTTCTCCCCACGTCTGCTCTCCACCCCACTTCTCCTCACCTGCGCTCGTGTGTGCGTGTTCACTTTCTCACCTTTCAAATGCACTCTGTCACTTTGCGCACCTCCTATGTGCCCGTGCTTAGAATGCTTTTCTAGTAAGAAGGCGATGACCTGGAATAGAAAATTCGCAATTCCTTCCCGCACTTGAACATGGCTGGGGGCAGGCTCAGTCACCCTACCAGGTCCCTGGGATTTCCCAGGACAACGGTGACTGTTCGGAGAAGAAATGCCCGAGAAGGAGGCTCATCCAAGAAGCCAAAAACCAAGTCTCGAGTTCTCATGGGGTTAAAATTACAACCAGCTTTGGTTAAGGCCAAAGAACAAGAACTTTTTCCACCATCTCAGTTTCACTTTTTTTTCAGGATTTATGACGAGACTTTGGACCTCACTTTACTAAGATCCCATTTGCCGAAGCCGCTCACGCACGGATAAGGAGCCCTCTCGCTCTCCCTGTTTTAAATGTGCACATGTGGACAACAACACACAGGGCGGTTGTCAAAGCGGATTCAAAGTGAATTAGCGAAATCACCCGGCGCAAAGCGAACGATTCCAAATGCAGGAGACAAGCGCGAGGCACGGATGAGGCGTTCTGAGCTGAAGGTGCCGAGGCTTGTAGGATGCCGCTCCCAGGAACGCCCGCTCTACGTGAGGCCTTAGTTTCGGGCTGGCAGGTCATCTCCAGCAATGTTCGTGGATGCATTGCCCCCAAAGGCGGTGGGCTAGGTTTCGGACTCTGCTAATCACCCAGGTAGGCAACACTCGTTGGATTGCCAGCTCCCCCAGCCTCCACGTCCCGTAACTCCTGAATTTACTGATCCTGGCCATCCTGGCGCATCAGCGGACGCTGCTGGGAGCGGGTGGTTGTGCAGAGCAGTCTGAGGTCACCCACCTGTCCCCTCCCCCGCTGGATTCCTGGAGGGAAGGCGAGTTGCACTAACATCCCTCCACGGTGCCTCTCGCCAGCCCTAGGCTGGAACGGCAGAGCCCGTCCTGGGGGAACAGCGGGAGGCAGGAGTGGCCGCCTGACCGTCCACGCAGCAGCCTCGGCTCCCCTCCATACCTGTGTGACTGGAGACTCCGTTGCAGGTCCCGAGACCAGGCTTTGGTGCGAGTCCTTTCTCTGGGCGTCTCGGGGAGAATGGGAGGGGGCAGAGTGCCGGCACCCGCAAGGCAGGAAGCCCACAGCGGGGAGCAGAGGAGCTCGGGCGCCCCCAGCGGCGCCCACCCCAGCAGCGCCCTTGCCTCCCACTCCTCCCCGGGAGGGGTCACCCCCTTGGCGTTAGCTTCCAGCCCTTTCAGGCCGGGCACCTTAAGGCAGAGCACACAGAGAGCTTTGGGCAGTAGTGGTCGCCTGCGGTGACCTCAGGGTGGCTTCAGGGTGGCCCACAGCGTCTGCTGCCATGTGACAAAAGTGGCCCCCACAGGGGTGGGCGTGTGGTGCACCTGTTACGCCTGCGTCCTAAACCTGAGTGCCTGGGTTCGGGTCCCTGCTCCATTTCAGGTTCCAGCTTCTTGCTAATGGAAACCCTGGAAGGGCTGGGGCCCTGCCATTCGCTTGGGAGAGCCGGACTGAAGGCCTCCTGGCTTAGCCTGGCCTGGTCCTGGCTGTTATGACATCTGGGGAGTGAAGGAAGCAGCAGATGGGAGGTTTCTCTTTGTCTCTGCCTTTCAAAAATAGGAAATAAATATTAAAAAAAAAAACCAAAGGAGCTGTGCCAAACAACGCGGGTGGAAACTGTGGAGTGTCAGCCAGAAGCGAGTTCTGCCGAGCGGGTTTTCGGCCTGGCAGTTAGGACGCCCGCGTCCCGCGGCAGAGCCCCCGCCTTTGCTGCCAACCCCAGCTCCCGGCTCCAGCTTCCTGACAATGCAGACTCCAGGGGGCGGCCATAGTGGCTCCGCTCACTGGATCCCCGCCACCCATGGAGGAGGCTGGGTTGAGCTCCTGGCTCCTGGTTTGGCCCCAGTGTTTGTGGGCGTTTGTGGGATGGATCAGAGGATGGGAGCTCTCGCTGTCCCTCTCTGTCTCAAATAACTAAAACATAACTTTTCAATTATTCCTGGAGGATATCAAGCAAATTCAAATAAACCAGGTGCAAAAGGACAAGTACTGTCTGGCTCCAGGAGCATGAGGTGCGTGGAGTCGACCAGAAGTAGACGAGTGGCTGGCAGGGGGTGGGGACCGGGAGGGGGACCAGGTGTTCCCTGGGTACAGAGTTTCTGTCTGGGGAGACGGCAAGTTCCACGGATGTTTGCACAGCGACGTGCCTGGGGTTCACCCTACTGCACCGTACACTTAGAATGGTTAAGACCATAGCCTTTATGTCACATTCATCTCACCGTGATGACGTAATGATCATGCGTGCAAGGAGGCGTGTTCCCGGGGTGCATGTCAGCCCCGGGCCCAGCGATCAGCACCAAGCAAGGCTGGTGGTAGAAGGAAGGGAGACAGCTCCCTGCACCCCTCCAGCAAGCGGCGTGTAGGCACCCGGCAAACACGAGGCCCTTCTCAGTGCTGCGGGCCACACGGCCTGCGTCACCGTCACCCAGCTCGGCGGCTGCTGCGAGACCCAGCCACACGCGGTACCCGGATGAAGGCAGACGGCTGTGCGCCGGCCAGGCCTTACTCACTGAATTGCATATAATTTTCGCATGTCATAAAATGTTCTTTCCTTTAGCCATTTAAACGTGTGAAGCAGAGCCGGCTTCCAAGCTGCACAGAGCCAGGCAGCAGCCAGACTTGGCTGTGCGACTTCGCTGCCTCTAACCCGGCATGTTTCCGGAACTGCTTTTCCAGAATTTTCCTCAAGGCGTCCGCAGCACACGCACTGGACAATCCTGGCCTCAGCGGTGGCACACGCGCATTATGTCCCAGCGGATCTCACTTTGCAATAGGACCAGCAGGCGTCCCGCCTCTAACCTGACGAATGAGCTTGGCACGAGGTTGACAAATTCTGTTTTCGGTACATCACAGGTGACATAGAAAATGGGAGAGAGGTTTTCCGTGGTAGATAAGTTGGCTGCAGAACAACACGGGGACACTGCGTCCACTCGCACCACACCGTGTTCTCTGGGTTCAGAGGACGTGACCGGAATTTTTCAGGGCTCGGGGAAGCAATGTTCACGCAGAGGAATTTGTGTTGGGTTTTTAGAAGATAGCGTGCAGACTTGGCCGGCGCCGCGGCTCACTAGGCTAATCCTCCGCCTAGCGGCGCCGGCACACCGGGTTCTAGTCCCAGTCGGGGCGCCGGATTCTGTCCCGGTTGCCCCTCTTCCAGGCCAGCTCTCTGCTGTGGCCCAGGAGTGCAGTGGAGGATGGCCCAGGTGCTTGGGCCCTGCACCCCGTGGGAGACCAGGAAAAGCACCTGGCTCCTGGCTCCTGCCGTCGGATCAGCGCGGTGCGGCAGCCGCAGCGCGCCGGCCGTGGCGGCCATTGGAGGGTGAACCAACGGCAAAGGAAGACCTTTCTCTCTGTCTCTCTCTCTCACTGTCCACTCTGCCTGTCAAAACAAAACAAAACAAAACAAAACAAAAAAAACAACAACAACAAAAAAAGAAGATAGCGTGCAGACTGAATGAACTCAAACCCGGAGCATCCCTAGTACTGTCAGCAGCTACAAGCTCTGCCCTGCTGTCCTGGGGAGCTGCACCCCGATTGTGCGATCAGGGTTTCGGAAGCCCAATTGCAAGTGTTGCACTCACACTGGTTTCTTGCCTTTGCAATGATTCGCAGGCTCAAAGCTCTCCTAAGGCACTGAGAGTGAAGGGGCGTGTAACGGAGATGGTGAAAGTCTCCCAGGCTCCTCCACTCTGCCTGAAAGCGGTTGGAGGAGCAGGGGTTGGGGGAGCCTACTTTGTCTCTCTCTCTCTCCTTCCAAGGGGCGAGGACAGAGAGTCCGGGCTCAGTGACGGGGCCACGAAGCCAGCAAGGCCAAGACAAGGGCGTGTTTAGCACCCGGCAATCCTGCCTTTCGCCTCTGCAGACTGAGGACTAGGGTTTTTCCCAGCTGACTCCAGCCTGGAGCCCTCTTGGTTCAGATGTGCGAGGTAGAAAAAGCTGCAGTGCTTGTCCGTGGGTCTGGCGGGCCGGGGACTGCCCCAGAGGAAGGAGGGCTGCTCAGCCACTCCACCCCCACCCTCACCCCCACCCCCACTGCAGCCGCCCTCCCACCTCCCCACTCCCCGGTGGGCCCTGCAGACTGCCGGGTCTGGAAGCTTGTGCCCCGCAGCGAGATGGCATCAGGAGGGGGCCCTTGGGGAACCGGCGAGGTTGGAGAGGGGAGCCTCAGGACTGGGGCAAGTGTCCTCAGAAAAGTGGTGCCTCCCGCCCCCCGGGGCGGCTCTCGGCTCCTGGGTCTTGATTCGCCAGCTTCCGGGACCGGGAGAAACAAATTCTTCCTGTCGATGGTGTTCTGTTAAAATGGCCATAACAGGGGCCGGCGCTGTGGCTCACTTGGTTAATCCTCTGCCTGCAGCGCTGGCATCCTATATGGGCGCCGGGTTCTGGTCCCGGTTGCTCCTCTTCCAGTCCAGCTCTCTGCTGTGGCCCAGGAAGGCAGTGGAGGATGGCCCAAGTGTTTGGGCTCCTGCACCCGCATGGGAGACCAGGAGGCAGCACCTGGCTCCTGGCTTCAGATGGGTGTAGTTCCGGCCGTGGCAGCCATTTAGGGGGTGAACCAATGGAAGGAAGACCTTCTCTCTGTCTCTCTCTCATTGTCTAACTCTGCCTGTCTAATAAAAAAAAATGGCCCAAACAGACGGAGACACTGGCTGTCAGTCATTTTCCTTCCTGGTCACACGGTTGGGTGACCTGAGACGCCTGGGCAGTGCCTGTGGAGGTGGATCCACATGGAGGGTTGCAGAGACATCAGTGCACCCTGGGCCCGGCACACACCGGCCTCGCCCCGGGGGGGAGTAGGGCAGCAGCACCCAGGCCATCGCTCTGATCACAAGTGATGACCCCAGGCTGCCCATTAAACCTGGCCTGAGTTCTCCCAGGAAAGGGACGGGTAGGGGAGGCGAGGGCCTTGCCAACTTGCCATTGCTGACACAGCACGTGCTGCCCCTGGAGCCTGGGCTGTGGCCACCAGGACGACATCCTGGTTGCTTTCTGTCCATGGGCGTCAGCGTGGGTGGCAATGTTGTGTTTACCACTGCAATCCTGGCTTCCATGGGACTGGGAGAGGGAGCACCTGTCCCTTTCCCTGCCTCGCGGGAGCGGGGCCCCATATTCCACAGACCAGAGACGGTATCCACTCTGATCCATGGCCGTGGCTTCCCAGCCCTCCACACACGTTCCTTTCCCCACTTCCCTGTTTCTCATGTATTGCTTCTTTTTTTATTTTTAAAGATTTATTTTCTTTACTTGAAAGGCAGAGTGACAGAGAGAGAGAGAGAGAGAGAGAGATATCTTTCATCTGCTGGTTTATTCCCCAAATGCCTGCAACAGCTGGGGTTGATCCAGGCCAAAGTTGTCAGGTCTCCTACATGGGTGGCAGGAGCCCAAGCACTTAAGCCACTCTGCTGCTTTCCCAGGGGCATCAGCGGGAGCTGGATCAAAAGTGGATGGGGGGGGCGGCGCTGTGGCATAGCAGGTAGTCACTGCCTGCAGTGTCGCCATCCTGTGTAGGCGGTGGTTCGGGTCCCAGCTGCTCCACTTCTGATCCAGCTCTCTGCTGGGGCCTGGGAAGGCAGTAGAAGATGGCCTGAGTGCTTGGCCCCTGCACCTGCATGGGAGACTGGGAGGAGGCTCCTGGCTGCGGATTGGCACAGCTCCACCCATTGCAGCCATCTGGGGATTAGCAGAGGATGGAAGACCTCTCTCTCTCTGTGGCTCTGACTTTCAATAAATAAATCAGGGGCTGAAGCTGTGGTATAGCGGGTGAGGCTGCTGCCTGGGACTGCAAATCCCATATGGGCACCGGTTCAAGTCCTGGCTGCTCTACTACCAATCCAGCTCCCTACTAATGGCCTGGGAAAAGCAGCAGAGGATGGCCCAACTGCTTGGGCCCCTGCACCCATGTGAGAGACCCAGAAGAAGCTCCTGGCTCCTGGCTTTCTCCTGGCCCAGCCCTGGCCACTGTGGCCATCAGGGGAGTGAACCAGCTGATGGACGACCTCTTGCTCTCTCACTCTCTCCCTCTCGGTAACTCTCACTTCCAAGTAAGTAAAGTGAGTTTTAGGGGAAAAAAGAAGTGGCCTGGCTGGACCGGAACTGGTGCTCTGACGGGGACGCTGGTGCCACAGGCAGCAGCTTCATCCTTGCAGCCCAGCGCTGGCCCTGGTGCCGCCCTCTCCCCCTCTCCCCCCTCCCCCTCTCTCCCTCTCCCCAGTGAGAGATGGTTCCAGCGATGGCGTCCACACCAGGTCCAGGATGTCTGTGCATTGCCCACCACGTTCCCTCCTTTTCCTTGCCCTGGGGTCTTCTCTAGAAGAGAGAGGGGCCACCCGATAGAAAACTCTATAGACAACTAGACAACAGAGCAGCAAATTCATGCCATCTGGGCGATCGGTCCACGAAAATTCAGACATTTTCTGTCCAGTTCGGATTCCGCTGGCCATCCATCTGCACACCTCCCAGGGAAGCTCTGTGGCACCTGTTTTGCATGATCTGTATGGGAACAAGTTGACGACAAGGCGTAAAGTGTTATGTAATGGCAGGCTGTCTGAACTTGTCCGAGGCCGTGACTTACCAAGACTCGAAGGGGACAAGAATCCTTACTATTTACAGTCTTGGGGGGCTTTAAGGTTAGCGTGGAGTGGACCCTCCAAACCTGTTACCCAGAGGCCCCAATGCATGACACAGGCATCTTAGCCACCAGGCTGCTGCACTGTGCCTAGGGCTTCACACGCGTATCTGACACCGCAGCCAGGCGCCCAGCGTTGGGGCACCGCCGGTCAAGTTGCTGCTTGCGATGCCAGCATCCCATATCCAAGAGCCAGTTTGAGTCCCGGCTGCCGTGCTCCTGATGCAGCTCCTGGCTAACGTGCCTGGGAAAGCAGTGGAGGATGGCCCAAGTGCTTGGGCCCCTGCAGCCATGCGGGAGATCAGCACGAAGTTCCAGCTCCTGGCTATTGCAGCCATCTGGGAAATGAACCAGTGGATGGAGTTAGACAGTGAGAGAGAGAGAGAGAGAGAGAGAGAGAGAGAGGTCTTCCTTCTGTTGGTTCACCCCCCAAATGGCTGCTACAGCCCGCGCACTGTGCTGATCCGAAGCCAGGAGCCAGGTGCTTCTTCTGGTCTCCCATGGGGTGCAGGGCCCAAGGACTTGGACCATCCTCCACTGCACTCCCAGGCCACAGCAGAGAGCTGGCCCGGAAGAGGGGCAATCGGGACAGAATCCAGTGCCCCAACTGGGACTAGAACCCGGGGTGCCGGCGCCACAGGCAGAGGATTAGCCTAGTGAGCCGTGGCGCCGGCCTAAACAAACAATCTTTAAAAATTAACAGATAACAACGTTGTGAGTGCGTGCTACCCACCTCTTATAGACGGGTGCCCTAGGACCGGCTCAGGACGAGAAGCAGAGCCCAGCCTCCACGTGGCTGACAAGACTCTGGGGAAAGACTAAGGTGCTCCTGGCTCAGTATCCGTCAGAGGCTCAAGCAGCCGGAGTTTGGCCACCAGGGAAGCGGCATCCCGGAGTTCTGGCTCCTCCCTCCTCCAGCCCAGATGCTTCGACTGGCTGTGTTGTGGTTCAACTTCGAGGAGAAAGGGAAGTGGGGCTGCGCCAATGTTCTCATTTCAGGCTTCGCAAAGGCTCTGCACACTGAGCTGGGCAAGCAGGAGAGCCCGGGGTGGCTACCTTGGCCTGGGGCCCAGCGCTGTTTCTGGGGGGGATCTAGAAACTCTTGGGGGGTCATTCTCAGCGGGTGGTTGTTCCTCCTGAATACGGGGCTGGGGTCCTGCGCCTCGAGGGGAGCAGATGACACATGGGTCCCAGAGCACAGGAGAGCGAGGACAGCTGGGCCGGCGGTGGGAAGGGGGCTCTCAGCACCTCGGGCAGACGCAGGAGACGCCGCCGCCTGCGAAAGCAGAGGGCTCCAGGGCAGGACAAGACGGCAGGACAAGCTTAACAACGAACGCCTCCAAATTCCGGGCGAGAGGGAGTTAGGCGATAATTAGCAGGGCAAGCGTGGGTGCTTTAGCGCCCCGCCCACTCCTGTTTTGGAGCCCCTTCCTTTTCAGGCTGGTCCAGGCTGGGCCCGCCCCCACCTTTATCCTCGGCAGCAAGTGTCCACAGCCTCTTCTGTGGCAGGCAGCTGAATAAATGAAGAATGCTTTTACATTAAAAAGTGATAATAATGACTATTAACACACACTTTCTCCCCTTCTGTGTGCCCCACTTGGTGCCTGCATTTGAAAGCTCCCGGGGCTGGCGCCGTGGCTCACTTGGTTAATTCTCTACCTGCGGCACCAGCATCCCATGTTGGAGCTCAGGTTCGAGTCCCGGCTGCTCCACTTCCCATCCAGCTCCCCGCCAGTGCGCGTGGGGCAGTAGCAGAGGACGGCCCACATGCGTGGGCCCCTGACACTCCTGGGAGAGATCTGGATGCAGGTTCAGGCTCCTGGTTTCGTTCTGGTTCGGCTCCAGTTGTTGCGACCGTTTGGGGAATAAACCAGCAGGCGGAAGATGCTCTCTTCCTCTCTCCCCCTCATCACTCTACTTTCTAAAATAAAGAAATGAATCTTTAAAAAAAGAGACAATTATGCTGAGTGAAATAAGCCAATTCCAAAGGGACAAATACAACTTGTTCTCCTTGATAGGTGACAACTAACTGAGCACAAAAAGGAAACCTGTTAAAGTGAAATGAACACTATGAGAAATGGTGACTTGATCAGCCCTCACCCTGACGGTTGATGAGCAACTTAATATGTTATCCCTCTCAGTATTTTGTTTGTTTGTTCTACTTAATACTTTTGGTTGAACACTGTAATCAATACACAATTATTCTTAAGTGCTGAAACTTAACTGAAAAGTGATCACTGTTAAATATAAGAGTGGGAATAAGAGAGGGAAGAGATGTGCAATTTGGGACATGCTCAAGCTGACTTACCTCAAACAGTAGAGTTAGAAACATACCAGGGGATTCCAATTCAATCCCATCAAGGTGGCATGTACCAATGCCATCTCACTAGTCCCAGTGATCAATTTCTGTTCACAATTGATCATAATGATAGGACTAAGAACCAAAGGGATCACATAAACAAGAATAGTGTCTGCAAATACTAGCTGATAGAATAAAAAAGGGAGAGAATGATCCAACATGGGAAGGGGGATACACAGCAGACCCATAGAATGGCAGATGTCCTAAATAGCACTCTGACCTCAGAATCAGCCCTTAAGGCATGCGGATCCGGCTGAAAAGTCCATGAGAGTATTTCAGGCATGGAAAGCCAAGACACTCTGGGAAAAAAAAAAAAAAAAAAACCTAAATGAAAGATCTCCGCGAGTGAGATCCCAGTGGAAAGAACGGGTCATCAAAGAAGGAGGTACCTTTCTCTGAAGGGAGGAGAGAACTTCCTCTTTGACCATGGCCTTGTCTAAATATGATCAGAGTCGGTGAACTCAGGGGGATTCCATAGCCTTGGCAGCTCATGACTGGAGCATAGGGAGATTACTGATGCCATAAACAAGAGTGTCAATTTGTTAAGTCAACAACAGGAGTCACTGTGCACTTACTCCTCATGTAGGATCTTTGTCCTTAGTGCTGTACATTGAGATTTAATGCTATAAGTGGTACTCAAACAAACAGTATTTTTCACTTTAGGTTTCTGTGTGGGAGCAAACTGTTGAAATCTTTACTTAATGTATGCTAAACTGATCTTCTGTATATAAAGAGAATCGAAAATGAATCTTGATGTGAATGGAAGGGGAGAGGGAGTGGGAAAGGGGAGGGTAGCAGGTGGGAGGAACGTTATGGGGGGGAAGCCATTGTAATCCATAAGCTGTACTTTGGAAATTTATATTCATTAAATAAAAGTTAAAAAAAAAAAGAGACAGAAAATTCCAAGGCAGCCCTGACGTGCACGTTAATCGACTCACACCTGCACCAGCTGCCCCTCTACCTCAGAAGGTGACCTTATTTGTAGACGTAATTAGTTAAATTACAATGAGATCCTAGTGGATTAAGGCGGATCCTAAATCCAGGGCCTCTGGCCCTCAAACCAGACCCACATGAGGACTGATGGATATGAAGGGAAGGCCCACATCCACCTTGGAGCCGTGTGGCGTCTACCCACCCACGAGTGCCAGCGAGCGTGGCAGCCACCAGGAGCCAGGAACACACCACGCGGGGTTCTCCTCCCGTGCCTTCCCACCTCTGCTGGTCCCTTCTCTTTTCTTCCACTGGTCATTTTGTTTGTTTTCTGGAAAGTTCCCATTGCCTTAGGTGCTGTAGATTTGCAGAAGTCTTGTATCGGCAGAGCCATTCGCTCAGCGCAGTGTTGTGTTGAGGGGATGTAGCGAGCGCCGCCGGTGCCCTGCCCACACCTTTCCGGTTCTTTCACATCCCCCACCACTTTGCCAGTTCTCCTGGGGTTGCTCCCTAGCAAACCACTTCCCTGAGCATCCCTGTGTCAGGGTCCCTGGGGAACTAACCCCCCTCTCGTTTTAGGATTTTATTTATTTATTTGAGAGGTAGTGTTACAGACAGAGAGAGGGAGAGATGAAGAGAGAGGTCTTCCATCCACTGGTTCACTCCCCCAGATGGCTGCAATGGCTGGAGCTGCACCAATCCGAAGCCAGGAGCCAGGAGCTTCTTCCGGGTCTCCCATGCGGGTGCAGGAGCCCAAGGACCTGGACCATCTTCTGCTGCTTTCTCAGGCCACAGCAGAGAGCTGGATCGGAAGAGGAGCAGCTGGGACAGGAACTGGTGACCATGTGGGATGCAGGTGCCACAGGCAGAGGCTTAATCTCCCACAGGGCTGGCCCTGGAACTAGCCATTTTTAAAACTCGGGCATTCCACAGACATTGTAGAATATCTTTGCGGGTTACATGAAAATCCTGTGGAGGAGCGCACCACGGACTGCTATACTGTGCGCCTTAGATGTGTGAATCCTGTGATACCTGAATTATGTCTCAATGCAGCTGTCTGGAGCAGTTTTAAAAAAAAGAAATTCTGGGGCTGGCAGGCGCAGTGGGTGAAGTCACCACCTGCAGTGCTGGCATCCCATGTGGGCGCCAGTTCAAGTCCTGCTGCTCCACTTCTGATCCAGCTCTCTGCTGTGGCCTGGGAAAGCAGTAGAGGATGGTCCAGGTCCTTGGGCCCCTGCACCACGTGGGAGACCTGGAAGAAGCTCCTGGCTCCTGGCTTTGGATTGGCTCAGGTCCAGCCATTGCGGCCATTTGGGGAGTGAACCAGCAGATGGAAGACCTCTCTCTGTCTCTCTCTGTCTGCCTCTGCCTCTGTAACTCTGCCTTTCAAATAAATAAATACATCTTTAAAAAAAATCCTGTTGGGCCGGCGCCGCAGCTCACTAGGCTAATCCTCCACCTAGCGGCGCCGGCACACCGGGTTCTAGTCCCGGTAGGGGCGCCGGATTCTGTCCCGGTTGCCCCTCTTCCAGGCCAGCTCTCTGCTGTGGCCAGGGAGTGCAGTGGAGGATGGCCCAGGTGCTTGGGCCCTGCACCCCATGGGAGACCAGGAAAAGCACCTGGCTCCTGGCTCCTGCCATCGGATCAGCGCGGTGCGCCGGCCGCAGCGCGCCGGCCGCGGCGGCCATTGGAGGGTGAACCAACGGCAAAGGAAGACCTTTCTCTCTGTCTCTCTCTCTCTCTCACTGTCCACTCTGCCTGTCAAAAAAAAAAAAAAAATCCTGTTGGGGTTTTGTTTGGAATAGTAGAGAAGACATTCATCAGGGAATATGCAGATCAGCTTGGGGGTGATGCTCCAGTGACGTTAGACGGTTCTGACGTGAGCAGGAAATGCTTTTCCACGCGCAGGTCTTTCAAGGTCTTTCAGAAAGACTCGACTCTCGGCAGTGTTCGTGACTTGCTGAGTAACGTATTGGCACAATTTGGATCAGACTTGTTTCTAGATACCCCACAGTTTCTGTTGCTACTGTGGGTTGTGTTTCCTTTTAGTTATTATTTCTGTTTGTTGCTAGTGTATAGAAATGCAATCGATTTTTATTCTGGATTCTACCTGGACATTTGGGGCTCAATGGTGGATGTTGAAAATGAGGAATGCGTGCCAGGGTCCTTTGTCAATCTGGTGAACGCCACGAACTCCTCTTAAAAGGATATTTTTATTTTGTTAAGATTTATTTACTTATTGGAGAGGTAGAGTTACAGAGATAGAGAGAGACAGAGAGAGAGAATCTTCCATCTGCTGGTTCACTCCCCAAGTGGCCACAATGGCCAGGCTGCGCCAATCCGAAGCCAAGAGCCTGGAACTTCTTCTGGGTCTCCCACACAGGTTCAGGGGCCCAAGGACTTCAAGTGACTTCCCAGGCCATAGCAGAAAGCTGGATCAGACGTGGAGCAGCCGGGACATGAACCGATGCCCATATGGGGGGTCGGCACTGCAGGCGGAGGCTTAGCTCACTATGCCACAGCGCCGGCCTCTATCTTTAAATGTAGGAAATAAAATGCATAAGATTACAAAGAAGCCAATTATTTCTTTTAGAATTATTTATTATTTAAGAGAGAGAGAGAGAGAGAGAGCGCGCACTCCTGGCTGTGGTTCACTTTCCAAATGCCCACGGGCCAGAGCTAGGAGGTGGGAACACCCGGGTCTCCCACGTGGGTGGCAGGGGCCCACATACTGGCACCGTCACTGCGGCCTTGAGGGGTCTGCCTCTGCAGGAGGCTGAGCCGGGAATCAAAGCCAGGCAGGGGACACAGGGCACTTGTCCTCTTCTCCCGGGAGCCAACACTGAAATGGAGCCCTGCCGGCCAATCCGTGGGGATCAGAGCCCCCGGGCAAACACGCTGGCGGCTCTGGTGCCGTTATCTGTGGCTGGGCAGATAGAGCGAGTCTGATCTCCTCTATCTAATCAGGAGGGAGCTGGCTTGGGCTGAGCTGCGGTTTGGGAGACTTCGATCTATCTCTGGTTTGCACTCCCCTGCTTGTGTGCACCCCAGCACGAGTCCCAAACAGGCCCTGGTCTCCAGGCAAGATAACTCATGCAGAGCCAGCCCAGCCGCCCCGCGTCTCAGGGAATACTGTGTTCGGCAGGCGTTGGCACGGTTCCGCGGATGGCAGACAGCAAGACACTGAAACACGGGGTTCTGACATTTAAGCACTCGTGGCGCTGCAGCTCTGTTGGCTTTCGGAGACAGGCAGAGCTTCACAAGCCACGTCAATTAGTCCTCAGCTTTCTGCCGAGAGGCTACAAATAGTGTGCGAGTTCTGCCCGCTGTCTCGTTACAAGGAACACAAGCCGTTCCTCTCCAACGTGTTTTCGTGAAGGAAAGAGCATTTCTAAATATGTGCGTTAATTACCAAATAACCAGGCACGGGAGCACCCAAGGGTCATCTGCCTTCCACCCTTCCTGTGGTTCAAAACTAATCGAAGATATTTTTGTGTACGGCTTTGACCTTTTAGTTAACTTGCGCTGGGTCTCAGCAACAGAGAGCGTTGTATAACAGGGCGGCCTCCTCCTACCAAGTAGGGATCTGAGTGTGTGTGTGGGGGGGACGCGCTTATTTAAATTTAGAAATCTTGACTGTTTGGTTAAGAAGGAAGTTTTTTCCTATTTGATATTTTTAAAACAGGCTTTACTGAAATCTGAGCTTTATTTCTTTTTTTAAATTTATGTGTTTATTTGAAAGACAGGGGGAGAGAGAGAGAGAGAGAGGAGGGAGAGAGAGCGCTCCCATCTGCTGGTTCACTCCCCAAACGCCTCCAACAGCCAGGGCTGGGCCAGGCCAAAGCCAGGAGCCTGCAGCTCAACCCAGGTCTCCGACACAGGTGGCAGGGACCCACGTGCCATCACCTGCTGCGTCTCAGGGCCCCCATGAGCAGGAAGCTGTGACTGGGACCCAAACCCAGGCTCTCTGGTACAGGACACGGGCACCTCAAGCAGCTCCTTACCTCCTGCACCAAGTGCCTATCCCTGGGCTGCATTTTTTTTTAAGATTTATTTATTTTTATTTGAAAGTCAGAGTTACACAGAGAGAGGAGAGAGAGAGAGAGAGAGAGAGAGAGAGAGAGAGAGAGAGATGTCTTCCATCTGCTGGTTCACTCTCCAAATGACCGATCTTCAGATCTGTGCCGATCTGAAGCCAGGAGCCAGGAGCTGCTTCCTGGTCTCCCATGCGGGTGCAGGGGCCCAAGGACTTGGCCATCTTCTACTGCTTTCCCAGGCCACATCACAGCAGAGAGCTGGATTGGAAGTGGAGCAGCCGGGTCTCGAACTGGCGCCCATATGGGATGCTGGTGCTTCAGGCCAGGGCGTTAACCCGCTGCTGCCACAGCGCCAGCCACCTGGGGCTGCATTTTGTGTTTAAAAAGAAGCAGGCGTGAACAAGCTCAGATCTCAGTGTGGCTCTGAGCCCCTCACTGCCGTCCTGACCCGGTCTGTCCAATCAGCACAGACTTCCTGGGCCCCCTCCTCCCCTGTACACTACGCTAAGCCCAAGCAACGCGGGATGCTGAATCCCACACCACGCTGGCGTCTACACGGCACCGCATTGCTTTGCACTCTGCATGTCTGCGAGCCAGGGGCTCAAACACAAAAGGCAACACAAAAGACTTTCAAATGAAGCATTTTTTTTTTTTTTGACAGGCAGAGTGGACAGTGAGAGAGAGAGAGAGACAGAGAGAAAGGTCTTCCTTTGCCGTTGGTTCACCCTTCAATGGCCGCGCGGCCAGAGCGCTGCGGCCGGCGCACCGCGCTGATCAGATGGCAGGAGCCAGGTGCTTCTCCTGGTCTCCCATGGGGTGCAGGGCCCAAGCACTTGGGCCATCCTCCACTGCACTCCCGGGCCACAGCAGAGAGCTGGCCTGGAAGAGGAGCAACCGGGACAGAATCCGGCTCCCCGACTGGGACTAGAACGCGGTGTGCCGGCGCCGCAAGGCAGAGGATTAGCCTAGTGAGCCGCGGCGCCGGCCAAAGCATTGGTTTTCAATAATCTTATTGAGCATGTGTGCATCGAGGAGAATCCAGAGATTATTTTACTGCCTGCATGCATTCCTGTGTTCTGCCTCATGCCTGAGCCTCGTTCTTATTTTAAAATTCATAGAAGGCTGGTGATAGGTGTCAATCCTTCCAGTGCTCAGGGCCACTGAAGGTCCAAGCACGCAAACTCAGTGGAGACAAGCTTAGAAGATGGAAGTCGAAATTCCACTTGCTCTGCTGGCTTCTCCTCCCCCAACACCCTCCACCCAGGAAGTCCTTAGACCAGGGATAAGAAGTTCAAGGCTCAGCAGGGTAAGCCTCTGCTTATAGTGCTGGCTTCCCATAGGGGCACCAGTTCAAGTCCCGGCTGCTCCACTTCTGATCCAGCTCCCTGCTAATGGCCTGGGAAGAGCAGCAGAAGATGGCCCAAGTGCTTGGGCCCCTGTACCCACGTGGGAGACGGGATGAAGCGTATTACTCCTAGTTTTGGCCTGGCCCAGCCTTGGCCACTTCGGCCATTTGTAGACTGAACCAGCATATAGAAGATCTCTCTCTCTCAATTTGCCTACCCCCCGCCCCCTCCCTCTCCTTCTCTCTGTGTAACTCTGCCTTTCAAATAAATAAGAATAAACCTTTAAAAAATAGGAAATTGGTGGCACTTTGGGGACAGGTCTGCAGTGGTCAGTTTCTTCCCAGCCTGCCGTGAGGTTGTGAACAGCCCGGGCGACACCACACCCCCACACAGAGGCGGGGCGTGGGGGTGCTTTCCCAGATGCTGTGCTGCGTGGTCGGGTGGCAACGAGCTGGGAGTTTCCCCTCCAAGTGGCCCCTGTCACCCTTGCTGGTCCTCGCATCGGCCTGGAGAGTGACACAGCGGCTCAGGTGGCAACAGCAACAGGAGCAGAGATAGACGATCCCGGATGCCTTCCATGTCCTTGTTCTTCCCCGGCGGGGTCCCAGGCGGTTCCACGTCCTCTTCCCGGCTGGCAGCCACATGAGAGCGCTCACTGCAGCCACGCAGCGAAAATGGCCCAAGTGCTTGGGCCCTGCACCCACCTGGAAGACCCGGATGAAGCTCCTGGCTCCTGGCTTCAGCCTGGCCTGGCCCCAGCTGTTGCAGCCATCTGGGGAGCGAGCCAGCAGATGGAAGATTCTCTCTCTCTCTCTCTCTATATATATATATGTATATATAACTCTTTCGAATAAATAATTCTTTTTAAAAATATGTTAGGTGGAGCCGGCGCCGTGGCTCAATAGGCTAATCCTCCACCTTGCGGCGCCGGCACACCGGGTTCTAGTCCCGGTTGGGGCGCTGGATTCTGTCCCGGTTGCCCCTCTTCCAGGCCAGCTCTCTGCTATGGCCAGGGAGTGCAGTGGAGGATGGCCCAGGTGCTTGGGCCCTGCACCCCATGGGAGACCAGGAAAAGCACCTGGCTCCTGGCTCCTGCCAGGATCAGCGCGGTGCGCCGGCTGCAGCGGCGGCCATTGGAGGGTGAACCAGCGGCAAAGGAAGACCTTTCTCTCTCTGTCTCTCTCTCTCACTGTCCACTCTGCCTGTCAAAAAAAAAAAAAAAAAAATATGTTAGGTGCTTAATATAAAGGGTCTGGAAGTAGAAAACTAGAGAGAGAATTAAAAGTGACCCACATTAGAATGAATGTCTCAGTCTTCCTGAAGGCACAGTAATGATATTGAACACCTGCACTGTTGCATCTAGAATTGAATCCTAAGAATTTCTTGCATCTTGAAGTTGGTTTTAGAAGCCTACCTTTTTTTTTTTTATTTATTTGACAGATAGAGTTAGACAGTGAGAGAGAGACAGAGAGAAAGGTCTTCCTTCCATTGGTTCACCCCCCAAATAGCCACTACGGCTGGAGCTACACCAACCCGAAGCCAGGAACCAGGTGCTTCTCCTGGTCTCCCATGGGGTGCAGGGCCCAAGCACTTGGGCCATCCTCCATGGCCTTCCCAGGCCGCAGCAGAGAGCTGGACTGGAAGAGGAGCAACCGGGACTAGAACCCGGTGCCCATATGGGATGCCGGCACCACAGGCAGAGGATTAACCAAGTGAACCATGGCCCCAAAGCCTAGCTTTTAACATGGGCATGAGCTTGCAGGCTGAAGGGCGGCAGTTTTGTGCAGTTTTGCATATTCTGCCTGGTGCCCAACTCGCTCACTGATAAGCAAAGCTGCCTGCTCCGCCACTGGCCCAAGGACCTGGGCCCCTGCCACGCACGTGGGAGACGCGGATGGTGCTCTGGGCTCTTGGCTCTTGGCTGTGGCCTGGGCCAGTGCCTGTTGTTGCAACCATTTGAAGAGTGAACCAGTAGATGGAAAATCTCTCTCTCTTCCTGTCTCTCTCTGCATTCGGTTTTCTGAATGCATACGTCTTTAAGAAAGAAAACAAAACGCCAATCCAGCCTTGCAAAGGCAGGGAGTTTGGACACCTGCTACAACACGCGTGAACCTTGACAACCTGAACCTGCGTGAAGTGAGCCCACCCCCTGGCGGTCACATTCACAGACACACAAAGGGGAATGAACGGTGGCTCCTGGGAAGCGATTGTTCGCTGGGTACAGATTCCAGGTTTTCTTTTTAAAAAAAATTTTTTTTTGACAGGCAGAGTGGACCGTGAGAGAGAGACAGAGAGAAAGGTCTTCCTTTGCCGTTGGTTCACCCTCCAATGGCCGCCATGGCCGGTGCGCTGCGGCCGGTGCACCGCGCTGATCCGATGGCAGGAGCCAGGAGCCAGGTGCTTCTCCTGGTCTCCCATGGGGTGCAGGGCCCAAGCACCTGGGCCATCCTGCACTGCACTCCCTGGCCACAGCAGAGGGCTGGCCTGGAAGAGGGGCAACCGGGACAGAATCCGGCGCCCCGACCGGGACTAGAACCTGGTGTGCCGGCACCGCAAGGCGGAGGATTAGCCTAGTGAGCCACGGCGCCGGCCTCCAGGTTTTTAAGATGAAAAGGTTTTGGAGGTGGATGGTGGTGGTGATCGCGTGTGACAAGCTTTCCTTAACGCCCGGAACCGTCCTCGCAGAAGCATTGCTGGGGAGCCGGCATTTGTCCTGGCAGTTAAGACACCTGCACCCCATGTCTGATGCCTGCCCCGACTCCGGTTTCCTGCCAATGTGCACCTGGGAGGCAGCAGGGTTCTTGCCACACACGTGGGAGACCCAGACTGAGCTCCGGCTCCTGGCTTTGGCCTGACGCAGCCCTGGCTTTTGTGAGCATTTGCGGGAATGAACCATGGGATGGGCGCTGTCTCTCTGCCTCTCCCATTAAAAAATTAATTATTAAGATGTTGAATGTTATAGTATGTGTATTGCACCACAATCATTTAACAACAAAAACACCACAAGGGGTGCACAACAGCAGAGGTGTAGCCAGAGACTGGAGACCGGGAGAAAAAACGACTTAATATAAAAAAAGTCAGCACTGAGCACAAGGCCCCAGCAGGAACCGTGTCCCTCTTGTGAACACTGTGCCCCCTCCCCCAGCTAGAGCAGTGCTGAGACCCAGCAGGTGCTCGGGATCTGTGGCCCGGGTGGGTTGGGTGTGGCTGGGTGGCAGAGGGGTCTGGGAGCCCACGGTGCAGTCAGCGTCTCCCCAGAGCCAGCTCCTCCCACTCCGCTGTGCAGTGCTGGGCTCTGCTCCCACGTCTACCTGGCCACAGGCTCTGTTTCACATCCTGCTAACTGGGGCCCAGGAGAGCCGGCTGGAGGAGGAGGAAGAGGAGGTGGAGGAAATGGAGGAGGTAGAGGAAGAGGAGGAGGTGGGGGGGGAGGGAGGGGGGAGGAGGAGGCGGCAGCATGTTCCTTCCTGCTTGCATTCTGAGAGCCCATGTCTGCTGGATCCCGAGACCCTCCCCTTGGGGGTCTTTCTCCAGCCACGTCTCTTTACCGCAGCGGCTAGAATTCCATCCGCGTTTGCAGCTGCTGCAGCACAGGCAGCACCGGTATCCTCTGGCCCCACTTCAGAGACCCCAACACCATGGAGGCTGGGTCCTGGGACTGTGGGGCCCCTCCTCTGGATGCCTGAGTTGTAGTAATGCACCCCTCCCTCTGCTGCCCCAGCCCCAGCGTGTCTGCTTCCTGTGGGGCTGCATTTGCATTTGGCTGCAAAAACGTTTGAAATCCTTGTGTAGTTTTTTCCTATGGTCACTGCTGTGTGCCCCACTGTACCCCTGGGAATGAGCATGGCACCTCTTTCATCTCAGTTTCCTGGTCTGGTAGTGGGGATGATTGTAACAGTGTTGCTCTCCCGTGAGGTTGAAGAGTAAATGAGTTACCCTATGCAAAGCCCTTCACAGAGCAGGTGTATACAGTGAGTGTACAGAGTGAGTATCCGTTAGTGTTACTCCCAGGCACTCAGGGCTCCAGACAAGGGGAGGAAAAGTGGCTGGGGGTGCAGCGTTGGCCCCGGGGGCACCTTACGTTCCCTAAGCACCGTGAGTGCCACCTGGACCCAGGCTCTGTCACAGCCTCGCACGCCTCAGTGCAGTGAGTTCTGTGTTCCACCCAGGAGAGGCGAGGCTCAGAGCGGCTTGGCGACAGAATTCCCAAGACTTGGCCTTGTGCTTCCTTAGTCTCTCCTGCTGCGCCTCTGGGCCTTCATGCAGCTGTGGCCGCCCCCAGAGTACCCCGGGCGGCTGCACCACGCTCTTAATGACAGATCGACCTCGAGGCAAGAGGCGCAGGCCAGGCCATTTTCTGAGGGCCCGAGCAGAGACCTGCTACTCCTCAGGGCTCCCTTCCACAACGCAGCCGCTCTGTGGACAGCAGGGCCACTGCAGGTCCCTGGGCAGCTGTGTGCTGACCGCTGGAGGCCCTGCTGCCATCCTCAGGGGCTCCTGGGTGGCAGGTGGGCTTAGCAGAAACCGCACGAGGAAGGTCGCGTGCCGGAGACCCCCACCCACGGTACCTGCAGCTGCTCGCTTACTTATGTGACAGGGCGGGAGGGAGCAGTCATCCCACAGTGCCAGCGTCTCCTTCCAGGGAGGGGCGCTGCTTTCCACTCGGTAGGAAAGGAGAAAATAGAACTGGGGGAGGGGGGCGTGGGGGGGAGGGAACCAGGAGCCAAGAACTTAGCTCTTTTTTTTTTTCTCTGTTAATAAGTTCACGTTCGCTGTTCTGTTCCTGATTGTGGGAGTAACTCAAAGCCTTAAGAATGCAAAACCCAGTTGGAAACGGTGTAAGAATGCAGCCAAATGGGCATTTCTCTTCCAAAGGACAAGTCTGACTCCACTCTTGGATTTCTTCTTTAAACTTCTGTTTATCTTCGCTAATTACTTAGCTTTGATTTTCATGCTTTCTTGCTGAATAAATATTCCTAAATAGGTTAAAAGAACAGAGAAGCAAAATCGTCCAAGAGCATTAGTCATGCAGGGTGCTCAGCGATAAGGCCCCTGGGCTGTGGGTGAGGAGCCTGGCTTTGCTCTGGCCCCGCGGGAGGGTGGGAGGCGTGGCCGGCTCTGGGCCTGGGCTCTCTCTGTGACAGGCACCGGCCTGGGCTCTCAGGCAGGCAGATGCTATGTTTTGGATGCTCACCGTCTTTCTTTTTGTTTTCCTTTAAAGATTTCCTGGGGGCTGGTGCTGTGGCATAGTAAATTAATTCTCTGCCTGCAGTGCTGGTATCCCATAAGGGCACCGGTTTGAGTCCCGACTGCTCCACTTCCAACCCGGCTCTCTGCTGCGGCCTGGGAAAGCAGTGGAAAATGGCCCAGGCACGTGGGCCCCTGCACCCACATGGGAGACCCAGAGGAGTCTCCTGACTCCCGGCTTCGGATCGACCCAGATCCAGCTGTTGCGGCCATTTGGGGAGTGGTCCAGTGGATGGAAGACCTTTCTCTCTCTCTCTCTCTCTCCCTCTCACTGTCTGTAACTCTACCTCTCAAATAGATAAATAAAATCTTTTGTTTGTTTGTTTGTTTTTTGACAGGCAGAGTGGAGAGTGAGAGAGAGAGACAGAGAGAAAGGTCTTCCTTTTGCCGTTGGTTCATCCCCCAATGGCCGCTGCGGCCGGCGCACCGCGCTGATCCAAAGCAAGAGCCAGGTGCTTCTCCTGGTCTCCCATGGGGTGCAGGGCCCAAGCACTTGGGCCATCCTCCACTGCACTCCCGGGCCACAGCAGAGAGCTGGCCTGGAAGAGGGGCAACCGGGACAGAATCCGGCGCCCCGACCGGGACTAGAACCTGGTGTGCCGGCACCGCAAGGCAGAGGATTAGCCTATTGAGCCACGGCGCCGGCCAGATAAATAAAATCTTAAAAATAAATTACTAATTTATTTGTAAGAGAGAGGAGAGGAAGAGAGAGAGAGAGAGAGAGAGAGAGAGAGAGAGAGAGAGAGATCCTCCATCCATTGGCTCACTCCCCAGATGGCCTCCACGGCCAGGGCTGACAGCTGGGCCAGGCCAAAACCAGGAGCCAGGAGCTTCCTCCGGGTCTCCCAATGGTGCAGAGGCCCAAGCACTTGGGCCATCTTCCACTGCTTTCTCAGGCGCATTATCAGGGAGCTGGATCGGAAATGGAGCAGCCGGGACTCGAACTGGTGCTCATATGGAATGCTGGTGTCATAGGCAGTGGCTTAACCAGATGCACCACAATGCCAGCCCCAGGGATGCTCATCCTTCTATGTCCTTTGTCTCTGGCAATGGGCGTGTTGCTCCCTCTGAGGTATCACTCCTCTTCCACGTTCACTGATTTTGGAGGTGCGCCACCTGAGCTGGAGGTTTGAGATTTCCTCTGTGGCTGCAGGAGGAAAGGCGCCTCTCAGCATGAGAGCATCACTAGAGGGGCCGGCCCTGTGGCTCAGCAGGTAAAGCCACCGTCTGCAGTGCTGGCATCCCATATGGGCGCAGGTTCGAGACCCAGCTGCTCCACTTCCAATCCAGCTCCCTGCTAATGCACCTGAGAAAGCAGTGGAAGACGGTCCAAGGGCTGGGCCCCTGCACCCACGTGGGAGACCCAGAGGAAGCTCCTGGCTCCTGGCTTCAGAAGGGCCAAGCTCTGGCTGTTGTAGCCATTTGGGGAGTGAACCAGTAGATGGAAGACCTCTCTCTCTCCCTGTCTCTGCCTCTCCCTCTCTCTCTGTAACTCTGCCTTTCAAAGAAATAAAATAAATCTTCAAGAAAAAAAGAAGCATCACTAGAAGCAATATTGTTACATTTAGTGTAAAAATGGTGAGTAAACAAAACAATTTTTCAAACAGTTGGGCCTTTATTTAGAAGTCCGAGTGTGAGCCTGGTGTTCTCCCCAGCTTTGGGGGCTGCCGTTCTGGGAGCCTGAGCTGCGGCCCCTCTGCCGTCTCCCCAGGCACTTGCTCAGCCTTTTTACCCTCCGGCAGCCCTCGCTAAGTCTCTGCAGCTCCAGTCTCTGGGTCAGCTGGGCCACGGTGTCCGTGGGAGAGGTGCCAGCTACGGCCTCGGGGACGTGACCGCCCGGGGCGTCCCTTTCTCTGGAACTCCTCCCTGCAGTCCGTTTCTATGTTTGCTTCTGTCCAGGATAGACCATCTGCCGAGGGCTCCCCCTGGAAAGGGACTGCACTTGCGCTTCGCATCGAGAAACTGGAAATTCTTCCTGCTGGTCCTGGAGCAGGGGCCCCTGCGCCCAGGGGAGACCTGTACCCACGGCATCCACGCAGTTGTTCAAGACTGTGGCTCCCAGGGAGACCCTGTACCCACGGCATCCACGCAGTTGTTCAAGACTGTGGCTCCCAGGGAGACCCTGTACCCACGGCATCCACGCAGTTGTTCAAGACAGCGGCTCCCAAGGAGACCCTGTACCCACGGCATCCACACAAGACAGCGGCTCCCAAGGAGACGGCAAAGAGAAGTCCCACTGTGTCTGATCCTCTGTATTACCAGCTATCGCTGCATAGCAAATGACTACAAACCTGGCAGCTTGCAACAGCGTATAGTTACTGGCTCAGCCTGGTTCCTGGATTCTCTGCTTCAGCATCTGGCCAAGCTGTAGTCAGGGTGTGGACCGGCCCACAGCCTCTTCAGAGGCCCAAGGAGGGGGGAAGATCCACCCCCAAGTTCCTACAGGTCGTTGGCAGAATTAGTTCAGCACTTATGGCAAGGCTGAAGTGTGGGTCTCTTGCTAGCACTGCTCTCTGCACTGGACGTGGCCTACAGAGCTTTGTCCGTGGGCCTCCCCACTCTGGCCAGCTTCGTGGCAGTTTGTTCGAGGCCAGGGAGGGAGAGGAGCTCACTGTGTCTGCTAACAAGATAGGGTCTCGTGTCTACAATAGCCCAACCATGGAGAGACATCCCGTCATCTCCACCACGTTCTACTGGCTACAAACAAGTCACAGGTCCTGCCCACACTCAAGAAGAAGAGATCTCACAAGGCTGTGAACCCTAGGCCACGGTGAGTTCCATGGGGGTCACCTTGAGTCTCTGCCACCCTCCCCCCAGCCTTCTGTGTGGAGGGCTGGCCGACGTGAGAACCAACACGGAATGCCTGCCCGCTCCCTGCGGAAGTGCCTCCCCGTCCTGGGCTGGTTCTGCTCTCCCTGCGTGTCCTGGACAGTGGCTACATCTCGAGCGCTCTGTGACTTTATTGTGCGCGGCGAGCTCCGAGACATTGTTGGGATTCGTGGAATTCCTCCGTGTGAGCCTTATCCGGTTCAGGCTCCAGGGCGCTTGCTTTCACGGTACTTTTAGGTTTGGGGCCGGCGTTGTGTGCCTGGTTTAGGCCCCATCCCAGCGACTTCGCTTGCAGCTTTCAGCTAATGCCTGTGGGAAGGTAGTGGAAAATGATCCAAGTCCTTGGGCCTTTGCTCCCCGTGTGGGAGATATGGACGGAGTTCCAGGCTCCTGGCTGAGCCCTGGCCGTTGAGGGAGTGAACCCGCAGATGGAAACCATCACCCACTGCCCCCCCCCCACCGCTGTCTATCTTTCACTTTTTCAAATAAATGAATCTTAAAAAAAAACAAACAAACAAACAAAAAAACAAAACCACTTAGGTTTGCTGAATGAGCTTCCCCCTGGGCAAAGCTGTTACCCTGGCGGCGTCAGTGTGTGGCCTGGTGTCTACACCTCCCACTTGTGGGATCACCCCGTGAGTGGGGCACTCTTTACAGCAGGGGCCTCTGTCCCCAAGGGCTCTGGCTCCCTGGCCCTCAGTGGACCTTGCGTGTCCCCCATTTCGTTGTGCCAGAGCAGGGTGATGCATGGTCACAGCGTGGGGTCCCGCGGGTCACCTCCCCTGCTTCCTGCCGCCCTGAGCGCTGAGCAGTCGCCCCTTTCCCCTTTGAAGAGACTGGGGGTTTCTGTTCTTATCTCTGCCGAAACCAGGAGGGCTGGGGAGGAGGAGGAACAGATGGGAGGGTGGGAGAGAAACCAAAACACACTCACTTCTGTTACAGCTTGAAGGGATAAACAAACACCCCGTCAAATAGAAGCATCTGGAAGGTGGAAGGTTAATGGTCATTTTTCAGTTGGGAGGATAATAAACAGAGAGGACAGACATGTCTTAGAACCACTGTGCTGGTTTTCAGCCCTGTTAGTCCACCTTCCCTCCCCCTAACTTTTCTCCTAAGTGGTTCCTTTGGCTACAAAGCAATCACTGTATTTCAGAGGAGTTCTAGATTTCCAGGGAGACTGGGCAGATGGCACAACAGGGCTGCACTTGCCCAGTGCACTCATCAATGCTTCCGAGGGCCCACTTTTGAGAATTATTTGACATTCCCGGGTTTTCCTGTAATGATGAACTCCAGCTCTCTTCTGCAAATCTCCCCATGCCCTGCTAGCAGGTGTCGGGTTGGGCGGCCTCTTGCTGTGGACACCACACCGATGGTTGATGTTGCCACAGGAGCGCACTCCTGCCTGCTGTGGGAGCGGCCATGTGGAGCCTCTGCGGCTCTCAGCGCCGTCCAGGCTGTTCTGGGAGCCAGGTGGGAACAGCGGCTGAGTTTCCTGCAGAGCTTCCCGGGGTGCACGCACCAGAAAGTCCTCGGCTGCAGTCCCAAGACCACCTGGGCAGAGACAATGGGCCGCGCTGGCCTCTGGGAAGAGAATGGAGGCGTTTCCTTTATCCTAAGAAGGCAAAAGGGACTCTCAGCTCTCCAGGACGGAACGGACCTCAGTGCCTTTTACAAAACTTCTCATCCCACTTGCATCCCTCCACTGCATCAAAATAACCACATCAGGGGACCTGGAGCCCAGACATGACTCACACGTGTAGGACAGCCAGCCTTGACAGCAGAACACAAGCAATGCAGCACCACAGACCTCCCCACACAGGTGCTGGGAGAACCACACAGCTGCACGCAAGCAAACTTGGGTTCTTGGATGTGTATCTTGAACCACATACCCAAATTAACTCACATCAGACCACGAACCTAACTGTAAAGTTTAAAATGATAAAACTCCCAGAAGGAAGTCTAAGAGAAAATCTTCATTATCTTGGATTAGGCAAGGACGTCTCCTATGTACCCTCAAAAGCACCGTCTATAAAATAACAAATTGATGAATTGCATTTCATAAAAATTAACAATTCGTCTCTCAAAAGGTTCTGTGAAGAAAAGGAAAAGATGTGCTATAAATAGGTGGACATCTCACAAGGGATGACTTGGACAGGGACTTGAACCCAGGATCTATAAAGAACTCTCAAAATGCATGCAATAGAGAAACAGCCCAACTTTCAAGGGGGCCAGTGGGGGTGGGGTTTGCCCTGGGGGTTGAGACAGCCTGGTCCCGTGCTGGGGTGCCTGGGTCTGATGTCCAGCTCCAGCTCGGGACCCCAGTGTTGTGCCAGTGCAGACCCTGGGCGGAAGCAGAGACGCTTCAAGAAGTCGGCCTCCTGCCACACATGTGGGAGACCTGAACTGAGCTCTCAGCTCCTGGCTGTGGCCTGGCTCCGCCCTGGCCATCGTGGGCATTTGGGACAGTGAACCAATGGACGTGAGCTCTCTCTATTGTCCTTTCTCTCCGTCTGTCTCTGTTTCTCCCTTCCAAATAAATCACTTTTTACAAAATGGAATTGCATCGGATGGCAAATAAGCCCATGAAAAGATGCTTACCATTGCTCATCACTGGGGAAACGCTGCATGGAAACCTGAAGCCACTACACACCTTGAGTCTGCCAAAATTAGAAGTACTGCCAACAGTGTAGAAGGACTGGCGCTGTCCGACACAGCTGGGGGCAACTTACACCGCTACGGGCATTTCTGCCCGTGGTTTAGCAGCGTTCAGGGAATCAGAGGTGCACTTCCTGTGTGCCCGCTCCGCCCCTCCCAGGAGTTTACCAAGAGCAAAGAAGACACAGGTCCAAAGACAGGCGAACGGATGAACCAATGATGGAATTCCAGTATCATGCAAGGTTGCGCGGCCATCCTGATGCGTGGGTCACGTGCATGGATGAATCTCAAAACAATTACCCTGAAAGAATCCAGACAAAAGGGAGTACGCACTACAGATTCCACTGATGTTAAACACTAGAGAATGCAAACTCGTCTGTACTGACAGGCAAAGCCCGGTTGCGTGGTGCGGCGCTGGGAGGGTGCGTGGATTACAGAGGAGGGGTCTCAGGCAGCTGCCTGGGGCTGGGCACGACCCCCTCTTGGTTGTGCTGCGTTTCCTGGTGGAGACAGACATCAGGACACATCAAGTTGTCCGCCTTAAATGGACAGTTTATTGCATGTTAATGATACCTCAATAAAGCCTTTTGATTTTAAAAAATTCCATCACTGGACCTCTGCCAAGAGCTTTTCAGCAAAGCTCCCTTTATCAAAATCAGAGATAAGGTAGTGCCAAAAGCTGCAAAGAGAGGGAGTCGTATTGGCGCTGGTGAGGGTGTGAGGACAGAGGACAGCCAGGCTGGCACGTCCGGAGCCTGAACCCCACCTTTGACCCAAGCGTGCTCACCCTGGAGAAGGCAGCCTTGGCACTCGGGTCTTCAACAGCGAAGGCCTGGCGAGCAGTGGCTGCGGATGGGCTCTGGTGTTTGCTGTGCTGGGGTGGGGGGAGGGGGCGCCGCACTGTTAACCCTTCCTGGCCCGGGGAGGATTCGGGTGTCTGAGCAGAACCGCACCTCCCTCCCTTGCCTTCTTCCTCTTCTTTGTTCTCGTGGGAATGAGTCAGAAATGGAATTGTTTTCTGCTTTTCAGGTGCTGAATTTAATTTTTTTTTTTTTTTGACAGGCAGAGTGGACAGTGAGAGAGAGACAGAGAGAAAGGTCTTCCTTTGCCGTTGGTTCACCCTCCAATGGCCGCCACGGCTGGCCTACTGCAGCCGGCGCATTGCGTTGATCTGATGGCGGGAGCCAGGTACGTCTCCTGGTCTCCCATGGGGTGCAGGGCCCAGCACTTGGGCCATCCTCCACTGCACTCCCGGGCTGTCAGCCCATCGGGAAGCAGAAACTGCACCGCATCATCGATGCTATTCCCCCGTGTCACTTCTAACCTGGGAGGGTTTATTGGGCCCATGGGGGCTGGAAGTCCCTCCGTGTACCCACTCAGTGGGGTGTTGTCCTTGTGGGGGCTGCTGAGATACCAGCACACCCCCCCCCCGACTAACGCACAGAGGTGGCTCCCACGCGGGAGACCTGGGTGGGGGGCTGGGCTTCAGACTTCCGCCTAGCCAAGCCCCAGATGCTGCAGGCACCTGGGGAGTGAACCAGGGGACGGGAGATCTCGACCTGCCTCTCTCTCTATCTGGCTGCCTCTCTCTATGTGTCTCAAAAGACTATGTGTTTCAAAAGATAAAGAAAACCTCTGAACGCTAAGTGCTGACTCCCTGGCCGTCTGTGTTCAGCTCTGTCCTCCCTTCCGTGAGCCACAGATGCAAGTATCTGCCTTGGTGACCAGACGAGGGAGCCCACCGGCACGGAGAAGGACCGGGGTGGGGGTGGGGCGCTGGGTCATCGTTTCTAAAGCTCCCTTGCACTTGGTTCTCTGTGGTCTGGGAGAGGCATCGGGCTGAGAAGTCACCAGTAGAGGACAGCCTCCCTCTGTGGCCCCCACCGAGGGCTGCACTCTGCTTCCGGGCTGGAGGCTGGGCCTGCCGGTGCGGAAGGCGCTGTGCAGAGTGGGCCAGTCTAGCAGCTCTGTGTTCATTTTCTTTTGCGGACGGAAGGAGCTTCCCGGGGAGGCTTGCGCTGTCCTGAAAGAGAATTAAAACGGAACAAGTTCTGTTGAAGATGAGGACATTCTGCCACCTTGTGGGGTGTTCCCCAATTTCTAGGTTTTTAACTTCGTTTTTAAATTTTAATTTATTTGAAAGCCAGAGAGACAGGGCAAGACAGAGAGAGATATAGAGATAGAGTGAGCTACAGAGAGACGGACAGAGACATCTTCCATCTGCTGGTTCACTCCCCGAATGCCCACAATAGGCAGGGAGCCAGGGATGGGGCTGGCCGAGGCTAGGAGCCTGGAACTCCGTCTGGCTCTCCCACATGAGTGACGGGGGCCCAAGGGCTTGAGCCACCATCTGCTGCCTCCCAGGGTGCGCCTTGGTGGGAAGCTGGATCAGAAGCAAAATTTGGACTTGGACTCGGGGCTTCCGTGTGGGAGGGAGCACCCCAGGCGGCTTCTCCCCCCGGGCCCACTTGCCCACCCCTAGGGACAGTGCCTGAGACCTGGACTGCTAGACACTCCTCCCCGGGTGTGGGAGATGCTGCCCCCACCCCCAGCCTTGCCGGGCTGCTGCCCTCAGAGCTGGGCAGGGATACCCAGCCGCACCTGCTGGCCTGCCTGGGGCAAGTGTCCCCCTCTCTGCTCCTGACCCTCCTGCTGGGGGGGGCCTCCTTCCCTTGCCAGCTGCTCCCAGAGCTCAACGGAGGCTCAAGGGAGGCGTGGCAGCAGCCTGGGCCAATAGGATCATTCCTTCTTAGGAGCTAGGGGCCCTCACCCCGCACACCCAGCAGCGCACTGCCGGGGCCCACTGCTCCCACCCTTTCCAAGTGTGGCCCACGGCACTGGTAGGAAACCAGCCTGGCTGCGTCTGGTGCAGCTGAAGCCTCCACCTGTGGTTTGCTGGCGAGCAGGGCCTGGCTGTGCTCCCTTTAGGGCCTGTCCCCGGGGAATTGTGGTGCAGTGGGTGAGACCTCAGCTCGCTTCAGAGCATCCGGCTACTCTACTTTCGGTTCAGCTTCCTGTTACTGCAACCAGGCAATAGCAGGAGATGGCCCAAGCACTTGGGCCCCTGCACTCACATGGGAGACCCAGATGGACTTCCTAGTTCCTGGCTTCAGCCTGGCCCAATCCCTGGCTCTTGTGGTCCTCTGGAGGAGTGAATCAGCAATGCAAGATGTGCGTGTGCGTGTGCGTGTATGTGTGTGTGTCTTTCCATTCTTGTCACTCTGCCTTTCAAATAAATAAATCTTAAAAAAAAAAAAAAAGTCTGCCCACATGGCTGCCTGCAGGAGCGTCTCTGCTTTCTCCAACAAGAAGAAGAACATGAAAGTGCGCCTGGTTCGGTGCCAGCGGGGCCTGGTGGGGTGCAACTGAGCCCCTTTAGATGGGACCCTGCATGTCTGCAGACCTTAGTGGGGGCTCTTCCCACTCTGCAGGTGCAGCACCACCCTTCCGGGAGTGAGTGGGACGGATCGGCCTTGAGTTTTCCGTCACGGATAACTCTGGGGTTTCACCAAGAACCTTCCCTCCTCGTCACACCCCCCCCACCGGTGATAGAGTTTCTAGCCCCAATTTTTAGATAGTTCAAGTCATCCCTGTGTTAGTTGGGCTAAGAGAGTCTCAAAATGAAATTTTTTTTTTAAAAAAGATGTATTTATTTGGAAGAGTTACAGAGAGGGGAGGGAAGAGAAAGACAGATCTTCATTCACTGGTTCACTCCCCTGATGGCCACAATGGCCAGGGCTGGGCCAGGCTGAAGCCAGGAGCCAGCAGCTTCATCCAGGTCTCCCGCATGGGTGCAGGGACCCAAGCACTTAGGCCGTCCTCTGCTGCTTTCCCAGGCCATCAGCAGGCAGCTGGGTCAGAAGCGGAGCAGCCAGGACGTGAATCGGTGCCCATATGGGATACTGGTGTCACAGGCAATGGCTTTGCCCGTTCCGCCTCAACACCGGTCCTGTGAAGGCTGGAGACGAGCAGAGGTGGAAGACGTCAGCATTCCTCAGATGCAGGGGAGCCCGCAGCGCCTTTTGCTCTTTGCACCTCGGGTTCATTGCTCCCGGCCCCTCTCACAGCCTCGCCGAGCCTCTTGGGCTTCGCCTGCCTTTCTGCGGCATTTACAACGGGGAAAGGCGGGCACTGGGGAGTAGGAAGGGGGACTGGATCAGGGAATCTTGCCAGAAGAAAGTTCCCTGAACTTTCCCTTCGTAAACCAACAGGCCACAGCAGATCGCCCTTCGACCTTGACCGGCCAGCGCCAGCTACCGTGCACCCACCCAGAGTTTTTACTCTGCCCCTCATCAACCCTCTCCCCTCCACGTTTAGGAAAAGCAGAAAATCATTACTCCCCGGAAAGGGGCTTTCTCATTCCTGGGCTTATCCAACTCCTCAACTGAATTCCTCTTATCAGGCAGAGCCTTGCGGTAGACACTGGCTTATCAGCTAGTGCACGGGACTCAAAAGAAACAAAGGCCCGGGCGTGTGAGCTGGTGTGAAGTGAAAAGAGAAGAAAGAGCGCCGAGACAGCCCGGTGCAGCCAGCACGGGGGCTGAGACGGGGCTGAGACGAGGCTGAGACGGGGATCCGTGGCAGCTGCCCCACCACACCCGGGAGGGAGCCACTTTGCTCTGCTGGTGTGGGAGAGCGACCCCGCGGGAGAGGCTGTGTACAGGAGGCAGGGGGAGTGCAGGAGAAGCTGTGTGCACAGAGGCTGGGGCTGGGGGGAGATCAGCAGCTTTGCTTTTCACGCCAACATGTGGGACAGAGCCAGTGCCTGCCTTGGGGGTGGACTAATTGACAAGTGCAATGGGGAACTCTTACAACAGCTGGGTGAGAGATTGCCATAAGGCATGCATTCTGCCATCCAGAACTCAGGTGTGCAGCAAAGCGCCCTCTCTAAACCGCACTCCGTTCACTGTCAGTGTCTCGCGTCCTCTGCTGGAGGAGAATTCATCCGGCCAGGATCTGGTGGCCTCCAGCTTATAAGAGTGGCTTTGGGGGAACCACTGGGTGAAGCCAGGGTTCTCTCCACCTTGCTCCTTTCTCCCTTTGTCCCGGGTGGTGGCCGGTGAGGCTGTGAGGCAGGGTGCTTTGTGGTCCTTGGTCATCTTCCTGTTACTGGCCTCCCTGACGGGCACCCACTATTTGGATCAACTTTGTGGATCTTCCTCGTCAGGAGAGTTCTCTCGGGGCCCCTGGACCGCTGGCTGCTTTTTAACCATTTCCTTGCCACGCTGTCCTGCACTGCTTCTTTCCAGCCCATCCCCTAACCACTCCCTGGGGTACCCTCTGCAGCTCACATGTTCTCTTTGGGGTTTGTGGTCTCCAGAGCAACACCCCCAGAGCCAGGTGCTCTTCAGGGTCCTTGGCTTGCCTATCAGGTGTCTACACTGTCCTGACCTGGGATGCAGCCCCCGGGAGGTAGGTCGTGGGCCCCTTCCTGGGATCCCCCTGCGTCAATACCCTGCACGACCTCATTTTCTCCTTTCGCACCTGCAGGCTGTTTCCCACTGGGAAGGCAGAGCTACCCCTTTCCTGGGGGGATGCGTTACAGGATCTGAGTATCCCACACTTTTGACCAAAGCAGGCAGGGGTCAAGCACTGGTTCCCTCGAAGCCTGCCTTGGTGAAAGAGAGGCTGTCCTTTCTCTCCTGCTTGCCTTCACCACCCCCCCAAGCACCTTTGACCTTTGTCCTGGGAGGGAGGGGGATTTAGGAGGACCTTGGGCCTTGGAACAACAGATGGCGCTGATCTGGTAACAGCCAGAGAGCAGTTGTGCTGCGACCAGTGGGCTTATCCTGGGGAATCAACGCAGCGGGCATGTGCACAGCGTACGGGGAGGGGATAGCATACAGGGAAAGTTGGGAGAGTATGGCCGGCGCCGCGGCTCACTAGGCTAATCCTCCGCCTAGCGGCGCCGGCACACCGGGTTCTAGTCCCGGTTGGGGCGGCGGATTCTGTCCCGGTTGCCCCTCTTCCAGGCCAGCTCTCTGCTGTGGCCAGGGAGTGCAGTGGAGGATGGCCCAAGTGCTTGGGCCCTGCACCCCATGGGAGACCAGGAAAAGCACCTGGCTCCTGGCTCCTGGCTTCAGATCAGCGCAGTGCGCCGGCCACGGCAGCCATTGGAGGGTGAACCAACGGCAAAAGGAAGACCTTTCTCTCTGTCTCTCTCACTGTCCACTCTGCCTGTCAAAAAAAAAAAAAAAAAAGTTGGGAGAGTAAACCCAGGAGGGTTCTGTAAGTTACTTTTAAGCCAGAATCCTTGGCTCCCAGGACGGTGCCAGACCAGCTTGACCAGACAGTTGTGGGAAAGCGATTCCTGCAGAAATTTTTTGTGGGGGCCGGCATTGCGGTGCAGTGGGTTCAGCATCCCGTACGGGTGCCAGTTAGAGTCTCCGCTGCTCTGCTTCTGATCCAGCTCCCTGTTAATGTGTTTGGGAAGGCAGCAGAGGACGGCCCAAGTGCTTGGGCCCCTGCCACCCACGTGGGATCCCGATGGAGTTCCAGGCTCCTGGCTTCAGCCTGGCCCAGCTCTAGGCATTGTGGCCTTGTGGGAAGAGAACAGCGGA
This sequence comes from Oryctolagus cuniculus, assembly GCF_051225735.1. NCBI lineage: Eukaryota > Metazoa > Chordata > Mammalia > Lagomorpha > Leporidae > Oryctolagus > Oryctolagus cuniculus. The sequence goes on along the minus strand of NC_142871.1, from coordinate 8,187,051 downwards.
CGGAAGAGCTCATCTATTCTTGAACATTCTCTTTCCGGGCACAGGGACTGAGCTGAGTGACCGTGCGGGCAGAGTCTTTCGTGGGTAGTTCCTGTTAGCGTGCACATGCGTGAGGGTCCCTCCTTCACAACGTCCTGGCCTCATTTTATTGTTAGAGCTTGACACAGGTGATTGTGTTGCAATTTTTTGACGACTGTTACAGCTGGGCTGTCCTGAGACACGGATCTGGGCCAACCCGCAGCAGCCAGATGCAAGAGGCAGTGCTGCCACTAGGGGGAGCCGGAGACCAGCGTCTGCAGACGGGTCTCCCTCCCCCCCCATTTTCTGACCCCGCTCTGTGCTTTCCTAATCCTGCTCTCTCAGAGCTGACCCGCCCGTGCAGCTCCCAGCTCTCCTCAAGTGCAGGATTTTATCTGCGCTCTGGGAGCTGCAGACCTGAGTCTGTGAGAGTGGCCCTGAGCCCCGGCTCCCAGACCCAGCAGCCGAGTGTTTGCACAGCCTCTGGTTGAAGTAATGACTCACCCCTGCCCTCCTTGCAGCAGGGAGGCCCTGGGCTCCAAGCGTAGGACTTCCGGGTGGGGGCTGGGGTGGCAGAGCTAATAGGGAATTCAGGATGCTTTGAAATCGGATCCTAAAGCCATCAGGTGGTCTAACACTCCCCCCGTGGCTGCCTGTGGTCCTAGGTGCGGGAGGAGACCAGGAGACCTGGAGGAAGCAGAGCTGCTGGAGCCCACAGCTCGGCCGCTCTCTTCTGCGTAGACTGAATTGCCATGTGTGCGTCGGCAGCAGGCTCCTCATCTCAGTGTTTCTAGGCCCCCCCCAGGGGGGGACCAGCTCTGCAAATCTGGGCGGTTTAGGAAGTCAGCTCAGCCCCCTCCTTCGACCTTTCAGGGTCATCTGCCAGTGCCAGGTAAACCTTGCTTACTGGCGACAGACAGACAAAGCCAGGGGATTTCTTCTGCAAACGAGCCCAGGATCCGCTTTGTCTCCTGAGGAGTCAGGTCCGGGGGGGGGGGGGGCCCTCCAGGAAGGGTCTCCTCTGCAAGCCATCAGACAGTTATGGAAGCTGTCCAGTCCGAGGGGAAGGTGCTTTATTCCAAAAAGTGTCTCATTTCTCCCTTGAGCCTGCAGCTGCAAGACTCAGTGCTGGGAAAACCTGAGCCTGACCCGCCCCGGCGGCCTGTACCTCTGTCTTCCTCAGCCACCCGAGAGGAAAGATTTTGCCGGAGGGAGGCCGAGGTGGACGGGCGGCATGGCCCCACTGCTCAGGTGCCCCTGGCCAGGATGCCCTGTCCCTCAGGTAGCAAGTCTACCGGCTGTTCGTGAACATTCGCCCCGTCCGCCCACAGTCCGTGGGACAGAGAGCGTGAAGCAATCATGCAAACGTAATTAAATCCCCGCCCCAGCCCTTTCCAACTTCTGAAAACCACTACCCCTAGAGCACACTCTTGGGAAACAGGAAGTCGCCGCGAGCCCTGCTCGGTGAAGACACCGCGGCTGTTTCGCCAGCTCCAGGAGGGAGGCTGCTTCACAGCAAAGCACGGCTTTCAAGGCGGAAAAGCAGGCGCAGGGCTGGGGCAGCGAGAAGCAGCTGGCTCTCAGGGGCTGCGCTGGGAAGAGGAGCCGGCTGCTTCCTCGCAGAGGCAGAGGCGTGTTTCCTGCTTGCTTTAGCAAGTGGATTTTAAACAGACCCATTAGAACATAGTTACAAAGTCCAGCGGCTTCCTTCGCACCGCTCTCTCTGCTCACTCTCTCTCTCTCTCTCAAGGTTTATTTATTTATTTGAAAGGCAGAGTGACAGAGAGAGAGGGAGAGAGAGAGAGAGAGAGTGAGCCAGCGCTTCCATCTGCTCGTTCACTCCCCAAACGGCCTCGATGGCCAGGGCTGCGCCAGGCTCAAGTCAGGAGCCAGGAGCTTCATCCGGGTCTCCCACGCGGGTGGCAGGAGCTCAGGTACTTGGGTCAGGTTCTGTTGCTTTCCCAGGTGCATTAGCAGGGAGCGTGATCAGCAGTAGAGCGGCCAGGACTTGAGCGGGCACCATGTGGGAAGCCGGAGTTGCAGGCTGTGGCATAGTTGGCTGTGCCACAACATGCGGACCACACTTCGAGAAAATGGGTCCTGCGTCCCTGCTGGAAATCCTTGATGACTGGATTCCACACACGGGGGACACTCAGTGGGCGTGGCTTGGTTTAAAGTCTGCAGCCCTGAGAACGGGTTGCAACACAATGCATACACATGAGGATTCCTTTTTAAAAAAATACAAGGGTATTTCATAACGTTTGTGCCTAGGCAGAATTAAATGTAAGCTTATTATAGTGCAAGGCATCTTGAAATGTATAGCTTCCTCACAACATGCATTTTCCGTGAACTTTTCAAAGACCCCTACGCACCCCCCAGAACAGGCTCCGGGTGACAGAGCTGCAAGGTTGACTGCTATTACTTGCAGGAATCCTTGGCCTACTCTTGACTACGTGTCCCACCCACGGTCTGGGCCCTGATATTTATCCAGTACTCACTGCCACTCGTGCACACGTATTGAGCACCTCCTCTGGACAGAGCATATGCACACTTCCTGTGTGTGTTCAGCCGGGCACTTTCCATCCCTGGTTATTATGCACACTTCACAGAACAGGAAATCGAGATGTACAGAGGTTAAGAGCTGGTGTTTAGCCACGGCCCGCATTGGAGTGTCTGCGTTCTGGGTTCAATGTCTGCCTCTGGTTCCTGTCTCCAGCTGCCTATTAAGCAGACCCTGGGAGGCAGACGGGATGGCTCAAGTGAATGAGTTCTGCCACCCATGTAGAAGACCCGACTTGGCTCCCAGTTTTGGTTCAGTGCCTGCCAATGCAGGCATTTGGGGAGTGAGCCGGCATATGGAAGCATTCTCTCTCTCCCTCCCTCCCTCCCTCTCTCCCTTCCTCTCCCTCCCTCTCTCCCTCCCCCCCTTCTCTGTGTGTGTGTGTATGTTTGGTTTTCTTTCTCTTTTTCTCTCTCTCTGCATCTCAAACAAATGATTTTTAAAAGGAAGCTTGGCCCAGCTAGTGTAGGAGTGCAGGGACTTCCTGGATGCTTTCCTGAAAGCCCAGGTGTGTAACCCCAAAGTCCTAGCGCACCCCACAAGCACAGCTGTGCATGCAAGGGCCCTGGGAGAGAGGCTCCCCCGGCAATCTCTGTTACCATGGGTGATCAGCAGCCAGGTGATGTGTGTTATCTGCCCGGCCTTGTACTAGGTCTTGTGGTGCACACACAAAATAACACAGCGTAAGAACAAAAAACACCAAATGCAGTCCTTGCTTACCACACTAAAGGCACAAAAATGGAAAACGGCCAAAACATAGAAGCTGAGACGCTGTGGCTGTCTTCCTAGAGTCAGAGGTGTGCAGACCAGGGAGGGCCCGGCAGCCAGCAGGCGGTGGGTGAGGAGCGCTCTGGCTGGGATCGAAGGGAAGTGACATCAGGATGGAACTGGATTCAGAAGCTGGGATTCGGCCAGGGCCCGGTTGGGTGAGGGCACAGAGGTGTGCGCTGGGTCCTGGTCACTTCCCAAGGTCGCCTGTGTCACAGGCTCGGTGCATGTTGTCCCCTGCCTGTGCATGGTCCGGGGCACCTCCCTGAGTCCTGCACGGCTCCTGTGACATCATGCATCCAGCCTCAGACCCAGGTCTGCAGCAGCAGCGCTGTGTAGACGTGGGCAGCTAGCAGCCGCTGGCTTGTAGTCTCCGATGCAAGTCCTGCCCTCCGAGTCTCCCAGACCTGGCTGGGATCCAGCTTGGTCAACTCCTTGTCCCATGTCCCTAGGCAAGTTGTTGTAACCTCTCATGAACCACGACTGGCAACTTCGTGCAGTGGCATGACAGATTAACACGCTGGGGGCTATTGTGAAATTCCCTGGTCAGCCACCCTGTCCAACACCCAGGGCACCCTGGGGCCTTGAGCAATCCGAGCTGCTACTTACTATCCATCTCCAGACACCACCCATACAGGGTAGTTGCAAACAATGCAAGACTTCCAATGTTACATTGGATGAATTTCTTTGTTTCAAATTTTAAATCATCAAGGAACTGGGTCACCATGGAAAGTTAAAAAAGATAGAAAACAAATCTGGCTGGCCCTGCTAAGCTTCCCTGGCGTTGGGGGAGGGGGCAGAAAGAGAGGAAGAGAATGAGACTGTGTAACGAGTTTATAAGGCACTGGGCACCCTGAATTTTAATAAGAAACCACAGAATCCTCTTCACACCTGTCGAATACTTACTAGGACTAGCGACCCCCACTGCATGTGTTCAACTTTCCCCATTGCTGTTTTCCAGAAAAGAGAGAAGGTGGGGGACAGGAGGGAAGGAAGAAAGGGGGGGAGAGGATGGGAGGAGGGAGAGAGGGAGGAGGATGGAAGAGAAGAGAGAGAAAGAGGAGAGAGAGTGGGAGGAGGAGGAGAAGCTGCAGAGGGTGACCCTTCACCCCCTCCCGCGGTGGCTGCAGGGACACTGCCACTTCAGGGCTCTGACACCCTCTCTCCACTGAGGTTTGTATTTATTTATTTTGTAATGTGGGTTGGGAGTCTCAGGTTAAGAGAAGAAACAGTCTCTCATTAAAAAAAAAAAAATCATTACTCTTCTCTCTGTCTCTCCTTCTCTTTGTCTGTAACTCTACCTCCCAAATAAATAAAAAATATTTAATTAAAAATATCATTAAAGGAAGACGGAGGGTTTTCCTTCTCAGCAGACCGCGTGGCCACGTCCTGCGTGCACACTGGTGTGGGTGAGACCCGGGGCCGACTCAGCGGAGCAGCCTGGGTGACTGCCTCGGTATTACCGGATCCTGCTGAGAGTGTAATTCACCTGCCACATCACACACTCGGGTTTCCCAGGCAGCTCTCAGAAACTGCCCCTTGAGTGAGATTTTCACCTTGGGTGCCCTTGGCTAAAGTAGCCGTTGATCCACCAGCTTAGGGTTAATAAAGAGAAGTTGGAAATTTTGTGAAGTTCACACAGAGAAACTCCGTGGGAGGACTCTGCTCTGCCACCCTCACGGTCAGACTTTCCCAGGGCGAGGAGGAGGCCGCTGGTGCTCAGCCAGCCTGGCAGGGTCCTCGTCCATGCCCCGGGCAGACGGAGCCCAGCTCCCTGCAGCAGTGTTTCCCAGAAGGCGCCAGTGGTCCTCTCCTGGTGCCTCACCAGTGCAGAACGGCGCAGGCACACCTGCTTCTAAGCGACTCTGAGAGACGTGGGCAGGACGGCTGTGGCTGGCGTAGGCTCATCAGCCTGGGTGTAACGGCCATCAGGCAGCTGACCGCAGCACCCCCTATGGATGTCCATGTCTGGGGCCTTATTGCAGGGGCTGGCAAACCACCGCCCTCTGACCAAATCTGGCCGTTGCCTGTTTTTGTGAGTAAAGTTTACTTCTCAGTGTGCTCAGGTACTGCTTATGGCTGCTTTTCTGCCCCGAAAGCAGAATTGTGGGACAGAGAGCACAGGGTCCTGGAAGTCTAAAGTAGTTACAGAAAGTCTGGGGGCCTTGGCCTGGATTAAACCAATCTGCCCAAAGGCTGGGAGCAGGCAAGAGGCAGAGACTGGATTCTAACTCGGACGCCGGAAGCTCTCCGAGCCGTCCGCTCTGCCTCAGTTTCTCGGGACAGGCTTGCGCTTTGCGTGACGTGCGCCGACGCTGCCTTCAGTCATGGGGAGCGACTGATCGAGGCTGGCGAGGTGGGTGGTGGAAGGATTCAGCAGAGCTGCATCCCTGGAGCACGCGCTTCTGGGTGCTGCAGGAGCGCCTGGGCTGCGTGTGTGCACGTGCCCTGTGGCAAGCACTCCACACAGTTTGTATACAGCAATGCTGAAACAGGGCTGCTGGAAGAAATATGGCTACGGTGGCAATCCTGCACGCGAACCAAGTAGAGGAATAGAGAAGGGCCGTGAGAAAGTGGGAGGGGTATTTCAGAGTCTACCAGGCAAAGTCCGACACCATTGAAAGAAGACACACGAGTGGGTATCCCATTTAGCCAGTTAAGATGCTGGCTGGCATTGTGGCAAAGAGAGTTAAGCCGCCTGCTGCAATGCTGGCATCCCATATGGGCGAGTCCCAGTTGCTCCACTTCCTATCCAGCTCTCCGGTGCTGGTCTGGGAAAGCAGTGGAAGATGGCCCAAGTCTTTGGGCTCCTGTGCCCATGTGGGAGACCCGGATGGAGTTCCAGGCTCCTGCCATTTGGGGAGTGAAGCAGTGGGTGGAAAATTCTCTCCCTCTCTGTCCCTCCTCCCCTCTCTGTCACTCCGCCTTTCAAACAAATAAAAATGCGGCATCCCATATTGGGCCTGGGTTCGATGCCTGCTCCACTCCTGACTCCAGCTTCCTGCTAACGCGGATCCTGGAAGGCAGCAGGGATGGCCGGAGTGACTGGGCTTCGGACTTCAGTGCCTTTTTGGGTAATAATGCCCCCTAGCATCCCCCCATCTACCCCACCACGTCCTTTCCTCACGGTGGTCAGGGTCATTTTCTTAAAGTGATAGTCACTCGGCTGCCCAGCCGAGAGGGCTCCCAAGTTTCACTTCCCTTCCGTGGAGCACGAGGTTCCCTACGCCAGCCGCGCTTTCTGCACCAGCACGCTCTTCCCCATTGCGTCACCCTCACTTGATTTTAGGCCACACAGAATGGAGGATGACTCCTAAAATATGTCCCAGGCCCGACGCAAGGCATGCACCCCGCTTTGTTCTAACCAAATTCCCTTTCCCCCTGAAGGCCCCTCCCTTTGAGAATAAGCTGCTCAGATTCCTGCTGGCTGAGCTGGACGTGGGAGGATTTTCTCTCGCTCAGTCCTCTGTGGGTAATTACCCACTTAACACCACGCGTTGTAAGTCGGTTGCTCTTGTCCCTCTTAAACCTGCGATTCCCCGCCAAGCAGGGGCTGAGCCTCTTGTCTTTGCATTCCTGGTTGCCAGCACAGGATCAGTGGGAAAACAGTTCAGCGAGTGTTTGTTGGATGCCCTTTGCTGTCTTTGATCGTGAGTTTTGCAGAGTGGGCACTCATCTATTTTTTGGAAAGGCAAAGCAGCAAAGAGAGAGGAGGAGGAAGGACAGACACAAAGAGATCTTCCATCCACTGGTTCATGCCCCAGCTGTTCACAACGCCAGGACTGGGCCATGCTGAAGCTGGGAGCCAGACGCTGTACTGCAGTCTCCCACACGGGTAGCAGGGTTTTGGCTACTTGGATCATCATCCGCTGCCTTCCCAGGTGCATTAGCAGGAAGTTGCGTTGGAAACGGAGCAACTAGGACTTGAACCTGCACAGATATGGGATGCCGGCCAGGCCGGCGGCCACTGCGCCCCAGTGCCGGCCACCCTGTCTGTCTTGCATCTCCTCACATATGCGAGGCTGTCTTGCCCTGCACTGGAGAACGTCAGCCATGTTTCCAATTAACCTGAGGACTTTTCTGGTAAGCCACCAACCTAAAAGCATTGCTGGTGCCGCTCCCACCGCAGGGCCACTGGCTCTTCCCATGGCCTCCCACTGGGAGGAACTCATGGAAGCTTGCTCTCCCCCTTGGCTCCTGCGAACGCCCTTGGGTTCTTGCTCTGAGCCTCTGTGCATTTTCTGCCTCACTTTCTCTTCCCCATAAATATCGTGCTCCCCAAGTGTTGCAAATTCTATTTCCCCAAGACAGCCTTGATGCTTATCCCATTTCACGGCCTTCTTGCCATGGGAGTGGCACTCCCCCATTGACAGCCAGGGTCTGGGTTCCCTTTCTCAAATCTGGGCAAGAGCTGGCGACTGCACTGGTCAAAGTGGAAGGCAAAAACCAGTGGCCCTCGACCTCTGGGATGCAGCTTCCGCCTCTTACTCTCCTCTCTTTCAGCTTCACCTGGGGCCCAGCGCCATGCTTGAAGGAGCCCAGGCTGCACGTGCAGGTGCACTGAGGTGTTGCAGGGAGGGTCTCTGCTGACAGCCTGTGCCACCATCAGAGCAGGAGCAAGAGAGCCTCCAGGGGCCAGTGATGCGGCGTCGTGGGTTAAGCTGCCGGCTGCAATGCTGGCATCCTGTACCAGTGCTGGTCTGAGTACCGGCTGCTCCACTTCCAATGCAGCTCCCTGCTCATGCACCTGGGAAGGCAGCAAAAGATGGCTCAAGTGCATGGGCCCCGCACCCACACGAGAGACCTGGAGGAAGTTCCAGGTTCCTCGTTCCGGCCTGTCCGGCCTGTCCAGATCAGGCCATTCTGGTCATTTGGGGAGTGAACCAGAGAATGGAAGACCTCTCCCTCTCCCTCTCCCTCTCCCTCTCCCTCTCCCTCTCCCTCTCCCTCTCCCTCTCCCTCTCCCTCTCCCTCTCCCTCTCCCTCTCCCTCTCCCCTCCCCAACTTTGCCTTTCAAATAAATAAATATTTGAAAAAAAAAAAAAACCAAAGAATTAAAGAGGCTGCAGATGATTCTGCAGCCTTTGAGTCTTCCAGCGGGGGAAGTTGGGGAGCAGAGCCGGCCATGCCCACTGGGCTGCTCTGACGCTCCGAGCTGCAGAAGCCCAAGGAGGGTCACTGTAACCACTGGACGTGGGGGTCGTACCTCAGTCAGGTGCCTGCCGGTCACTGCTTCACCCGGAGCCTCTTTCTCTTCCGCCCTCTGCCGGGCGACTGCGCTCGTCTTGCTCCGTCCAGCCACTCCTCTTGTCCGCCCTTTTACTGTCTGGTCTTTGCAGGTGCCTTCCCGTCTTGCCCATGGCTGGTTTATGTTTCCAGTAGCCTACTGGACACCACCCCCAGACACGCCTCCCTATTGCATAGGAAGACACCTAGCACCCTCCTCTCCAAATTCCTTTCTTTTCCTCCTCTCCCTCTTTTTTTTACCGGCAAAACTGATTTTCCAGTCTAGAGATGCTGGTCATCCTTGATGCCATCTCTTTAGCCCATCCCAGCCAATCTTCTGTCAAGTGTTGCATTGGGCCAGGAGGTATGCTTTTGACTATAATACAAAACCCAGCAAAATGTGTAGAGAGCAGTGTGTGTCCAATCTGGAGATGGAAATAGGGGGGCATTGACTTATTCATGAAACTAGTGAATAAAAATGGTATAAATTTACCCACTATGCCAGCCCTGTGGCAAAGTGGGTAAAGCTGCCGCCTACAGTGCCGGCATCCCATATGGGCATTAGTTCAAGTCCTAGCTGCTCCACTTCTGACCCAGATCTCTGCTGTGGCCTGGGAAAGCAGTAGAAGATGGCCCAGGTCCTTGGGCCCCTGTACCCATGTGGGAGACCCAGAGGAAGCTCCTGGCTCCTGGCTCCAGATGGGCTCAGGAGTTGTAGCCATTTGGGGTGTGAACCAGCAGATAGAAGACTTCTCTCTCTCTCTTTCTCTGCCTCTCTGTCACTGTGCCTTTCAAATAAAAATAAATCTTCTAAAAGTGGTATAAATTTGTCATATATAACATTTTGAAATAGGTTTGCATTGTGGAATGGTTAATTGAATGAATTGACATATGCGTTATCTCACATACCAAGGAAATTTTATTTTTATGTATTTGAAAGGAACAGTGACAGAGAGAAAGGAGAGAGAGAGAGAGAGAGAGAGAGAGAGAGAGAGAGATCTTCCATCTGCTGGCTCACTTCCCAGATGGTTGAAATGGCCAGGGGTGGGCCAGGAGCCAGGAACTCCTGCTGTCCCTTCTAGGTAACAGGGACCCGAGTACCCGGTCATCTATTGCCTTCCCGGCTGCATTAGCAGGAAGCTGGACTGGAAGCAGACCGGCCAGCACTTGAACTGGTGCTCTGATATGGGATGACGGTGTTGCAAGTGTCCCAGCATGCTGGCCCCAGAAGGGAGTTTTTATACAAAAAATTGGGACTTAGTATAAGCGTGTGACTATAGAACGTAAGGAAACTATACGGTGCCCTCAGGCTAAGGAGAGGACCCAAGGAAGGTGCAGTTTGGAATGGGTTCAGCTGTCACTGGAGAAGCTCTGGTTGGATCCATCAGCGAGTAGAGATACTCTGGTTTGACCGGGCTGGAGCTGGCCTGCAGATGCACTGGGGCAGCCCCAGCAGGCAGGCCGGGGAGCAGGTACTGAGCACCTGAGCGGTTGCTCTGCAGTATCCTGTATGGAGGAAGCGTCGTGGCATGCACACCTTAAAGGAGAACCACTTGAAGGAATGCCTTTGTTTATCCAAGGCATACCCCGAAGGATGTGTTCCGCATGAGGGGCAGTACACTAAGAGCTGACACGTGGCTCCATGATGGTGTTTGCCTGTCACAAAGACAAAGATCAGACATGGGGCTTGGGTGAAGCCTGGCGTGGCATAGAGGTCTCTGATGTTTTCTGTCTTGCTCCAGCTGCACTGGCCGTGCATTCCCTCAGAGTTTAAGGGGCTACAGCAGTTGCAAGTGCCTTATACAGACATTGCTGTGTGCAACAAAAAAACCAGAGAGAGAGAGAGAGAGAGAGAGAGAGGACCTCCTCCTATATGCCTCTTTCTGTTGGAGGGAAAAACATCTTGCAGATGTTCCTAGAGATAGCTCACCACATTCCGTTCTCAGGACTGGGTCATGTACCCCTGCTCTGGCTGCCAGAGAGGCTGGGAAGAAGCAAGGATCACACCAGCAATGACGGGCAGGGTGCCTGCCCCAGTGTGCTCTCCGGCTGGGGCGCGTAGCTCTGGCCGTCACAGGGCCTGGGTTCTGCTCCCAGCCAGCTGGGGGCCAGTGGGCACTGGATGTCCTGGGAGGAGGACAGAGGCTTTCTGCTGTGTTTGGTCCCCGCATGCCTGACACGGGGAAGCAGCTTCGAGGTGGATTTCCCCGCACGTCCTGGCGACCGTCTCTTCCTCGTGCTGCCGTCTCACACTGAGGAGGAGGAGGCGGTTTGTGAGTTAGAAGCCCGGGCTTGGTCCACGTCCAAGCTCAGCTCTGTCGCTAACTGCACGGCCTTGGGCAAGGTATTTGTTTAATGTCTGAATTTCTCACCTTTTATAGGAGGATAATAAAATTATCGTCTTATAGGATTGCTATGAAGAGGAAGTGGCCTAATAAATGGCTCCTAGCACAGAACGAACCTTGCAGGTGCATTACGTTGTGAGCTGCTACGGCCCCCATTTCATGTCCAGCTCCATTGAGGCTTCCGAGATGGCCACTTACGGCGCTCTGGGGCTGAGCACAAGGAAACTTTTCCAAACGTGCGTGCACGCCGACCGTCTCCTGAACTGAGCTCCTGGAAGGAAGGATGACACTGTCTAGGCTCAGCGTTAAGCAGACGTGTTGGTCACGAGTGTTCTTCTCTCTGCTCCCCAGTGACTGTCACTCAGGCGGCAGGCCTAGCCCAGGCAGCGCAGCTTCTGTGTTTCTTACCCACGACGCTGTACGCGCTGCTCCCTGCACCAGCAGCTTCCATGATGCCATCTCTTTCACAACTTCTCACTTTGAAAAGCTTCAGACCTACAGAAAAGTTGAAAAAAAAAAAAGTATAAGAGCACCGATATACTCTTCATCTACAACTGTTCATATTGATTGCAACTGTTAATATTTCAAACCTCCGTTATCTACTGAGGCATCAACCGATGGATCCATTTTCCCTGAGTCAGCTGCAAGTTGCCGACATCCTGACACCTCTCCTCTGGCGTGTGTCCCCTGAGACCAAGGACGTTCTCCCACCTAATCACACTGTCATTTTCTGGCCCACGAAATCGAACATGGGTCCAGCGTTATCTACTACGTGACGCTTTTGGCAGTGTGTTTTATGTGTCATCTCAGGAATTAAGGAACGCCCCAGAGGAATGAGAACGCGTGTTGAGACTCTGCCGGTAGGATCATGCTCTTCCCTGGCTGTTCCAAAAAGTTTCAGGAATTTTTTGAAAAGCGCCTGCCTGGGTTTCCAAGAGGGATCTGCATACCGTCAGTTTGATGGCTCGTGGTTTGTGTTCCAAAGGGGTCAGCCGCTGCTGGCTTAGCTGCTTCTGCTATTGCTCCAGACACCAAGCGCCTGGGTTCCGAGCCTTGCATCTGCCCTGATGGTCGTGTGTATGCTTGTGTTCCAAGGCGCCCCTAAGAAGCCACCACAGGGTGGCGTGAAACGGTCTACATGTACTGTCTCATCGTTCTGGAAGCCAGACGTCCAAAGTCAAGATGTCCAGTGGCCATGCTCCCTCTGAAGGCGCTAGGCTGAGAACCTGTTGCACACCTTCCTTGCAGGTCCTGGTGTTTCTGACAACCCGTGCCATCCCAGGCTTGCAGATGGACCACTCCGCCAATCTCACAGGGCTGGTTCTCCCTGTGGGCGTTGGCGTCTCTCCCCCACTTCCTGTAAGTACGCCACTCCTGTTGGGTCAGGAGCCCGCTCTATTCCAGGATGATCTCATCCTAATCCTATTTCCAAATCAGTCACATTCTGACATACGGGGCTTTAGGACTTCAACAAATCTTTGGAGGGGACACGGCTCAATCCATAACAGGGATCTTGGGCTAATATTTCTGGGTCTTTGTGTCCTCAAAGGGTTGCTGCAGAAGTTAAATGAAATACAGAGGAACTATGCCCTGCACCATTTTACCGTAGCGTTTCTAATAAACAATTTATATTAATTTTTTCCAGTCATCTCCAGATGTTTCTGGACCTTCCTTTTTTGGAATCCAGGCTCCAGCTAAGGATCATGCATTGCATTTTGTTGTCACGCCTCTGAGTCTCCTCTAATTTATGACAGTGGGCCTCAGACTTCGACGTGTCCAAGCGGTTCCTGCAGCGCACCCGAAGACGGTTTCCTGGGGCCTGGCTGCAGAGATTCTGGTTCACTAGGTCGGACTGGGGCCGCTGAACTGGCATTTCTCACGGAGGCCCAATCCGCCGGACTAGGAATCACATCTGAGACCAGCTGGTTGGCAAGCTTTTCTGTAGCGGCCCAGAAGGTAAAATTCTTTAGGCTTTCTGGACTTTATGGTCTCCATGGCAACTATTCAACTTTGCCACAGAAATCCTTAAACAAATGAGTGTGGCTTTGTTCTAATAAAACTTTATTTACAAAAAGAGCTGCCTTCTCTGCCACGGCCTGGGAAAGCAGAAGATGGCCGAAGGCTTGGGCCCCTGCACCCTCGTGGGAGACCTGGAGGAGACTCCTGGCTCCTGGCTTTGGATCGGTGCAGCTCCAGCCATTGCAGCCATGTGGGGAGTGAACCAGCGGATGGAAAACCCCTCTCTCTCTCTGCTTCTCTGTAACTCTGCCTTTCAAATAAATAAATAAATTTTTTTTTTAAAGAGCTGCCTTGACCACCTGAACCTGCCGGTTATCGTTTGCTGCCCTGATCCGGACATCACTTGCATCTTTTGGGAGGGGAGGGTCTTTTCGGGAGCACTGACATTTTAAAATTGTCTAGTCCAGTTTTCTTATAGAATGCTTTGCCATCTGGATTTGATTGCTTTTTTAAAAAATAATTATTTAAAAGGCAGAGTGAGAGAGAGAGAGAGAGAAAGAAAGAGAGAAAGAGAGAGAGAGAGAGAGAAAGAGAGAGAAAATATCCCTTCCATCCACTGGTTCACTTCTCAGATTACTGGAATGGTCAGGGCTGGGCCAGGCTGAAGCCAGGAGCCAGGAACTCCACCCAGGTCTCCCATGTGGACGCAGGGGCCCAAGCACTTGAGCCATCTTTCGTGGCTTTCCCAGGTGCATTAGCAGGGATTTGGATTGGAAATGAAGCAGCCAGAACTCCAACCCACAGTCATGGGGAGGCCAGTGCTGCACGCAGCAGCTTAGCCCACTGTGCCACAAACGTCAGCTCAGTTGGGTTGTTCTGACCTGGTTAGATTTAAGTTTAACTTCTGGCATAAGCCCTGCAAGTGCGGTGGATACTTGGCATGCCCACATGCCATGTCAGAGTTCTGGGTTCGGGTCCCGGCTCCACTCCCGATTCCACCTTCCTGTATATGCCCACCCTGGGAGGCAGCAGGGCTGTTCACACGGCTGGGTCCCTGTCCCCCACCTGGGAGGCACAGATGGAGTTCCTGGTCCCTGGCTTTTGCCTGGCCCAGCCCCAGCCATCTGGACATTTGCGGAATGAGCCAGCAGACAGAAGATGTCTTTTATCTGCATTTCTCTCTCTGCCTCTTAAATAAAATAACTTTAAAAAGAACGCCACATAAGTGATATTGTGCATGGTAGGGAAAAACTGTGAATGACACTGAAGTGGATCAACAATATAACTGATGAACTTAGATCTCCCGTGAATGCCTGGACCGCAGCTAGCACAGACCATGAATGCCATTGTCTCCCGTGTGTGCATATTAGGATGATACTACCGGGGCCGGCGCTGTGGCGAGGCAGGTGAAGCTGCCGCCTGCAGTGCCGACATCCCATATGGGCGCCGGTTCGAGTCCTGGCTGCTCCACTTCCGACCCAGCTCTCTACTGTGGCCTGGGAAAGCAGTAGAAGATGGCCCAAGTCCTTGGCTCCCTGCCCCCGTGTAGGAGACCTGGAGGAAGCTCCTGGCTCCCGGATCGGCTCAGCTCCGGCCATTGTGGCCAATTTGGGAGTGAACCAGCGGATGAAAGACCTCTCTCTCTGCCTCTCCTTCCCTTCTCTTCCTGTGTAACTCTGACTTTCAAATAAATAAACCTTTAAAAAAAGATTACATTACTTAATTCATACATTAGGCACAGCAAGGGGTTACCAACAACAATAGAAAAATTACAACAAAATATTATTTTTAGTTATTTGAAAGTTACTAATTATTTTTAAAAAGACTTATTACTTTATTTGACAGGCAGAGTTGGGGGGGGAGAGAGAGAGAGAGAGAGAGAGACATGGAGTTCTTCTATCTGCTGGTTCACACTCCAAATGGCTGCAATGGCCAGGGCTAGGCCAGGTTGAACCTGGAATTCTATCTGGGTCTCCCACTCGGGTGGCAGGACCCAAGCACCTCGGCCGTCTTCTGCTGCCTTCCCAGGCACCTTAGCAGGGAGCTGGATCGAAAGTTGAGCAGCTGGGACTCGAACCAATGCCCATATGGGATGCTGGTGTCACAGGCATCGAATTAACCCACTATGCCACAACTCTGGCCCCTGATTATTATTTCTGAATTTTTCCATTTAATTTTCTGGCCTGAAGTGGGCTGCAGGGAACTGAAACTACACACATTGGTCAGTTTTGCATTCCTATCACAAAATACTGGAAGCAGGCTAACTTATAAAGAAAAGAGTTTTATTTAGCTCCCAATTTTGGAAGCTAGAAGTCCAAACAGTGCAGTACCAGCTCTTGTGGGGGGTCTCCCCTGGGTGTGCCGCTGCACGGTAGACAGCAAGGGTGGGCGCAGGTGGTCACACCACCAAATGGAAGCCAGAGACCAGGTTCCCATCACCCTGCCAAGTGCATGCTCCTAAGGGCTCTCCCACCACCACACTGAGTACCAAGCCTCATTACTCATTAGCTTCTGGGGAGACACACAACATCCAATACATGCACCCCAGAAAATGAAACCACAGAGAACAGGGGACCACAGCATTGATTCCAGGGGCTGAGTGCTTTCTGTGGTCTCGGAGGTATTTCGCAACTCTGTAAACTGTAAAACGCTGATTGCGGTATCTGATTTTTGTCTTTAGAAATGCAAGCTGTGGGGCTGGTGTTGTGGCATGGCAGGTAAAGCTGGCACCTGTGACTCCCGCATTCCACATGGGCACCGGTTTGAGTCCCTACTGTTCCACTTTGGACCCTGCTCCCTGCTAATGGCCCGGGAAAAGCAGTGGAAAACGGCCCAAGCGTTTGGGCCCCGGCCACTCACATGGGAGCCCTTCATGAGGCTTCTGGCTTGGGCCTGGGCATTGCGGCCGGCCGCCTGGGGAGTGAGGCAGCAGATGGAGGATCTCTCTCTGTTACTGTAACTCTTTCAAAATAGTCTTAAAAAAAAAAAAAAAGAAATGCAAGTTGTGTCCAGTGTCCACTGGGTCTGCAGTTGATTTCTGACCTACGGATACCAAGTAGTCTTCCATCCAATGCACAATTTCATTTCTGCTTTCCTGCCTGCCTGGGGTCATCAAAAAGTCCACAGGAAAATGTGTATTATGAAAAAAACTATGCACGGATTAAAAAAATGTTTCGCACCAAAATAAACGTCTTTTAATTCCAGCTTTCCATAGACTTTTTGGGTATCCGAGGCTATAGGCTTGCGTTTTGGGGTCTCTCTGGAGCTGTCTGTGAACCAGCTGCAACATGTCACTGGCCCTCCGTTTAACGAATGTCTTGACACACGCTCCTTTTACATCCGCATCTGAGTCACGACCACACTCTAATTCTTATCCTCTAGCAGGATTTCATCTCCGGGGGTACCGAAGGCACTCTTTCCACCGCGAGGACGGCGCTTTGTGCCACTGGGACACAGCACACACGTGGTTCACAATCACTTTTCACCTGCTGGGCTTCGAATCCACTGATGACCTTGGCCTACAGCAGCTGTGACGGAGTTGCAAAACACAAGCCCACAGGGGACATCCGAGTGCTCCTGAGGCGCTGGCACCCCTTCCTCTCTCGGTCTGTGTGACCCTTGGGCAACACAGCTCGGCGGCTTTGTCACCGGCCCGGGGACGGGCTGGCGCCATCAGCCGGTTCCTCCGCCTCAGTCTCCTTATATGTAGAATGGGCGTGAGGAGACAACGAGCGAAATCAAAGTGCGGGAATGCTAGTGGGACACAAGCCTCTAATAACAGAGCCACGCGGGTGCTTCGAGAAGTTCACGGAAAGACAGAACTGAACGCTCATTCGATGCAGAACTTGGTGCACTTGCCCGCTCTCCGGCCGGCGGCCCCCAGCCCCTCGGGGACAGCCGGGCTGCCTCGGCACCCCTCAGGGCGCCCCGCTCGCGGCTTCGCTCGGTTTCCGGGGCGGAAGCCCCGCTGCAAACAGGCGGGCGGCCGTGCCCAGCCCGAAGGAACCGTCTGCTCAGATTCGCCCACCTCGGCGCCTCCCGGGCCGCCGCGGGGCCCAGGGGCTCTCCCGGGCGCAGGCCCCTTCGGCGGCCGGTCCGCGGCGCCGGCTTCCTTTGCCCGAGACCCCTCGCCCTTTGCCGGCCGGGCGCTCGAGGCCGGAGACCTTGCAGCAGGCTGGGAAGGGCCAAGGCCACGGCGCAGCCCGGTCCCGCGCCCCCGCGCCGCGCGCAGCCGCCGGGGGGCGCCGCCCGACGCCGCACCTGGCCCGGCCGCCCCACCCGGCGGCGCCGCTTCCCGTCCGGCGCGGGCGGCGCTCACGTGACCGGGCCTGGGCGGAGCCTGGGCGGGCCCGGATCACCTGAACAAGGGTGTCACGTGAGCTGGGGGCGGAGAGGGGGCGGTGCCGACGGCGGTCACGTGATGCGGTTCCGGGCCGCCGCCGCTTGCCGAGCTCAACCGAGCCGCACTCCCCTCAGGCTCCGGCTCTCATTCCTGCCCCGGCTCCGCTCCGGCCGCACCTCCGCTTCCACCGCCACCTCCGCCCTGGCGGCGCGACCCCGTCCCACGCGTGGCCCCGGGCAGCCGCTCGCCGCCCGCCCCGCGCCCTTCGCGCCGCCCGGGCCCGGTGCGATGAGGGCCGCCGCGGGCAGGAGCGCCCACCTGGGGCCCGTGCCCGCCGCCCGCCCGCTGCGCTCCCTGCTCAGGTCGCGGGAGCTGCTGCTGCTGCTGCTGCTGGTCGCGGCGCCGCCGGCCGCGCGGGCCCAGGCCGCGGAGTTCCCTGAGCTGTGCAGGTGGGTGGCCCGCGGGGCGCCGGCTGCACTCGCTGTGCCCGGGGCGCGCGGCCGCGGTGGGGGGGCAGGGTCCCCGGGGCGCCGCTCGTGCCCCGTGGGGGTGCGCCCCGCGCCGGCCCTGAGGGAAAGTTGCGCGCGCGGGCGCGCGGGCGGGGGTCGCGGCGCCGGCGCCCGGCCACTTGTGGCTGTCACCTCGCCGGCGGCTTTGTGCGACTCCGGGCCCCCGCCGCGAGTTGCGGGGGGCTGGCGCGGCGGCCGTGCTTTGTTCCCCTGCGGGGCGCCGGCGGGACCCTCGGGCTGGGGGACACCCGGCCGCGGGCGCAGCCCACGCCTTGGTTTCCTGTGCTGAGTGGGAGTCTCCCTGCGGGTCTCCATTTTCTCCGCGAGGGCGCGATGCCACAGTCGGGGTCCTTTCCCCTTGGGGTCCCGGGGGGCTCCCGAGGCGACTGCTCGCCTCTCGCAGCCTGACTTCCTGTCTCGATGCCCCGATGATGTCATTGTCTGCGGGTGGGCGCTTCCAGCGGAGTCTCCGCGCCCGGGGGTCCGTGGCACCGCTGGTCCCCTCGACGGCCGTTGCCCCGGGGACTTGTTGGCGCTGCGAGGGCAATGGGCAGCCCGGCTTTGTTCACCGTGCACACTTTGGGGAGAAGGAAGCGCAGTGGAAAGTTCTGGGCAGCCGACACGCCTTCTCCCCCAGCGCGGGCAGGGCACTCCGAGGACCGGGCGCAGCGCAGCGCACTTTCGGGCCGAACGTGGAGTTTGTGGGCTCTCACTCGCCCCTCCGAGGCGGGTCGGCTGGCTCCCCGGGGGTCGTGTTTCCCGGGAGAGGGAGGGCGGCCCCGCTCAGGGCGGGAGGGCACCGGGGGGAGTTTGCAGCAGGCGGGTTTGCCGTGCGGTGCGCCCCGCTCGAGCTGCCGCGGTGACTTCGTGGTGTCGGCGAGCGCTGCCATTGAAACTGAATGTCAGGGCTGCTGCGACCCGACGCGTCCATTAGGAATTAACTCGGCGAGGCTCGCGGGGGCGACACGCTGCGGATCGTGAATGAGCCGGAACTCACTGCTTGATGGTTGCGGTTAAAGTTGGCCTGGGGGTAGACTGGTCTTGCGGGGCTCATTCGGGGGCCCCCACTTTTGGTTACAGTTTAGTGACCCTGGAGTCTTCGCTCCGTGTTCGCCCCCCCCCCCAACGCCACGTGGAGCAGGGCCTCGTGGTCGTGGTCCAGCAGGAGTGGACTTTGGATCTTTCCATACTGTGGCCCCTGTCACATGTGGGCATGGCTCGGGGACTGTGGAGAGGGGCTGCGCTCGCCCGGCGTTGTTAGGGTGGCAGAGCGAGCCGGCCGAGGTCCCAGGACGCCCCCGGGTCGGGGGTGCCCTGATGCCCCTGGGACTTCTCAGGGCGGGAAAGCCCTGGTGCACTCCGGCTGCTTTCCCTCCAAGTTCTGTCCGTTACACGAAGTTTCTGCAAAGTGAAGTTCTTCCCTCTGTCCTGTCTCAAGTCCCTACCTCTGAATTTTTTTTTTTTCTCTTGGGATGATCAGGTATCTGCGTACCTTTGATGACGCTGGCTAAACGTTCTTAGCTAAAGCGCGTTTCTGAGTTATGGGAATGCGTGTTGACTTCTCTCTTTTTTCCCTCCTTTAAGCCAATCTGAGAAGTTATACGGAGCATCCCCAGAGCATGATGTGTTTAGCTATCTCTTAAATCATTTTAAAAATATATTTCTTTAGCTTATTTGAAGGGCAGAGTGATAGAGAGGGGGAGACAAAGAGAACGCTCTTGCATCTTCTGGTTCACTTCCCCAGCCGATGTAACGGCCAGGGCTGGGCCCAGGCAGACGCCAGAGCCTGGGACTCGCCTGGTCTCCTGCTTATGTGGCAGGGCCCCACGTACCCGGGCCACCCTTCACTGCTTCCCCAGGGGCCTCAGCAGAGACCTGGATTGGAAGCAGAGCAGCCTGGACTGGAACCAGCACGGCCCGGCGGGGCAGGCGGTGGTTAGCGCTCTGTGCCCTCTGTGCCGAAGCACGCCGCCCCGGGCTGCCTGTTCCTTCTGCCCCTGGGCGTTCCTTTACTGAAATGTAAATAGCTCCTCAGGTCTGCCTCGGCGAGGATGTAAAATGAGCCCTGCAAGAATTACTCTTTGTTTTTGCACCTTGGTCTTGGGCAGGCAGCCCCCTATGTAAAGAAGCATCATGTTTCAGTCATTTGCAAAACACGCTTTGCCCCCAGACGCGGCGGTCGCTCGCAGGGCGGCCGCCACGCAGGTTTAACGCCCGTGCTGTGCGT
This sequence comes from Oryctolagus cuniculus, assembly GCF_051225735.1. NCBI lineage: Eukaryota > Metazoa > Chordata > Mammalia > Lagomorpha > Leporidae > Oryctolagus > Oryctolagus cuniculus. Next base: position 8,167,097 of record NC_142871.1, on the reverse strand, counting down.
GCTGGGGCCGCAGCTCTCTACCCAACCCAGCGCCTTAGAACCTGGAGGGAGCATTTTCCCGCTTGTGACCCCAGGACCACATCTGGGAAGCTCAGGCCTGCCTCTGGGTGCCTGCTGGACACCAGAAGCTGGGGCCGGGGCGGAGCTCCTGGTGCCGACGGCTGGTGGGAGAGGTGACAGCAGCGGGCGAACTCTTCAGCCCCCGCCCCCGCCCCCACCCCAGCCCCCGCCCCAGCTCTGAGCGTCTCCGTGAGCGCGGCGGGAGCAAGTTCCCCGGAGTGTAGCCGGCTTGAAGCAGCACTTGAGTAAGCGCTGGTTCCCTCAGAGCCTCAGCGGTCAGTTCTGAGTGTCAGGGGCAGGGCTGCCGGGCCAGGTGAGCCCTGCGTGGAGGAGGTGATGGAACAAGGACAGGCGCCTCGGCGGCCGTCTGAGCTCCCGCGCCCTCTTTCCTTACTGGAGGCAGCGAGGAACTTTTGCTCCAGTGTACCTGGGGCCAGCATGGCAGGCTGTGAGACTGGCTCCTGCAGAGGTCCTGGGGCAGCCCAGTGAGAGCCAGAGGAGAGCGAGCCAGGAAGAGAGGGGCAGAGGCCAGCCAGGCCGAGCAGCACTCCAGAGCTGACCAACGTGCGCTCAGAGAGCCAGTAGCTTGCCTCTTTACTCCGCTTTAAACTCCCTGAAACGCTGTGTTACATATGTAACATGCAAGCTTCCATCCATTATTTTGGTGTTAACAACATCCTTAATGGGTGAAGTCTTAACAGTTTGTAGTAATTATAAAATAATACGTTGGTCTGGCTTGATTTAGGCAGTTACGTGCTTTAAAATTCGTGCAAACAAGCTTTCTCCAGCTTGGGTGGGTGTCCATGCTGAAAAGTTTTATTGTGTTGGACAAGAGCATCGTGGAGCCAGCTGGGATTTGAAGATACTTCAGTTTCTCTCTCAGAGGAGACTTTTTTTTCCCTCTGTATTTTTTCTAAAGGAACAGTGCTTATATGTCTAATTTGGGTCATATGTTCAACCTGGATCGTATCCCTTTGTGTGTGTGCGTGCATTTCTTTTTTTTTTAATTTATTTTTTATTTATTTATAAGAGGGTGGGGAGAGGTCTTTATCTGCTGGTTCACTCCCTAAATGGCTGCAAAGACCAGAGCTAGGCCCGGCCCAAGCTAGGAGCCTGGAGCTTCTTCTGGGTCTCCCACATGGGTGCAAGGACCCAAGGGCTTGGGCCATCTTCTGCTGCTTTCCCAGGCACATTAGCAGGGAGCTGGATCAGAAGTGGAGCAGCCGGGACTTGAACCGGTGCTCCTGGGATGCTGGCGTCGTAGGTGGTGGTTTAATCTGCTGTATCACAGTGCCAGTCCTTGGCTTCATGTTTTTTGCCAACATTTCATGGAGGGATTATTAGTAAAGGGTGTGTACTGGGCAGGCAGAATTCAGCAAGTTCTAGAGCCAGGTCTCCTGGCAAGGCGTGGCTCTTCCTCCTCTTCTGAGTGTGTCCCAGCTGTGGGTGGGCATCTTGGTAATGGCCCAGCTGCCATTTTTATGGGTTCATGGGAACCACAGAAGGGGTTGTGCCGTGCTCATGCTGTATTCCCAGCAGCAGTGCGTGAGAGCCCCAGGTGTTCCCTAGCCTTGTCAACACTTGATCTTGCCACTTGTAACACTAAATCCCCCACCAGCCCTCCCACCCCACTGCCGCCCCAGCTGGCACTGCAGTCAAGCCTGTGCCTATGATGACAGCATCCATTTGGATGCCCGTTTGGGTCCTGGCTGCTCCACTTCCGATCCAGCTCCTTTGCCAGTGCACCTGGGAAAGTAGTGGAGGAGGGCCCAAGGGTTTGGCCTCCTGCACCCACATGGAGACCCAGAAGAAGCTCCTGGCTCCTGGCTTTGGTCTGGCCTAGCCCTGGCCACAGCAGCCATTTGGGGAGTGAACCAGCAGACGGACACACTCTCTCTGTAACTTTGCCTTTCAAATAAAAACTAAACAAAAAAGAGTAATTGCCTCATTCTTTAAAACTTATCTTGGATGTTTTCTCTTGAGGTTTAAGAGTTTCTTATATATTCTGGGTTCAGGTTGTTTCTTAGATTAATGTGTATTGTTCAGTCTTTGCCTTACCGTTTCCTTTCCTGAGTTTGAAGAACAGATATTTTATAAAATGTGATGGACTCCAACTTATCAAATTGCTTTAAAATTTTTAATTTCTTTTCATTTTGTTTGAAAGACACACAGGCATATGTGTGTGTGTGTGTGTGTGTGTGTGTGTGTGTGTGTGTGGAGAGAGAGAGAGAGAAAATCTCCAGTCCTCTGGTTTACTCTCCAGATGCCCACAGCAGTCAGGACTGGGCCAGACCAAAGCCAGGAGCCTGGAACTCAATCCAGGTCTCCCATGTGGGTGGCAGGGACCCAGGCAGTGGGGCCTCCCAGGTGTGCATCCGCGGGGAGCAGGGTCAGAGGTGATTTGAACCAGGATTCAGGCATCTCAAGAGGCGACTGAATTGCTGCGCTGAATGCCCACTCCTCCATTTTTTTCCCTAATGTTCTGTGCTTTTTGGTAGTCTAAGATTTTTGGCTACCCCGGAATTTGTGGGCTCAGCACTGTGGATGTTTGGGCTGGGACATTAGATGCTAAGAGTTCTCTCCACTGCCTGCCTCTCACCCTGGCCCCCCAGGGTGCCCCATGGAGAAGCACTGGTGTACTCCAAGGTCACAGGGATCTTCTCCTGTGTTTGCTTCTAGAAGTTCTATAGCTTCAACTTTCATGTTTAGCTCCATGATCTACTTTTTAATTTAATTTTTACATAGGCTATGAGGAAAGGGTGAACGTTTATTTATTTTAACTAGATTTAAAAGATTTTAAAAAGATTTTTATTTAATTGGGAGGTAGAGTTACATACAGACAGTGAGAGGGAGAGACTGCTGGTTCACGTCTTAGATGGTTGCAGTGGCTGGAGTTGGGCTGATCCGGAGCCGGGAGCTTCTTCTGGGTCTCCCACATGGGTGCAGGGGCACATTTTTTTTCCATGAACATACAACCAAGGTGTTTTATTTATTTATTTTTTAAAGATTTACTTATTTGTTTGAAAGACAGAGAGAGAGAGAGCGAGCTTTCACCTGCTGGTTCACTCCCCAAATGGCTGCAATGGCTGGAGCTGAGCTGATCCAAAGCCAGGACCCCAGAGCTTCTTCCAGGTTTCCCACATGGGTGCAGGGGCCCATACCATATGGGATGCCAGCGCTGCAGGCCAGGGCATTAAGCCCACTATGTCACGCCACAGCGCTGGCCCCTGGGGACGGAGTTTTTAGGTGAGATTTGGCTGGGCTTGACTGATTCTGTTCTCAGGAATATGTTTGCTTTGTAGAAAGGGCTAGCTTGCCTTCCGTGTGTGTTTGCAGTAGAACTGGTTTTGTATAAGATGAGTATTTTCTGTTCCTTTAGTCTTGGTACAGCTCACCAGAACTGTCTAGTCTGGGTGCCTTGGAGTGTGGTGGGGAAGAGTTTTGGTTATGGTCTCAGTTTTAGGTCCTTTATTTGCTAGTCAGATTTCCTAATTTTTATTGAGCCAATTTGGGTATTCTCTCTTTTTCCTAGAAAATTGTCATTTTAATCACATATTTGTATGGAACTAGGTAGCATGCTATACACTTTTTATTCTCAAAAATGTTCTTTGTAGGTAAGTTTTAAAAAATTCCTGTCTTTGCACCTCTTTTTTTAAAATTTTATTTAGCAAATATAAATTTCCAAAGTACAGCTTATGGATTACAATGGCTTTTTCCCCCCATAACTTCCCTCCCATCCGCAACCCTCCCAACTCCTGCTTCCTCTCCCATTCCATTCACATCAAGATTCATTTTCAATTATCTTTATATACAGAAGATCAATTTAGTATATATTAAGTAAAGATTGCAACAGTTTGCACCTTTTTTCCTTAATTATATTAACTGCAGGTTTGATTACCTTTTTAAGTTTTTTCAAAAGAATGAGCATTTTATTCACCACCCCGTCACCATTAATTTTTGATTTCATTAATTTCTCCTGTTAATTTCATTAATTTCTTCTGTTCCTACATTTTCTTGTTTCCAGTTTGAATTGAAATCTTGGAGATTTCACTTTAAATCATGTCATATATGTAAGAAATGAATTTAAATCACATTGTGTATGAACAGCGTGAATTTAAGACACATCCTGTATGTTGAGAAAATTTAAATCACGTCCTGTCATGTAAGAAATGAGTTTAAAATGTTTCTCCCTAAGCCCGTAGCTTTCTTATGGGTTCTGACGTGTGGTTTTTTCAATAGCTCAATTCTATATGTTTCCTTTTTGGACGCACAAGTTCTCTCGCAACTTTCTGGGCCCTCTAACGTTGTACACCCTTCTTTTCCAGGTAAGTGGGTTTTGGGGTTGTTTATTGACTTTATTTTTGCATTGTGGGGAGTGGGTGTGGTGGAATTTACCGAGATTTCTCCCCGGCCCAGCACCGACTCCAGGTGGGAGTGTTTGATGAGTCTGAGGGGGACGTGTTCTGGGTCGGAGTTACGGACTGTGCTGTTTGGCTTTTCTTTGTCCCGATTTCTTTCTCCTGCTCCGTTTGTCTGTTGCTCTTCTGCGTTCACCCGGCTCCCACGGCGTCGGGCAGGGTGTGGGAGGTGGCCCTCTGCCCTTGCCTCCCGCTGTGTGGCCCCGGTGTGGCCGCGGTCTTCAGGTCTTCAGGTCTTCCGCAGTCACAGCCGCCGGCTCCTGCTGCTTGGCTGCCAGGGCAGGCAGTCGCAGCCCTCCCGAGGTGCGGGGGCACTTACACAGTCCTGGAAAAGTGGAGGTAGCAAAAAAGAATGTGTAGATGCTATCTAAATCATGAACAGGGTATGCAACTAACAAGAAAAAATGGAGGTAACAGATAAGTTCATTTGGTGTAAAATTTTTTTAAAGTTCATGCATGGATTTTCTAGTCCGAGTTAATCTGTGCAGTTCAGTTTTTGAAGTCTATGCATGGATTTTCTGCACCCGCCATTTCCATGGACTGTCTGAAAACCTTTTGTATGCATGGATTGCAAAATCTCTCTCTCTCTCTCTCTCTTTTTTTTTGGCGCCAACACAAGCTCATGCTTTAATTCTGGTTCCCATGAACTTGTCGAATTCGTCGTGTGTGTCTTAAACCCCTGCCCTGACTGCTCTCGGTTCCTTTTCCTTGGGCCCGGCTTTCTGGGTTATCTCCTTATCTTCCTGGGGTTGCCTCCCTGTGCAGCTGTGCGGGGAAGCAGTTGTTGGAACTTGGCTATCAATTGTTCCTGGGGAGAGGGGGATGGGCAGGGTGTGCCTCTCCGGGCCTCTTCCATCCTCCCCAGCGTGGAGAGGCAGCTGCCGGACCCCTGCTGTTGGCAGCCTGGAGCATCCTGCTTGCCACAGCTCTGTGCTCACTCCTCTTTTCTGGATCTCACTTTCCTCCAGGGGAGAGGTGGGAGTCCGTTTTGGAGTCCGCACTGTTCCCCTCACAGGCCTGGGGCAGAGGCCCCCCGCCCCACCCCCGGCCTGTCTTGCCTTCTGTGTCAGTTGGGATGCTGGCTGGGGTTGGGCTGGGCGTGGGAATGAGAGCGCATTTGCCTGGCCCGCGCTCAGCATCCACAGATGTGCGGGCTCCTTGCCGCCTTACCTGCGGCGAGGCCGCGCTGCTGGCTGGGAGCAGGGCTTCACGTTTGCAGCCCGTGCCTCCGTGGCCGCACCGCAGCTTCACCGGGGTCGTACCTTGGCCTGCCCAGGAAGTTTCTGCCGTTTGAAAAGGTTTCCAGGCCACAGGTTTTGCGATTCTCCGGGCTGCTTTGTGTGCGGAACTTTGATTCTGAGTTCTAGCCTGAGGACTCCTCCCGATGGCAAGGAGCTTGTGGACAGGAGGTGTGGGGTGTAGGCGGGTGCCAAGCACCCGGTGTGTACTGGGCCTTGGTCCTTTCCTGCACCCCTCTTCCTCTGGCGGGAGGAGAGCAAGAGGGTGGCAGCTCCACCGTCTGTGGGAAAGAGAGCCCCCTTGTTTATCTCTTGGGGAGTCAGGAAGTCCCAGCAGGCTCCTGTTGAGGGTGTAGGCAGCGGGGGGCTCCCCTGGAGGTGGAGGCATGGGTGCTGGACCGCAGGGCTGCTCCTGGTGGCCTGGGGCATGACGGGAACGCAGGCCAGTGAGAAGGACATGACAGACTTGCTAAACTCCCCTTGCAGTATAGCCTGGAGAGCTGTGCTGGCCGGTGTTTGGAGGTGCTCACGACGGTGCTTCACCAGCGGGGCCTGGGCAGGGCTGTGTGAACCCTCCGCGGTGCAGGGAAGCCCGAGCCTTGAGTTCCTGCCAGCATAGATCCTGCCCCTGTCGGCCTCTGGGGGTGGGGGTTCCTGGGTGCCTGTTTGTGTGCTTTTAGATCCTGGGGGAGTCCTTGCCGCCTGAGCATGGAGGGCAAGCGTCATTCTCTGTTGTTTTAGGACTCAGAGGGCTCTGGGTGAGATTAAGGGATGTGTGCAGAGTGAGCCCAGGCTTTGGAGGAAGTTGGAGGGAGGCGGAGGAGGGGTCTTTCGGGCAGGGTCCCTGCTGGCCCGCACCCGCCTGCTGTCATCGAATGCCCCCACACCGCCCGTCCCGGAGCACGCTGATTGTGGGTCAAGTACTTTGCTGCCACCTCTTGATGACCGCTGCTCCCAAGTCCGTTACCCGATTTAGCACAGCTGTTTCCTCCTTGTGCGCCCCACCCCCGCCTGCAGCGGGAGCCCCCAGCCTGCGGAACAGGGGTGCTAACGAGGTGGGTTTCCTAGAAATGACAAGGGCGAGCTTCCAGTGAGTCATCCTCACCGTGCCCGCCAGCGGTCGGCTGCTGTGGGAGCGAACTTTCCACCCCAAGGGGGCCGGCGTCTCCCTCGTCCTGTGAGCGCTGGCCGCTAGAGGAGGCGGCGCCCCTGAATCACTGGGCTTTCCTGATCCTGTGGCACAGGGGAGCTGGGCAGGTGGGCCGAGGGGCGCTCTGCGACTTGATGCAAAAGCAGAACCAGGAGGAACCGCGGAGTGGCCTGCACCTGAGTGCAGGAACACCTTCCCCACTGGGGGTCCCCTGTGTCAGACATGCAGGTGGGAGAGCCCCCCCTGCCAGGCTGGGGAAGGGCGGGGCCCCCGTGACTCCTTGGGAGAGGGAGGACAGGGGCAGCAGGGCTGGAGCACTCACTGGTGCTGGGGCCCTGAGGCGGCCGTCATGGCTAGAGCCTGTGCTCTCAGGGAGCCTGGGAGGGTTTGGCTGTGTGAAAGATGCTTCGATGAGTTCACAGATGTGTTTTCTATTCACAGTTCCTTTGAGTTGGTGATGCTTGTTATTTATTTTTCTTAAGATTTATTTATTGATTTGAAAGAATTGGAGAGAGGGAGACACAGAGTAAGACATCTTCCATCTGCTGGTTCACTCCCCAGATGACTACAACGGCCAGGGCTGGGCCTGGCGGAAGCCAGGAGCTTCATCTAGGTCTTCCATGTGGGTGGCAGGTCCATGCACTTCTGCCATCTTCCATTGCTTTCCCAGGCCGTTAGCGGGGAGCTGGGTCAGAAGTGGAGCAGCTGGGACATGGGGACAGGAACCGCCATCCATATGGGATGCTTGCATCGCAGGTGGCGGCTTTATCTGCTGTGCCACAATGCTGGCCCCTTGGCGATGCTTTTTAATGAAATGGGTAATGAGAGCTGTGGCACGTGCCCTGGAGCAGGACATGCCTCTCCCAAACACTGGTGTGGCTATGTGTGGTTCTTTAGGTGCTGGATCAAGTCCTGGCTGCTCCACTTCTGATCCAGCTCCCTGCTAATGACCTGGGAAAGCAGCAGAGGATGGCCCAAATGCTTGGGCCCCTGCACCCACAAGGGAGACTTGGATGAAGCTCCTGGCTCCTGACCTTGGCCTAACTGTTGCAGCCATATGGGGAGTGAACCAATGGATGGATAGAAGTTTCTCTCTAACTCTTTCAAATAAATAAATAAATTAAAAAAAAAAAAAGCACACACACAGTGTGAGAGCCGCACCGTTGTTGGCTTGGGATGTTCCGCCCGTTTTCGGAGAGGTGAGAACGAAGGGCCCCGGCTCGAAGGAGGGTGCTGTGTGTGCCCCCTCCCCCGGCCGGCGCTCTGCTCTGCTCAGCCCTGTGTGCTTGCCCACCGCGGACCCCCGCCTCTCCGGAGCAGAGGCTTTGCTCCTGTGTCCACCGAATTGGCCCTTGCGATGCTCCAGGCTGAGCAGACGGCAGAGAGGGGCCGGCGCTCCCTGGAGCAGGGACTCAGGGAAAGGCGTTGGGCCTGGGCAGCGGGGTCTGCTGTGGGTTGGCGCTGAAGCCCGTGGCACAGACGGCTGTGTGATGCAGGAGGCCTTGGCCGTTTGTACGGGTTTTTCATATGCACAAGGGATTCTGAAGCTTCACCGTGGAGCAGGGTTTAGGGGAGACGCTGACCCCCATCCTGGGTTGCAGAGGGCGTGCAGTGTTGCGTGGAGGGCACTGGGTGACTCCGTGAGAATCCCACGCTGTGCACTGCGGTGACGCCTGTTCGGGAAGAGAGCCTTGCTCTCCTGCTCCTGTGCCAGCAGTCTCCATCCCTCAGGTCTGTGTTCTGACGGCGGCAGCCAGTGGCTGAGCCCAGGGTCACTGGCCGTTTCTGACAAGTTGTGGGAGGCAGCTGGTTGTGCGTGTGTGGTTGTGTGTGAATGTGTCTGAGGCTGTGTGCAGACTGGGCGTGTAGACTGCGTGGTGTGTGTGAAATATGTGGATGTGTGGAGCGTGTGTGATGTGTGTGTTTGTGTCCCGTGCGGAGGGTGTGTGGTTTTGTGCGTGGGGTGGGGGGGCTTCTGCCCAGCACTGTCAGCCCCCAGCCTGCTCCGCCTCCCTCTCCAGATGCCTTTGCGTGAGCAGGTTGCCCGTCTGTGGAGCAGGCAGAGCCTCTGTCTGCCTCCCTCAGAGCCCTGGGCCCCTGCTTCCTGCCGGGACCTTGCGACTCAGCCGGCTGTGCTGGGAGAGGAAGCCGGCGGCGGTGCAGGTTCAGGCCCAGGTCCCTGCAGCTCTTCCCACTGTGACCGAGGGTCCTGTCAGGAGAGGGTCTCTTACCGCTCTCCCCCTGACCTGTGCTCCACCCGCTCGTGGTGCAGGCCCTGATGCCCACGTGGCTGCCGTCGGCTTCTGCCGCGGACTTAGCTGTTGTGTGTGACGCTGGGCTGCTGGCTGCCTTTCTGCTTCCGGGCCCTGCACGACAGGCAGCACCAAAGATTGAAGCTGAAGCTGGCACTATTTTTTTTTTTTTCTTGCAGGCCCTGTATCTTCGTCCACAGCTTTGTGGGTTTGTTAGAATGGGAAGTGAAGTACTTCCTGTATAGGCTTTGGTCACGCTGTGTCAAGCTCATGTGCTCCCAGCCCCAGGTCAGAGGACAGAGTCACCATGCCAGATCAGATGCTGTCCCTGCGGTGGTGGTAGCAGGCGGCTGTTGGCGACAGTGGTTGCTTTATGCTCTTGTCGCGCCAGTGCCAGTATCGGCGACGGGACCCTGCTGCTTTCCACCCTTCCCTTCTCCCCCCAACTCCGTCCCGCCTTTTTTTTTTTTGGCCTGTCCTCCTTAGTTTGGGAGGCTGGCCCAGATTTTTGGAGGTTAGTGGGCTGAGAAACTGTCTTGACAGTGATAAAGGGCGGCTGTAAGCCACATGATTTCTTGAGTGTTCTTTCAGAGGACTTGGGTGCGTGCCGAAGGAGGAGACCGTGTGGACGAGCGCCTTGGACAGGCCCTGAGCTCCCTCTGAGTCCACTGGGCTGGATCCGTGGCTCACTCTCCACTCAGCAAAGCATCCCTTGCTCGAGTGGCATGGATGGGGTCTGGATGTACAATTCTCGCTGGTACATCACCAGCTGGGCTTTTTTTTTTCTCCCCTTAAGGAAACCAAATGATAGAGTCACACATGCTTATTCATTTTATTACAGAGGCTGTTATGCCTCTGTCCTTCTTTCTGTGCCAGTAATTGTAGGCCGGTAATAAAATGTGTAATAGATACGTGACCGTCACCCCAAGACTCACAAGGAGAGAGAGGAGCGAGGTGTATTTCCATAGTGTGGATGTGTGGTGGTGTGAGGAAGGGGCAGAGTCCTAGTTAATGGGGATTTTTTTTTTTTTTTTTTGAAAGGCAGAGTTAGAGAGAGAGACAGAGAGAAAGGTCTTCCTTTTTCTGTTGGCCGCTACAGCCGGCACGCTGCGCCGATCCAAAGCCAGGAGCCAGGTGCTTCTGGTCTCCCATGCGGGTGCAGGGCCCAAGCACTTGGGCCATCCTCCACTGCACTCCTGGGCCACAGCAGAGAGCTGGATTGGAAGAGGGGCAACCGGGACAGAATCCTGCGCCCCGACCGGGACTAGAACCCGGGGTGCCGGCGCCGTAGGCGGAGGATTAGCCTAGTGAGCTGGCCATGGAGATGTTTTTGTATTCCAGAGAAGGAACCAGATTTTCCAAGGCTCCTTTCTTTCAAGAGATGGCCGTACTCTAAGTGTGGGAGGGAGAACTTTATCTCCTTTATTTATTTATTTAGTTGTAAAACAGAAGAACTTTCCCGTTACAGCTTCAGGGCATTGCACTCCTGCAGGCGTTTGGGATGACACACGTGAAAACCTGGAGAGGCGTCACTCTGTGTCCCAGGACCCCTGGACGGCTGCACCCTGTGGCTTTCTGAGTTTTTCCTTCTTCCTTATTCACAGACATTGGAGGCTCGCTCGGTGCCGCTGGCCCTGCAGCTCCCCTCCCCTCCCCTCATGTCCCAGCTCCTGGCAGGCGCGCGGGCAGTCCATGTGCTGCCTGCTCAGTCCAGACGTGGCCAGTGTGGGCTGTCACGGGGGCCTTTGCTGGAGCAGGGTGGGAACGCGGAAGCACCTTCCCGTCTCTGGGCAGGTTGACGTGCATTGCCTGTGTGCTCCCATCTCTCTGGCCCAGCGTGTCCAGGAGGTTAAGAAACGTGAACCACATGAGGGCCCCCCCCCTCCCCCCCCCCCCCCCCGCTGAGTGCGGGCACGGACGGGTGGGGTGCTCAGGGTGGCTGTAGCAGGGAGGAAGCTTCCCTGAAGAAGGTGGGAGAGGTTCAGAACGTGTGGTGGACTCGCCCAGTGGCTGCCCGCGTCTAGGACGTTTTTCAGCCACAGAATTCACTTTAAAATCAGAGGTTTGTGGAGGCGATTGCCATGTGTGGGACTTCTGACCCTCCCCCATTTCCTGCCGGCTTGAGTTATTGATGGCGCTTGCCGCGGGAGCAGGGTGGGGGGGTGTGAGTCTGTGCCGACGCGAGCATTACAGACGTGTCCCTTCCTTGTGGGGTCCCCGGCCAGTGGGGAGGGAGCGGGCATGATAATGGATGTTTTCTCTACCTCTGGTGTTTGGTACTTCAGACTGCAGAGAGAAAGCAGAGCTGGGCTGGGACTATGGAGTAGCAGAAGCCTGAACTTGGGGGAGAACTTGGACTAGGAGGAGCGTGTGATCTGGCCACGAGCATGACAGGGTGGGGGCCCCGAGCCTTCGGGAAGTTCATGGCTTCTCCCAGGAGGCCGCCCTCAGAGGGGGCCAGGGGCTCCGAGAAGTCTGCCTTCGCCACACAGGCATCATCTACGTGAACCATGGCCTTGACAATGGGAAGGGAATTTGTGCAAAGAGCTGCGAGCGCAGAGAGCTGCAGCGTGGTGATTTCCATCTTTCTATGTAATTGGTATTTTATGGAACCAAATTGTACTATAGACAGTTGGCTGGTAACGTAATTGGAACTTGGGAATCTTTATGCCATGCAGAATCTGTTGTTTTAACAGCACTTAATTGTGACAAGATTTGAACTCTATAAAGTTGTGTGAAATGCTTTGCTGGTTTGAATGTTGTCATTGACATGCTAAATATTTTCTGAAAAGTTGATTTAAGTGTTTTAAAATCCTGAAAACAGATGAAGCAGTTTGCCTCGGTGGGAAAGCGCCTACCTCTAGGGTGTAGACTGACCGGAGTTGATTCCAGGCCCCGTCGCGTCCTCTTTGTGTGACGCTGGGTGAGGTGTGATCCCTCCCAGTCTTGGGACTTTGAGCCGAGTCTGAGGAGCTTGGAAGCCGGCGCCCAGAGCTGGGGCACATGTGGCTTAGAGTTGTGGGTGTATCTCTGGTTTACCACATGTGGTTCAGAGTCGTGGGTGTATCCCTGGTTTACTTCCCGAATGCCTGCAATGGCTGAGGCTGGACCAGGAGCCTGGGACTCAATCCACGTCTCCCACGTGGGTGGCAGGAACCCAAGTACTTGAGCCACCACCTGCCTCCCAGAGTGTGCATTGGCAGGAAGGTGGGATTGGCAGTGGAGCCAGGACTGAACCCAGGCACTCTGATGTGGGATGTGGGGCATCTTAATCAGTACCTCAGACGCCCGCCCAAGCCATCAGGGATGTAGGCGCTTACATCTGCCGGGCAGCGGGCCGTGAGCTCCAGTGGCGGTGCAGGGGTGAGAACGGACACCTCAGGGGATGGCGTCGCTGAGCAGTGAGGTGCCACAGAGGGCAGTGTGCCAGTCACCTCCAGCAGCCACTGTGGCGTGCGTCGGCGTCGGCGGCTTCCAGGCTTGCCTGAGAGACCGATGAGGCTCTTCTGAGCGTGGGAGAGGGGCCATCCTGAAGCGTTTCACATCCTGAGAAATGAGGTCGAGGAGCCAAGGTCTGCGTGCTTTTGCTAATTTTCCCAACCCGGCTTCTTGCAGAGTTTTGCGTCCAGAAGAGCAGTTCTGCATGGGGCTGCGCTGCTTTCCCTGAGGACGCTCCCCAGGCCTCGCAGGACTGGGACACTGGGCAGGATTCTGGGGCAGGCGGCTGCCCTGGGCCCCTGTGGTGCCTCCTGTTCCCCGCCCTGTGTCCAGTTGCTTCCCTTGGATGAGGCGGACCGTGGCACAGGGTCAGTGACTTAGAAACCCCGACTGCATTTGGGAGGTGTGTGTGTGTGTGTGTGTGTGTGTGTGTGTGTGAGACTGCTGCGTAGCGCGGGTGCAGCTCTGCTCCTGGCGGGTGCTTGCTCGCTGCTCCCCGTCCCCAGCAGCAGAGCACAGGCAAAGGTGCCGGGATCTTGGCCGCATCTCAGGGAAATGAAAAGAATGACACGGTGCCTCCTAAGTGATGCTGCCAAGGCACCCGCAGGCTTTCAGCAGTGCGAACATGACTCCAGCGGCCGTCGCGTCTGCGTTAAAACACACCTGCCTAGTGTCCAGTGTCATTAGGAGCTCAATCTCTCTGAAAACTCATGAAGCATATTTCAAACAGTATCATACACTCTGGTATGTAGTGTAATATAACTCTGGTTAGATTAAACTATGCTTCTGCTAGTAGTAAATATTTTTTAAAGACTATATAATAAACTTGAGAGTTATATAAATACTTCATAGCACTTTTTAAGAGATTCATGTTAAAGGGGTAGGCATTTGACCTAGTGGTTGGGACAGTACTTGGAATGCCTGCATCCCACATCAGATTGCCTGGGTTCAAGTCCTCGCTCCATTTCCAATTCCCGCTTCCTGCTAATGCACACCCGGGGAGGCAGTAGGTGGTGGCTCAAGTACTCAGGTCCCTGTCACCCAAACAGGAGACCCACATTCAGTTCTTGGCTCCCAGCTTTGTTCTGGCACAGCCCCAACTGCTGCAGGCATTTGGGGAGTGACCAAGGGGGTGGAATATTTCTCTTTGCCCTGCCCCCTTTGTCTCTTTCTCCCTCCCATCCTCCCCCTCTCTCTTTGACTCTCAAATCAATAAAGAGGTTATATGTCTGAAACGGGATGATTCTAAATTTTTTGCCAGATTGATGGTCAAGCCACCAGAGTGGCCTAGGCCCAAATCATTTGTAAAATTAAATTGATGTTAAAGCTTAAAAGCACCGTGATCATATTATAGAACCAGGGGATGGGTTGAGCAGCCCTGGGAGTACTGCACGCTGAGTAGGATGCAGTGTAGCTCTGAGGAGTGGTAATATTTTGTCTGAACATTTGTCTGCTGGAAACCTCCCTACACGAAGTGAGGAAGCACAGCCAAAACCAGGAGCGGGCACTCCACACCAGCACGGCTCACGACAGTCAGGCCGGTGCAGGTCCTAGACAGCCCGCGCTCTAGACGAGGCTGTGTGGACTTCCACAGTAAAGGCTTAAGAAAAACAGTGAAGGAAAAGAATGAGATCCACAAATCAGATCAAAAGAAAACCAAGCTGTAATACTACAAGTTTAAGTTTCAGCAAGAAACGGGGCCACGTAAGAAAGTGGGAACTTTGTGGAAACACAGTGCACGTGCATGCACACACACACACAAACATTCCAGCTGTGCCTGCATAACCAGCAGCTTCCGGGCAGGAGGGTGCGAAAGCACCGTGCACGTTTGCCTGAAACACACACACACACACACACACACACACACACACCGGTAAACAGTGCGCAGGACCCTTCAGGGGACTCACCGCCCCTGTTCCCAGAGCCACCGAGTTTGTGGGAAACAGAGAGGAAACGCGAATGGAGGAGAGCCCGTGATCAGTGGAGCGCCAGGCTTGCTTTCCAGCAACGCTGATTTCCAGGAAATCCGGGCGCTGCCCCTCGTTCACTGTTCTCTGTCTCCTCTGCTCCCCAGCCCTCGCCTTGTTTCCACGTCTCCTCTGAAAAGCGGAGCAGCTCAGGCCCCGTGTGGCTTCCGTCCAGCTGCCTCGCTCTAAGTGACACACTTCTCCACCCTGTCACAGACCTAGGTTTGTGAGCTTGGTTACGGGTGCCACCGTCAAGGCTCTGAACGTGCTGTCTGCTGTCCTGGGCAGGCTTAGCCATCGCCCTGCAAGAGAGGAGCATTGCCCTGTCATTGGGCAGTGATCGCGCCAGTCCACTGATGCCCCGCAAATAGAAACCCCAGCGTCTGTGTTCCTGGGGCGATCCGTGGCCTCTCTGCAGGGCTTCCTTTGTTCCTGAGTTCTGCAGGCCCCACCCCCACCCCCGTGACCCAGCCTCCCCGTGCCCTCCTGTCTGTCCCACAACTAGGCGAGTTCTCTACCTGGCTGGTCCCTCTGCTGGAATGTCCTTCCTGCTGTAACCCCCCCTCCCACTCCCTGCCCCCAGGTTGTTCCCTTTGTGAGCAGGCCTCAGGGCAGCCATCTCAAAGCGTCCTAGTGTCCAGCAGCCTCGTAGTGCCCCGTCAGGCCAGGCTACTTCGTCTTCCTCGGAGCGTGGATCAGCAGGTGGAATGCCCTGGGCGTTCATTTACTTGCTTGCTTTCTGCCCTCCGCTCTGCCACTGGTGGGTTTGATCTTGCCCCGTGCAGTGCGTGTTAGAAACGTGTGTGAAGCAGATGAGCGAGGGTGATGTGGAGCGCAGGAGGCAAGTCCTGACCGGTGTTTTCCACTGTGCCTGGCCATCCTTGGGTGGTTTTCTCTTGTGTGCAACGTCCTGGCTCTGTGGCTCTGAGAAGCGACTGATGAGTTGAGCTGCACCTGCTGGCACCCCAGGCCGGGCGCTCAGCTGGTACCCCAGCCTGTTTTTCAGGTTTGTACCAGCTGTCACCCTGCTGGAATGCTGTGGGTGCTTCCACCCTGCAGCTGCTTGGCAGCTTAGGTTCTGGGGGACACGTGCTGCCTTGTCTGCCAGTGACCGCCACAGGGCTCTTGGCTCCTCCATCACGGGAAACAGTCCACGCAGGGAGGGGCTGCTGCCTGGAGCTTCGTTCTGAGACCTGGCACTGATGTCCCCCATCTCGGAGGCTCTGGGAGTGGACTGAGCTCGCAGTGGGGGATCACGTGCAGCCCGGGGCCCCCACGCCTTCTCCAGGTCACAGCCCCTGCTTTGTGTAGGGTGATGCCGTGTCCGCGGGGGCTCTGGGTCACTCTCCTCCCCCGTCTGCGGAAGCGACCCCCTGGTGCTGGAGGGTGGGCAGCACGCTCGCGGAGGGAAGAGCGGGCGCTGGGAAAAGGGCGCGGTCGCCTCCTTGGCGGCTGCTCCCCGGCCGCGGGGCCAGGGCTTTGAAGTGGCTCTCGGTGAAGCAGCCCAAGTGGATGCTGCCCGGCCGTGGATTCGGTGACGACATCGCTCTCGTCAGCGTGGCTGTGAACCGTGGGGCTCCGCAGTGCCATCGCGAGAAGAGCGGGAGCAGCCCCCTGGCCTCTCAGCGCCGTGGTGGTGGTGGGGAGGCGCCGGACCGCCGTGCCGCGCGTCAGGTCCTGGGGTGGCGTGGAGTGGACCTCAGCAGAGCGGGGTGGCAGCGGTTCCTGCCCTGGCTTTGCGTCAACTGGACATACTTGACATTCGCATTCTCGCCAATGAAAATGTCTCCTAGTTTGTGGTAGTTCTGAGCAAACATGGCTCGGCGCTGAAACTAGAGAGAAGTGTAATTATTGGCAAGTCCATGACAGTGACAAGTTGTTTTTCTTCCTTTCCAGTTATACATGGGAAGCCGTTGATACCAAAAATAACATACTTTATAAAATCAACGTCTGTGGAAACGTGGCCGCTGCCCCGTGTGGGCCGTCCAGCGCCGTGTGCATGCACGACCTGAAGACGGGCAGCTATCGTTCCGTGGGTGAGTGACACCGCCGGTGGGCGCCCGATGGGTGGGAGGGTGTGTGTGTGTGTGTGTGTGTGTGCGCGCGTGCGTGCGTGTGCCTCATGTTTTATAACAGAGGTGGTGAGAGTTTGCCTTACGTGAGGAAGGCAGAGCTGTCCTGGGCGGCTCTCTCCCCTCTCCCACCTTTCCCGTAAACTCTGCATTTTCTCTTCTCCCTCCCTCACCCCTCAGTGTCCAGCCCCTCCTCCCCGTGCCTTGTCCACAACCCTTTCTTTTGTGGTAGTTTTTTTTTTTTTTTTTTTTTAAGATTGATTTATTTGAAAGAGTTAGGGGTGGGGGGGGAGAGATCTTCCATCTGCTGGTTCACGCTCCAAATGACTGCAATGGCCAGGGCTGGGCCAAGCTAAAGTTGGAGCCAGGAGCTTCTTCCGGGTCTCCCATGTGGGTGCAGGGGCCCAAGCACTTGGGCCATCTTATGCTGCCTTCCCAGGAGCATTAGCAGGGAGCTGGATCAGCAGAGGAGCAGCTGGGACTCAAACTAGCACCCACATGGCATGCGGGCACTGCACGTGGAGGCTTAACCTACGCCACAGTGCTGGCCCTGTGGTGTTTCATTAGCCTATGGCATTAGACTTACGGGGCAGGAGCTGTGGCTTAGGTTAAGTCTGTTCCACTTCTGATCCAGCTCTCTGCTGTGGCCTGGGAAAGCAGCAGCGGATGGCCCAAGTCCTTGGGCCCCTGCACCCCGCGTGGGAGACCTGGAAGAAGCTCCTGGCTTTGGATTGGCCCAGCTCTGGCTGTAGTGGCCATTTGGGTAGTGAACCAGTAGATGGAAGACTTGTTTCTCTCTCTCTCTGTCTCTTGCTCTCTAACTCTGCCTCTCAAATAAATAAATAAAACTTTAAAAAAAAATAAATAAAAAGACTTACCTCACACATTAAATGGTCATGAAGGTCGCAGAGTCAGAGAGGGAAGTGCGTGCTGCCTGTCTTTGTGAGGGTTTGGGCCAGGCTGCAGTCCTGTGGTGGAGGAGGTCCAGGTGGGCTGGGCCCCTCTTGGTGTCGTGGAGCAGGTGAAGGCAGGTGCCCAAGGGCAGGGATGGGGGATTGCTCCTCGTGCTTCTTCGCCGCAGAGAGCCTGGTGGCCAGGGTTGATCAATCAGGTTTGCAGAAACAGGAGAAGGTACTTTTCCCCTTGACTTTATTATAATACCTTCATGTTCTGGGCCAATGAAATTGTGTCTTATAGTTTGTGGCTTGGTATACTAGGAGGGAACTTCAAAAAGTTCATGGAAAATGGAATTACAAGGTGAGTTCATTGAGGTGCAGAATGCTTGGAAAATTGCATTTGTCTTTAAAATGTATTTGAAATGCAGAGGAGGGACAGAGCTCCCACCTGTGGGTTCCCTCTAGAAGTGGCAGCAACAGCTGGGGCAGGCTGAAGCCAGGAACCGGAACTCATGCCGGGTCTCCCACATGGGTGGCTGAGACCCAAGGACTTGAGCCACCACCTGCTGCCTCCCAGGCTATGCGTTTGCAGGAAGCTGGGACCTGGAGTGGGCAAGGAGGTGAACCCAGGAGCTCTGATGTGGGATACAAGTGTCCCCAAGCAGCGTCTTAACCCTTGTACCAAGAGCCTGCACCAAGCGCAGAAAGCTTTAAACCTGCCTGTGAGGGTTATTCCTGAAGTTTGTGGAAATGCTTATTATGAAAAACTGGGTGGGTTTCAACAATAAACTTGTCTTTTTAATTTCTTTTCTTTTTTTTTTTTTTAATTTGAAAGACACAGAGATGGAGGGAGGGAGGGGAGGGTGGGAGGGAGTGAAGAGGGAGGAGTCCTCCATCCACTGGTTCACTCCCCAAATGGCCACAACTGCTGGAGCTGAGTAGATTTGAAGCCAGGAGCTTCTTCCAGATCTCCCACATGGGTGCAGGGACCCAGGTGTTTGGGCCATCTTCCATTGCTTTCCCAGGCACATTAGCAGGGAGCTGGATTGGAAATGGAACAACCAGGACTCAAACCAATGCCCATACGGGATGCTGGCCCCTTAATTTATTTTTCTAGTAACTTTTTGAAGTACTTTCCTGTAATAAAAGGGACTGATATCAGATGCAGATAAGTCATCAGGAGGGTGATTTGTGATCAGCCTGGCTGCACAGAATATGAGTGTGACTGAACCCTGAGGCCTGGAGAGCCTGCTCGGTCGTGGGTCCACTGCAGATTCTTTGGAACAGTGTTGGGAAGGTGGGCCGATGGCAGGTGTCTTTGGAAGACATGGCCCAGTGGAACAAACAAGGTTGCTTAAAGGGGCGAGGCTGAAGGCAACTGGGTGGGTAAGAGCTAAGTTACAGGTTAAGTTGGTGGCCATATAAACCAGCAGTTTGCAGTCTCCTTTTTATTCTTGGACACAGACCACAGAGATCTGTCCCGGAGTGCAGACTCCCAGAGGGAGAATGAGGCAGCAGCAGTTGCTCATTTCTTTAACTCCAGAAAGCAAACTGTGTGTGTGGAGGAGAGTGACATGAACATTGACATAGGATAATGTGGACTCAGGTCTAATTTTGCTAGTTTGCGTAAACTGTCAATTTGTTGTATACTTGTGTGCCAGGTTTTATGTTTTTAAGTGAAACATTTAATTTACCCAACAACCTTTTGAAGCAGATCAAGATCTCATTCTCATCGTAAAAATAAGAAACGCAATTTAAAATGCATAGGCAGTGTGGCAGGGTCACGTCAGCCAGGTGTGGGCGCTGAAGCAGGAACCGGGATGGGAAACCCGAACACACGGCCGACTGAGAAACTAACTTCTTATGAACTTGCTAGAAAGGGAAAAATGTGAACTTTAAAACCAACCACAAGAGCTGGAACGCCCGTAGATCAGAGGAACAGAAGAGCCAGTGTAGAAAGAGATCCAGACATGCACACGCAGGAGCCTACGCACAGCCAGGATCTCGGGTGTCCTTGGTGGTGTGTCTTCCACGAAGCACAGTGAGACAACTCCCCACCCCCTTCACATCACAGACCTGCTAACATTTGAAAGTGAAAACACAATTCGACATTGGGAAAAAATTAGTAACTTAGAATCTGAAGAGAATCTGAGCTTCCCTGGAGAAGCCTGGCGCATAACTGGAGCTGAGGGCACACGCTTTAGTGGCACACGGCGCTTTAGTGGCACAAGGTGCTTTAGTGGCACACGCTTTAGTGGCACACGGCGCTTTAGTGGCACAAGGCGCTTTAGTGACACAAGGCGTCCCGGAGACAAAAGACCACACTAGCCAGGGCAGATGTTCCCAGCAGCAGTCCCACGTGCTGTTAGGAGAGGGAGAGGGAGAGGGAGAAGGAGAGGGAGATTGAGATTGAGACCGACAGCTGGGGAGAAAAACGGCGAAGCCCAAGAACAGGCAATTCACAAGAGGACGGCATCCGGCTGGGCGGAGCAGAGCGACCGTGAGAGCTGTCTCGTGTTCCCTCCACTGAATTAGCAGAAATGTAGATGGCTGCCTGCTGGGCTGCTGGCCGGCAGCCTGGAAGTGGGCTGCTGCAGGGTGCTTGTCTGCAGCCCTGCGGGGAAGGTAGTGCTGATGTGTGTTTCCTAGAGCCCTCAAGGGCACTTTCTGTGCTCCTACGCAGATATTAAGACCCCAAGTCTGGTTTTAACAGTACTGCATTGCAGACTGAACATCCATAATCCAAAAATCAGAGATCTGAAAGGCTCCCAAATCTGAAATTTCTTCACACTGACGCTGCAAGTGGCACATCCCACTCCTGATCTCGTCTGGGGTGACAGTAAGTGCCGGTGTGCTAGGAGTGGATTAGAAACTACTTTCAGGCTGTGTGTCTAGGGCGTCCGTGAATTCTGTGTTTGGACTTGGGTCTTGTTCTCAAACTGTCTCATTTCTAAATATTCTACAGTCTGGTGGGGGCTGGGGGCGAGGAACACCTGAAATCTTAAAACACTCGTGGTGCCAAGCTTTCTGGAAAAAAGTGCTTAGTTTACGTTTTTAGTGTAAAAAGTCCCACATCAGTTCCTTCCTAGGTACGTGACACTACACATGAATGGATGAACGTAGCAGCAAACAATCGAGTTAATCATCGTCGGCACATTTCGCAGGGTTTGTATGTCGTATGTGTTTGAGTTCCTTTTGATGTACTTCACATGTATATCTGATACAGCAACTGAGACTTCAGCACTGGGGTTGGCGCTGTGGCGCAGCAGGTAAAGCCACCATCTGCAGTGGGCATCGGTTTGAGTCCTGGCCACTCCATGTCCAGTCCAGCTCTCTGCTGTGGCCTGGGAAAGCAGTAGAACTCCTTGGGCCCCTGCACCTGCGTGGGAGACCTGGAAGATGCTCCTGGCTCCTGACTTCCGATCGGCCCAGATCCGGCTGTTGCAGCCATCTGGGGAGTGAACCAGCGGATGGAAGACCTTTGTCTCTCAATCTGCTTTTCCTTCTTTTGCTGTGTAACTCTGACTTTCAAATTAATAAATCTCAAAAAAAAAAAAAAAAATTCAGCGTCACAACAATTCTTACAAGAACAACAGTTTAAACATAAATATGATAAAGCTGAAATTCTCTTAAATATTCTAAAACTGTCAGGATTCTAATCAGTTGCTTGGTCGTAAACTTTGAACTGGAATTATGTTGAACATTGCACATGTATAAAAATACTAAACGTGTTCACATGATGCCTGTTATCCCCGTGGTGAGTACCTGGGCTTTCACTAGTCTTTGTGAGGATCCAGAGCTCTGCGTTTGGAGTGGGAGGCCCGTTGCCTCCTGTGTGGACTGAGGCAGCGTGCTCGCTGGGGAACGGCATTACCGAAGGAGACAGCGTCGGAGCGGGAGTCCCAGCTAGCTCGTGGTCGCGGCCTGGGGAGGACACGGCGGTCCTGACTGTGGCTGCCAGGCACGGTGCTTCCCGTCAGGAGCCCGGCCCCTGGTCCCGTTTATATGGTCTGACTCTTAAAAATCCACAGCAGCCATCCTGGCTGATCACGACATTAAAGCTTTCACCTCCCTGACTCGTGTGATATGCCTTCAGCCCTTTGCCCCTTCATTTTCTTAAAATCGTGTTGGCTATTTAAGGGATCGGTTGCGTTTTGGAAACGGTTCATGTTTTTATATGATTTATGGTCTCTCCTGGAAATGTCTGTTAATGTTTAAAACAAATTCTGATGACCTACTTTCATGAATGCAGAAAACAGAAGAAATAATACTACACATAGATGTTTGAACAAAATTTTTTTTTTTTGCTGTGGCAAATATGCTGGAACCATCTGGCTGGAGATAGTTCAATAAATTGTGTGGGTTTTGTTCTGGGTTTAGTCATGTTCTAGGTCATGTACAAAGCTATATGTGTAAGTTACATTTTGAAATACAGCCAGTGGTTAATATTCATTTATTTACTGTCAGTAGTTGACTGCCGGTCATTTTTGGGCATTGTTCTTGGTACTAAGTCATTGAAACAGACAAAACTCCCTTTTCTTGGGGCACTGAGTAGGGGGAGACAGGCCAGGAAGCGTAGAGCGGCTGCAGAGTTAGGGCAGAAGGAATGCTGTGAGAGCGAGCGAGGGTGTGGGGGTGGGGCTGGGGCTGGGGCTCAGGGCTGTGTGTGAGGGATTAGATGGAGAGAGTGACATGTGGGTGGGGGCCTGAGCCCTGTGGCTGAGTGGGGGAGCCAGCTCAGGGAGGAGGGGCTGGGGGGTGGGTGCCAGTGCCAAGGACAGGGGTCTCCCTTTAGAACCTTCATAATAAGAGCAGAGAAACCAGGCAGTCACCGGAGGCAGCAGTTGTCAGAGGGTTCTCGTTTGCTGGATTAAATCACACGTGCGTAGTGAATGGTGCGAGTGGAATTCGGGAGATGATGCAGCAGCAGCAGCAGCAGCGAAGGGAAAGCGGTGGGGGGTGACGCGGGAGCAGGAGAAGCCTTGCCGGTGGCACGCGTTGGTGAGCAGCAGGGAGCTCGTCTGTCTGTCTGTCTGACAAGCGTTTGTCGCCCCGCGGCTGAGTGTGGAAGGCCTGCAAAGTCAGATTTGCTGCAGGCTCAGCCAGGCTCCAAGGCATGGCCTGGTGGGCCTGGTCAGGTCTGGCCTGGTGGGTGTGCCTTGGTGCTCTGCAGGCCCCGCTGGTGTGGCATGGAGGGCTTGCAGGTGCAGTCTGGCAGGCAGGCTTCGGCAGCCTCGTGGGTGCGACCTCGTGGGCCTGGCTCTGACAGCACGGCCTGGCCAGTGTTCAGCGGAGACTCTGGAAACCTAGGGTTCTCTGAAATAAAGGGTTTGTTGGGCTGTTAGAGATGCTAGCCAGAGAGGCTCCCAGGCCCTGGAAGGGGTTGCGTGGCTCCCAGCGGCAAGGCTGGCGAGTGGTTGGGTAAGAAATAGATCTGCAGGCCCTGCTCCCAGGGCATTTTTGTGGCAAAATTTGGGAAAGGAAAGCATACCCTGTGGACGATGACCTGACATTGGCTATAGATATGGGGGGTGGGATGATGGGAAGCTGGGAGATTTGGGCTAGGAGGACCACCCACTGGGCCAAGGACTGGTGGCTTCTGGGTTGGTAGGGGCCAGAAAGTTCCTGTGTACCTGGGAGTTGACAGCCCCAGACTGGGGGCCGCCTGGGGTTTTGAGTCTGAGTTTCAAGTCCCTCCAGGAATGTGGAGCAGTCGTTGGCTTCTGGCCTGCAGCTGGTAACTGATTAACTTCCCTTATCTCTGCCCCACTGCACTCGCTGACACTTGTAATTAAATTTAGGACATCTCATAATTTTTTTTTTTCTCAGTTCCCCCTTTTTCTCAAGAGCCTTCAGAGAAAGCATTACTGACGAATGCTTGCAATATTTTTATCGTCTTTAATGAGCTCTTTTGTGCTCAGGGTGCATCCGGCGTGGCTGGGAAGGCTCAGTCCTGGGAGGCCACAGCTCATGGAGGAGGAACAATGATAGGTGATGGTGGTGAGGATTTTTTTTTAACACAATTAGAGATGACAAGATGGCGCTAGAAAGGGAGGGAGAGGCAGACGTGCGGCCGGCTCATGCCGTCAGAGATCTTCAGTTTTCTCAGAGATGGCTCTGTCTGGAAAGCATGGGCAGCAGGTAGGTGTCCCGAGCACGCATGGTACTGGCGGGAGTTTGGCCTTGCTGATTGACATGGAAGGGGAAAGTGGAAGATAGAGCCCTGAAAGATGATAGCAGTCAGAACGCAAGCTAGAGCTGGTGACCTGTCCCCTACTAGACCCGCTTTTGGTTGGTAGCAAATCATGTTAGAGGGTTGTTTTTTTTTTTAACTTTTTATTTAATAAATATAAATTTTGAAAGTACAACTTTTGGATTATAGTAGCTTTTCCCCCTATAACCTCCCTCCCACCTGCAACCATCCCATCTCCCACTCAGAAGCCAGTTCACTACATTTGCCGTGTTTGTCCATGTGCGACAAGTGGTGTTAGCTCCTGTGTGTGCTCCTCCTCGTTCTGCTGCTGGGTGATCTAAACTCTTCCGCTGTTTGCTGCAACCCAAGTGAGAGAGTTAAGGGCTTTCCTGGGGCAGCAGGACTCGTGTAACACGTGGTGAGTCTTGGCCAGCTCCAAGCAAGTTAGTTACTGCATGGCAGCACGCTTCCCATTTTAAATAAGAACCATCAGTAGTGTGCCCAGATACATCAGCATCAAGGGTCGGAGTTTCCTTCCAGAAATCTGTTCTGGAGAGTTAAAGAGCACAGTCAGTGCTGTGCGGCCCCGGGCGTGTCTTCTCACCGAGGGCAGCAAGGTGGCTGGATGAAGCCTGGGAGATCTCCGGAGGGGGCAGAGGCTGCTGGCCGGAGGCTTCTCAGAGGTCAGCCTGCTGGCAGACGGAGGTCGTATGAAGTGAGCGAAGGTAGCCGGCAGGGGAATGCCTGCAGCAGTGTCTTCCGTGCAGGCAGCGGCAGCAAGATGGCTCGGAAGCAGGGAGGCACTGCTTGTGCTACACGGCCTACGGAAGCGCCCACGTTCCTCTGTCAGGACCTCCAGCATGGAGCCGTCACTTTTACGAACCATAAGCAGAAAGGCAGATTGTAGTTTGGGTGGCCCAGGGCTGGCAAGTTGTCCTGAGTTCCCGTTAAAGTCCTAAAAGCCTGCAGCCGTTCTCTGGCGGTGTGGAGCCCTGGTATCCGGGCAAGCAGCATCTCACATCATGGCTTAGCAACCAAAGAGAAGGCCGGAGCCCAGTTAACCTGGTCCTTTCAGCTCCCCAAGTCCTCTTAGTTGTCCTCTGGTAGTTGGTCTGGGGTGCTTGTGGGTATGGGTATATTTACAATTTAAATAAATATTTGAAAGGGAGTATCAGTCAGTGGCCCCAAAAGGGTAAGGGCTTGGGAAGGTTCTGGAGAAATCAGATGCCCGTGGCTTCATGTTTCGTCAGTCGTCCGAGGGCAGGGATGCTGCATCTGCATAGGGCCTGGGGCCGAGAGAATGGCCCTGGGTGCCGGTCCTGAGGAAGTTGGAGGAAGGAGGGCAGGCAGCCCCTTTGTCTCCTCAGAGCTCCAAGAATCTCCGGGATTTTAGAATCAATAATTTAGGTTGTTTTTTTGGGATTTTCTTAGTTTGAGGCAGTCCCTTTTCTTAGTTTGAAACCAGTCCCTGGTTTCTTCCAGCAGTGGCAGACTCCTTTGGGTTTGCTTTTGGATTTGTAATTATATGTGAATAATATATACACATATTCACAGTTGCTTTTGTCTCACATGTTGGAGCTGCAAATTCATTATGTATCAGTCTTTTCTTTGTAGTCATTAAAATTCTGGGCTAACTCATCAACGCATGGGCGCAGGAAGGACTTCCCAGTCAGTGCTGGTCCTTTTAGCTAGAGAGGACCATTCCTTGTCTGTTAACCAAAACCACCTTATTTTGGCATCAGTAGGCAAACCAGAATTTTCCTGGAAGATAGAACACAGTCAGTTGGAGTAATATTTGTAAATGGTTTCTCCTTTAGGGCCCCTACATTCTTGCATCGGAGCCAATCTATAGGTTTTGGGGAGGCCTGAGAAGCAGTTCTGTGGCTGTTCATTTAGCTATACCAAACCAAGGGCCAAATTACTAGGTTGAGTCCCTGCGAAGCCTAAGAGGTTGGCCAGTCCACAAGCTGCATTCAACACTCTGCTTCTCCTAATCCCACTAACCTGTGAGCCAGTGGGTGTAAGTGAGGCGGCCCTGGTTTATAGGGTCCAGTTCTCATTGGAATGGGTAGGGATCTTTATGAAAAATTGGGATTTGCTTTGCTGTAGCCCTTCATTCGGCTTTAGACTGTGGGGCGTAAGTCATGGCTGGCTTTTGTGTCTGGGGTTGGCCAGCTCCATTTCTGATGTGGCCACTTCACAGCCTGTTTCCTGCCTGTGCAGCCTGGTCTGGACCCTGACCTGGGGTGATGGTCGCCTGTCTGTCCAGGCCAACAGCACGGTGGGCTGCGTTGCCAGTAGCTACAGTGGTCGCTGTCTCTTGCCTACAATGAGAGTTACCTCTTATGGTTATGCCTGGATTTTGGGAATTCCTTGAAACAGCCTGAGGTGGTGAGGGGCAGGAAAGGGTTAGGGGGACCAGGAGGCAAATCAGGAAAGGGGACAGGTGCTGGCGCTGGAGGAGAGGTAGGTGGAAGGGCTGGGGGAGGGGAGAGTACCTGGGAAGGCTTCTTCAGCTTACTCTCGCTTCAGTATATTTTCAGTCATTTTGGAAAGAAACCCGCAGGGAAGCCATGTCAGTCTCCAGTCTAGCTACTGCTTTGCATTGTACCAGTTAAAGGATACTGCCCATTCTAATGTTCAGTGTGTTTGATTTGTAACTTGGAATCTCAAAAAGACCCGATTAGCCAGAGGAAAGTGCCTCACTGGACATCCAGAGAGCTGTCTTAGGAGGGCCAGCCCGTTTTGAGGAAAACCTGCCTGCATCCACTCTGTGTTCATGGCGTGCGTGTGCACGCATACACACACACACACACGCACCATCATTCCTGATGAAGGACCAGGGGCGGGGGCAGACCTTTGTCTTCCCATTGTTCGTTGTTTACAAGAGTTGCTTTGGGTCTGAAGTGTGCTGTTTGTGAGTGCCACTTCCCAAATGTCCCCAGTGGTCGCTGGCTGCTTGTTTGAGTGTCTTAAGCCCCTGCAGACCACACAGCGTCGGGGTGCTGGAGGTCCTGGGAGAGCTGGTCCCTCGTGTGTGCCTCAGTTGAGCCAGAGACCTTCCTTCTGATCCGGGAATAGCACGTGCTTTTGTCTGTTGGGGAGCCCTGTGGGACTGCTGCATGTCACGGGCGGTGCCCTGACACTGGCACAAGGTTTCCAGGCCTGGAACAAGCAGTTATCTCTTGTCTTTGGAATGAAATTCATCTCATTTAAATAACAGAGCTAGTGGTGGTGGTTACTGAGTGCGGTGAAGGTGCAATTTGTAGTTAACGGACCAGAGATGTCAATAGGAGCTCAGAGTGTTTGAGGCCGATGAAGGCAGTCAAACCCAAGAGAAAACCTGGTGCGAAACACATGGTGATGCGGACTTGAGGGTGTCCCTGTACCAACTCTGCAGCTCCAAGGTTGGTGTTTCCACTACAGACGTAAGGAGCTCAACACAGCCGGAGGGCAGTGGCCGCAGAGCTGAGTCCACGGTCCAAGGCTTTGAAGGTCCCAAAAGAAGCTCCGTCTGCTGAGTCTCAGTGGGACTGCCGAGGACACCGCACTTGGCCTTGAGGGAGCCGCGTCCCTTCTCCCTCAGATGTTACACCTGATGCCAGAGTGTTAAACCAAAGCTCTCGAACCAAGGACTCTCTGAAGCAAAAGGGTTTATTGAGCCAGCAGACACCGGCCAGAGAAGGAGCCACTCCTGGGATGAATCTCTCCACCTCCAGCAGCCAGGGTGGTTAGTGATTGGAAATCTAGATGGATCTAAGAGCCAAGAGCATCGTATGTCACTTTGTGTAAGGACAGCGTGAGTGGGAGACGTTGAACCTACACTGGCTGAAGATAAGAGGGGCAGGGGAACTTGAGCCCGGGAGGCTTTGGGACGGAGGGCTGACCGGCGGGCGAGGCACTGGCTGCTTCTGCGTGGGTGGGACTGATGCGCTGGGAGGTTGGTGGGTGTGCAGACAGCAGCAGCACCTGAGATCTTGGAATATTAAGAGTCTAGAAAAAAATTCACGGAAAATGCCCGTTGGGAGAAAACTATACGTGGATTTCAGTTTTGTTTGCACCAAAATAAACTCTTACTAACTTGTTCCAACATGGCTGGGTTAGATCTAGTTAGAAACACTAAAAAGGCTAAGACATCAGTTTGGAAAGAGCTCCTGTGAGAGCAACGTGAGTTTTGCCCTCATTGAAGCCAGAAGACATCAACTCTGTGGTGCTATGAGAAGGGGGAAGTCGCTGGGGCCTTACCTGACATTTACACGGACAGTGCGCATAATAATACACATGGCTGATCTGCTTTAACAAGGGACAAGATGAGAGGAAAAAGTTAAACTCGCTCGTGCCCTCATTGAGCAGGACCGGTGACTGACTCAGAGGCCAGAGCCGGCCCCACAGGTGTTGCAACTGTCCAGCTGACCCGGTTCCAGCGGAAGAATCAAGGTGGAGCAGAGTTTCTGCTCAACGATTGCCGGAGCTGTTGTACCCAGCTCGGCCACGGGCAAGAGCAGCGCGCTCAGCGACGTGCCAAACAAGTGGGCTCAGGATCCTCAAAGAATCGCGGGGAGGTGAAGCCGTGGCTTTGCCGGCATGACTCTCCAGAGGGGACGGGCCCAGCAAGAGCCAAGGGTCCCGCCAGCCGTTGCCTGGGGCGCTCAGGGCAGTGTGCTGGCTGACCTGGACGGGCAGTGAGGACAGCTGCTCGTTGGAGTGCTGTGAGGAAGAGGGAGCTGGGCAGGGAGTCCTGCACAGCGCGATGCCCCCCCTGCCGTTGCCCTCATCCTGCCAGGGCCACCTCTCCTGGCCAGAGTTTGGTGGGGATCGTCCACCATGCAGTCCTGGCGTGGCTCCCGCTTTTTTGTCTTCTGAAGAGCACCCATTTTCCTCGGGTGACTCGTGAAAAAGACGAGACATGCTTAAGTTACTGGGACTCCCAGGTCTTCAGGCGTGGGCTAAGTATTGCTTACAGGAGTATATTGAATGTAATGCAGAGTATATTGAGACAGAGTTGATCTTCTAATCCTGTTTCCTTGACCTCTGTGGCGCCCACGGGTGTTCAGGAACGTGGAGACATCTTGGTCCAGTTCATCCTCAGCTGTTCACTCACCCGATTGCCTCGTGTCTGCCCTCCTGCCACCCGCTGGCTCTTTAAGTTTAGAACATTCCAGGATTTTTCTGTTTGCTCCTGGGTGGTCCAGAGGGTCCCTGAGAAGTCTGTGGGGCTGCGACCCACGGGAACGTTGTGGAAGTGACCCGAGTTTTAGCCAGGTGGCAGACTGCAGGCCCTGTGAGCTTGGTGCGGTGAACTGCACAGTGTGGTGCGCAAGGCCTGGCTGTCTGGGTTCAGCCCGCGGCGGAGTGAGCTTTGTGAGCGCGGCTCTGCTGGCGGCGAGTGTAGTTTGCGGCGCTCCTCAGCAGGGCCTGCAGCATTGGGCCGCGCAGCGCGGTGGTTCAATGAGCGCCGGGACCGAGCTGGCGGGCCTGGCGAGCGCGGCCTTGCCTGGACCACTGGGGGTGTGGCTCGGAGAGCCCGGCCAATGGGGTGCGGAGCACGCGGAGGCGCGGCTGCGGCACGCTGATCACAGCTGGCGGGCCTGGCGCTTCCAAAGAGCGCCGCCTGGTGAGAGCGGCCGGTCGAGCATGGAGCTCTTGGAGGTGCTGCTGGCTGGGCAGGAATTCTCAGCGAGCGCGGCATGGCGAGCCCGGCCAGTGGGGTCTGGAGCCAACCAAGGCGCGGATGGCGGTCCCGGCCAGCCCGGTGGCGGGCTGGTGCTTCAAGAGCGCCGCTTGGCGAGTGCGGCCGCTGGAGTGTGGACCACTTGGAGGTGCTGGGCTGGTGAGCCCGGCTGGTGGGGTCTGGAGCGCTCTGGGGCGTGGCTGGCGGACCCCGCGATACCATAGAATACGGCTTGGCCTAGAGGGGTCAGAGGCACAACTTAGAAGCCCTGGTGAGCCGTGGCCAGTGAATGTGGCTGGTGGGTGTGCAGCACTCAGAGGCACGGCTGGTCTGCCCCGCCGATCGCGGCGAGTGCTGGCTGGCGAGCCTGGCCCCTAAGGTCTGGAGCGCTCGGAGGCGCGGCTGGCGAAGTCCGACGATCCCAGCGAGCACGGCCTGGCGAGCCCGACCCGTAAGGTCTGGAGCTCTCCGAGGCGCAGTTCCCAGAGTCCGGCGATCCCAGCGAGCACGGCCTGGCGAACGCGGCCTGTGGGGTCTGGAGCGCTCGGAGGCGCGGCTGGCGAAGTCCGGCGATCCCAGCGAGCACGGCCTGGCGAGCCTGACCCGTAAAGTCTGGAGCGCTCAGAGGCGCAGCTGCCAGCGTCCGGCGATCCCAGCGAGCACGGCCTGGCGAGCGCGGCCTGTGGAGCGCTTGGAGGCGCAGCTCCCAGAGTCCGGCGATCCCAGCGAGCACGGCCTGGCGAACGCGGCCTGTGGGGTCTGGAGCGCTTGGAGGCGCAGCTCCCAGAGTCCGGCGATCCCAGCGAGCACGGCCTGGCGAGCCTGACCCGTAAGGTCTGGAGCGCTCAGAGGCACAGCTGCCGGCGTCCGGCGATCCCAGCGAGCACGGCCTGGCTTGCGAGGCCTGTGGAGCGCTTGGAGGCGCGGCTGGCGGAGTCCGGCGATCCCAGCGAGCGCGGCTTGGCGCGCGCGGCCCGTGGGGTCTGGAGCGCTCGGAGGCGCGGCCTGGAGGTTTGAGCGCATTGGATGGGGTCTGGAGTGTTCGGGGGCGTGCCGCAGGCCGGCCTGCCTGGAATTCTAGGAGGCGCGGCCTGGAGGTTTGAGCATTGGATGGGGTCTGCAGCGCAGGGAGGCGTGGCTGGTGGGCCCGGCGCTTGCATTGAGCGCCTCCTGGCGAGCGCGGCTGGTGGGTGCGGAGCGCTGGTGGGCCCGGCAATTCCAGGGAGCCTAGTCTGGCCCGTAGCACTCGGAGGCGCGGCGGTGGCCCGGCGATCCCAGCGAGCGCGGCAGGGCGAACCAGGCTGGAGGGGTCTGGCGCGCTCGGAGGTGTTGCCGCAGCCCAGCGATCACAGCTTTGAGAGCGCGGCATGTGGGGTCTGGAGCGCTCAGAGACGCGGCTGGCAGCTTGGCGATCCCAGCGAGCACGGCCCGGCGAGCCCGGCTTGGCGAGCGCGGCCCACGATGTCTGGAGTGCTTGGAGGCGGGGCCTGGAGGTTTGAGCTCATTGGATGGAGTCTGTAGCGTAAGGGGGCGTGGCTGGTGGGCCCGGAGCTTTCCTTTTCCGCTGCCTGGCGAGCGCGGCCAGTGTAGTGCGGAGCGTTCTGCGGCACGGCTGGTGGGCCCGGCGATCCTGGGGAGCGCGGCATGTGGGGTCTGGCGTGCTGTGAGGCGCGGCTGGCAGGCCTGGCACTTAGAGAGAGTGCCGCCTGGCGAGCGCGTTCGGTGGCGTCTGGAGTGCTCGGAGGTGCTGGACTTTCTCAGGCGCGGCCTGGCGATCCCGGCCGGTGGGGTCTGGAGCGCTCGGAGGCGCAGTCGGCGGGCCCAGCCATACCATAGAGCACGGCCTAGCATGGAGTGGTCGGAGGCACAACTGAGAGGCCTTAGTGAGCATGGCCTGATGAATGCAGCTGGTGGGTGTGCAGCGCTCAGAGGCACAGCTGGTCTGCCCCGCCGATCGCGGCGAGTGCTGGCTGGCGAGCCCGGCCCATGGGGTATGGAGCGCTCGGAGGCGCGGCTGGCAGAGTCCGGCGATCCCAGCGAGCGCAGCTTGGCGCGCGCGGCCCGAGGGATCTGGAGCGCTCGGAGGCGCGGCTGGCAGAGTCCGGCGATCCCAGCGAGCGCAGCTTGGCGCGCGCGGCCCGAGGGATCTGGAGCGCTCGGAGGCGCGGCTGGCAGAGTCCGGCATTCCCAGCGAGCGCGGCTTGGCGCGCGCAGCCCGTGGGTCTGGAGCGCTCGGAGGCGCGGCTGGCAGAGTCCGGCGATCCCAGCGAGCGCGGCTTGGCGCGCGCGGCCCTAGGGATCTGGAGCGCTCGGAGGCGCGGCTTGGCGCGTGTGGCCCGTGGGATCTGGAGCGCTCGGAGGCGCGGCTGGCAGAGTCCGGCGATCCCAGCGAGCGCGGCTTGGCGAGCGCGGCCCGTGGGGTCTGGAGTTCTGCCGCAGGCGGGCCTGCTTGGAATGCTTGGAGAGGGGCCTGGAGGTTTGAGCACATTGGAGGGGTCTGCAGCGCAGGGAGGCGTGGCTGGTGGGCCCGGCGCTTCCATAGAGCGCCGCCTGGCGAGCGCGGCTGGTAGGTACGGAGCGCTCGTAGGTATGGCAATTCCAGCGAGCCCCGTCTGGCCTGTAGCACTCGGAGGCGCAGCTGTGGCCTGGTGATCCCAGCGAGCGCGGCAGGGCGAACCAGGCTGGAGGGGTCTGGAGCGCTTGGAGGTGTGGCTGGTGGGCCCAGTGATCCCAGCGAGCCCGACCTGACCTGGGCGCTCAGAGACGCGGCTGTGGCCCGGAAGTCCCAACGAGTGCGGCATGGGGAGCGTCGCTGGTGGGGTTTGGAGCGCTCAGAGGCGCGGCTGGCGGCCTGGCGATCCTAGTGAGCACGGCTTGGCGAGCCCGGCCCGTAGGGTCTGAGCGCTTGTAGGCGTGGCTGGCAGCCTGACGATCCCAGTGAGCAAGGCCTGGCGAACCCGGCCCATGGTGTCTGGAAAGCTGCCACTGGCGGGCCTGCCTGGAGTGCTTGGAGGCGGGGCCTGGAGGTTTGAGCTCATTGGATGGAGTCTGTAGCGTAAGGGCGTGGCTGGTGGGCCCCTAGCTTTCCTGGAGCGCTGCCTGGCGAGCGCGGCCAGTGTAGTGCGGAGCATTCTGCGGCACGGCTGGTGGGCCCGGCGATCCCAGCGAGTGTGGCCGGTGGGGCGTGGAGCGCTCGGAGGCGCGGCCGCAGCCCGGCGATCCCAGCGAGCACAGCTGGAGAGCGCGGCATTTGGGTCTGGAGCGCTCAGAGGCGCGTCTGGCGGGGCTGGCCAGTAGGGGTCCCGGAGGCGCGAGTTGGAGGGTCTGGAGGCACGGTCTGTAAGTCCTAGGGAGTGGTGTGCGGCGACCGCGGTTGGTGAGCGCATCCGCCAGGCCAGTTGGGTCCGGGAGCACACGGAGGCTGGCTGGCTGTTCCGGCGGCCCCACCGAGTGCGGTCTTGCGGGCCTGACCGACGGGGACCGGAGCGCAGAAGACGAGCCTGGAGCCTGGCGGGCCTGTGGTTCTCGATTCCCGCCGGGCGGAAATGGGGCGGCCGGCGGGCCCGGTGAGCTTGGCCTGCGAGCCCTGCCGGCAGGGACCAGAGCGCACTGAGAAGCGGATCGCGGACCCAGCGACTTGCCGCAGTTCGCGGCCGCTTGCCGGACACCCAGCTTTGCAGCTCTCCAGCGGCGAGAGTTGTGGACCCTCCACTGAGGATTCCTCCTCAGGCCGACGCTGCGAGAGCTCCAGCGCCTTTTTTTTTTTTTTTTTTTTTTTTACAGGCAGAGTGGACAGTGAGAGAGAGAGAGAGAGAAAGGTCTTCCTTTGCCGTTGGTTCACCCTGCAATGGCCTCTGCGGCCGGCGCACCGCGCTGATCCGAAGGCAGGAGCCAGGTGCTTCTCCTGGTCTCCCACTGTCCACTGCCCTCCCGGGCCACAGCAGAGAACTGGCCTGGAAGAGGGGCAACCGGGACAGAATCTGGCGCCCCGACAGGGACTAGAACCCGGTGTGCCGGTGCCGCTAGGCGGAGGATTAGCCTAGTGAGCCGCGGCGCCGGCCTTCCATCACCTCTTGACACAGTGCTGGAAAGGTTGCCCTTTGAGAGCCGGAGTCACGTGCTGGCGTCCCGGACGTGGGGTCCGCGGTCTCGTGTCTGTCTGGACAAGCCGCACTCCCTACTGGCGCCGGCTTGCGCGGCTTTTCGCAGACTCGTCCCCGGCAGGAGAGTCTCCAGCCCCATGGCACCCGCCACGCCTCACGGCACGCCCTCTACGGGCGGGGCCTCAGGGAGCTGTCCACGGGCGCTGTCCTCAGTCCCGGAGCTTCGGCCCGGCCTCTGCACGCTTTTGGGTGAGCCGGTTGGAGACAAAAAAATGTTAGAAAAAACTCGGGTTTCTCAGGCACTAGAGGACGATTCCGGCAGACCTTGGCGTGCGCACGGAAGAAGAGCCGTGGTGCGCGGACCGGGGACAGCCCTGACCCGCACCCGGGGTTTGGGTGTGCGTGTCGCCCCGGACCGCGTGCGTGACGCCGTGAAGTCTGTCGCTAAGGAAACCCGCACTCCTGCCCGCGTTCCGCTGCCTGCATTTCAGGTTTGTACTCTAACCTCGGAGAACTGTGGGTGTGTATG
The DNA here is from genome assembly GCF_051225735.1 of Oryctolagus cuniculus. Lineage (NCBI taxonomy): Eukaryota > Metazoa > Chordata > Mammalia > Lagomorpha > Leporidae > Oryctolagus > Oryctolagus cuniculus. The sequence continues at coordinate 8,133,110 of NC_142871.1, read as the reverse complement.
AAATTAGCGTCGTGGTGCACGGTGTCCGTCGTTTTATGGGCGACTCTGCTGGACATCGCCGAGTGCTCCGCTCCTCCCCGCTGGCCAGGGCTGAGCCCGCCGCGCGCTGCGGGCGGGAACTGGCCGGAGCCTCTCCCTGCACCCCCGGTTATATATAGAGGATGTGCTTGGTGTTCTCTCGCGGGCAGACCTGCGAGTGGAATAACTAGGTCACAGGGACACGGGCATTGGATTTCAGGACGCAGTGTCACACTGCCCGAAATAGCGGCCAAGCCGTGCACGCCTGCCCCTCACCGCTGGTACTTGCTGGCCAGGGCGCGTTAATACCCACGTGGTCTCGCAGTTCCCTGACCACGGTGGTCACTTACCAGCACGGGGCCTTTGCCGTGCGTTTGGTCACGTCTTGTCCGTTTTATGGCTGGTTATCTCTTGGGTGGGGCCTATTCTGGCTGGCTCAGCACTTTAGAATTTCCTCTCTGTCTTTGATACAAAATCGGCAGAAGTGACCAGGCGTGGGTTTCATCTGTTATCTCCTGAAATTACAAGAAAGCTTGTCTGTTTTTGTTTGTATATGATTGGAGATATTCTTGGCGCTGGTTTCTTGCCAGTTCTATTCATCTCCCAGTTTGTGACTTGTTTTCTTTAAGCTGCTTTTTGATGGATGTAACCTCCTAAGCTGAGCAGGTCAAGTTTGTCAATCTTTTCTTGTGTAGTTAAATTTTTTTTTTTTTTTACTTTAAATTTGAGAGAGTGAGAGAGAGAGACTTTGAAACTCCTTGTCTGCTGGATTATTGCCTAAACAGCCCACAGTGGCTCAGCCTGAAACTTGGAGCCAGGGACCGAGGCCAGGTCTCCCGTGTGGGTGACAAAGACTCAGTTCCGTGAACCATCGCTGCTGCCTCCCAGGGTCGGCATTAGCAGGAAGCTGGGAGCTAGGGCTGGAGCGGGGGATTGGACCCAGGCATCTGGTGTGGGGGCTGGGAGCCTTAATCACTAGCCCACATATGTGCTTACTCCCAAATTAACGTTTGTGAGTCTCAGGAGCCGTGATGTTGTGCTGTAAGAGATGTCTTCTACGGAGCTTTAATGTTGGGTTTTAGCATTCGTGTCTTTCATCCATTTAGAGTTGATTATTTATCTGAAAGGCAAAGAGAAAGAGGGAGAAGGGGAAATGGAGAGGTGGGGGAGATCTTTGATCAGCTTAGTTCACTCCTAAAATGGCTGCAGCAGGCTGAAGCCATGAGCCCGGGGCTCAGGACTCACGGGCTTGAGCCAGCATCTGCTGCCTCTCAGATTCCCGAGCTGGATTAGAAGCAGAGGAGGCCGGCGCCGCGGCTCACTAGGCTAATCCTCCGCCTAGCGGCGCCGGCACCCCGGGTTCTAGTCCCGGTCGGGGCGCCGGATTCTGTCCCGGTTGCCCCTCTTCCAGGCCAGCCTTCTGCTGTGACCAGGGAGTGCAGTGGAGGATGGCCCAGGTGCTTGGGCCCTGCACCCCATGGGAGACCAGGAAAAGCACCTGGCTCCTGGCTCCTGCCATCGGATCAGCGCGGTGCGCCGGCTGCAGCGCGCCGGCCGCGGCGGCCATTGGAGGGTGAACCAACGGCAAAAAGGAAGACCTTTCTCTCTGTCTCTCTCTCTCACTGTCCACTCTGCCTGTCAAAAAAAAAAAAAAAAAAAAAAAAAAAAGAAGCAGAGGAGCCAGGACTTGAACTGGCAGCGCCTCCCATATCGGATGTGGGAGTCCCCAGTGACAGCTCAACCCATTGTGTCACATTTGCCCCCAGAGTTGGGTTTTGTATACAGTGGGAGGTAGGGTTCACATTGTATCTGTTCCCAGAAATAACTGTCGTTTCCAGTTTGATTGATTCAGCACTGTCTGCCTTCTGCACCGATCCGGCATCGTTCTGTGGCCTGTCAGAGTTCCACGTGTATGAGAGGCCTTCAGAGAAAGTGCGTGGGAAAAAACGCAAGCTGTCTTTTCACTCCATCTTCCCACGAACTTTCAGAAGCACCCTCATCCATGTGTCTCTCTGCTCGCTCTCCTGGTCTGTTGGTTTCTGTTCTGTTTATCACTTTAAGTATTCCCATACCAACCCGTGCCATTCATTTTACATAGACTTTACTCTGTATTATTATTTTAATGTACCACACAAACCCGATACATGGCCATCCTACTTGTGGGTCTTTATTTTATGGCGTGTGTGATGGGAAGCGTTGAAGAATGTCAGAGCTGAGTTATGCCTTCTGATTTGTGTTTTGAGATCACATTGATGCGGGGTGGATGGGGAGTGGGGCTGGGGAGGGAGGACACGGAGTGGAGGGTGGCTAGGCCTGGGGTGTTCTTTTGGGGGTGCAGGTGCGGGGTGAGGGTGGTCTCAGTGCTAGCAGAGGTGGAGAACTTCTGACGTGCTGACTGAGGCAGATGAGGCAGTGGCCCTGGGGGTCCTGTGTGTGGCCCGGAACAGCACGCGTGGAGGCGAAGACTCCCGGGGCGGGAGCCGTTCTGGCACTGTTGGAGTTTGCAGACACAGAGTGGTGCTCTGAACTGCTGTTTGTCCCTGCAAGTGGCTTCGAGGCGACGAGTCCCTCTAAAGTCTGTTCCTTCTCGTCCTTCTCCACACAGGCGACTCTGCCTTGAGGAGTGCAAGCAGATCCCTTCTGGAATTCAACACCACGGTGAGCTGTGGGCCCCGGGGTGCCGGTCACCGGGTGCAGAGCAGCATCTCCTTCCGGTGCGGGAAGACCCTGGTGAGTCTCGAGTCACTCCAGGCATTTCTTGGGTCAGAGGAATTCGCGCCTGGTTCGTCCTTGCCACACAGACAGTCCAGGAAGAAGGCAGCAGAGTTAAAAAGACAGATAAGAAAACCATGCAGGTCGCCGTCACCGTCAGGACCTGTAGACGGACAAAGTCCACACATAGTTCGCAGGTTGTTAGTGAAATTTGAATCACATCCCGTGTGAGCGCACAGTTCAAAGTGATTAATTGGTATGTTAAATGCAAAGCACTGTTCAGTGTTTATGTCACAGGCGTAATAAATTTTTTTCTTCTAAAACCTCCTCTCCCAGTATTTCATTTTGATGAGTTTTAGAAGAATGTGCTTGAAAAGCGGTTTTCCCTCCTTATTTACGTTAGATCGGAGAGACCAGAGTCTGTTTAGGGGAATCCCTGGCCAGGGGGTTAATGGGGTTTCCGACCTTTTTGGGTTAAAAGGGGTGTCTTTGTAAAGCAACGTGTTCTTATTCTAGGTGTGTTGTACGTAGTTGCTTGGTGTTAATCTTCAGTTTCTAATAAAGGAAGTTGTAGTAAAAATTTCAAGCTTTTAGGAAAAGCAATTGCTGTAAAAATCTTACGAATCTTCTTGAGTCAGAATAAGAAACCCAGTGTTCAGAAAAGCTGGGAATGAACGAGACTCACGTGGCTACCACGTTGTACCTTGCATATCGTCTCCCTAGAGCAAAGCGCCACAGTTTGTTAAGTTCCCAGCGCAGCAGCGCGTGCATGGAGAATCAGGAGAAAGACGAAACCCACAAAACAGGTGGGACCTGCCACCCGAGCCTCTGTCGCTCCGGGTTCTCAGCCCGGCTTAGTACTCCTGGACTGCAGAGTGCCCGAGCCGGTGTTTGGACGTCGTGGCTATCAGGGTGTGAATTAGATCCATGAGCTGGGGGGAGGGAAGCGCAGAACCCCCTGGAATTGCGATCACCTTGGGTTCTTTGCCTTCGAAATGCCTCTATGTTGCTGTAAGGAGGCGAGGAAGAAGTTCAGGCGCAGGAAGTGTGTTGTTAATAGCCTGAGTGCCGGTGCTCGGTGAGCCTGGGGGCTGAGGCTGTGGACAAGGAAGCCACGGTTCTGAAACCACTGTGCTGCAGCGAGGAGACTGCTAGTGCTCACCGGTCTCCATGTATGACCTAAGTCTGCTAAACCCATCTGGTTCACTTCCTTAACGTTTTTATGTGGTCTGTGAGGCAGTTTGGTTTCAGACGGGCAATAATTTGTGCAGTGGTTTATTCCCAAGTATGCCTTCAGCAGAACAAACATTTTTTTCTCTATAGTTCCTTGCCTTAATAAATATGTAATGTGAATTCAAGGCAATTCTGTTTTGTGTATTTCTAAAGCACAAAGTAATAACGTGAACACCTTGTGGATTCTTGTCATTAGCGCACTCAAGGTGAGAATCCAGTTTTAAGTAAAACTACAGTGTTTTATCTGAACAATGAACAAAACCCCCGTGTGCTGGGAGCAGTGTGCAACGTGGAGGATTATGTCACGCAGTGAGCTCGTTGCTGCAAGTTTGCTTTATGAGTTGTGTGTTCACTGTGCAAGAAGCAGAACCCGCCAGCCCTGCACGTGGGAGCGCAGAGGTTAATCTGCACCGAGCCCCACGTCCCCCAGGACAGCGCTATGGTTGACCAGTTTGGAGTCAGCCCTGGCCGAGTCTTGACGGGAGGGGCTTCCTCCAGGGCGGGGGTCTGTTGGGCGTGCGGACCCGGCCAGATGCAGACGGGCTCCTCACGGGGCCCTCTCAGGAAGCATGAGCTCACGTTTTCTGGCTTTGATTTTGCTGGCGTTTGGTTAAGAGAACATTTGGAGCTGGAGCGTGGAACGGCTCTGAGGATTACTTCCCATGAGTTCACTGTGCTTGCAGAGCTGGGGCACAGGGACAGTCCTGGACCAGCTACACGAAGATTCCAGCACGATTTCACGAAGCCTTTGTCTCAGAATCTGGGGGCTTGGGAACCTCGCGCTGACCCTATTGCAAACAGCTGCCCGTCCTTGCTGCCGGCCCCTCAGCCCCCCTTAGCCTTGGCCGTGCTCTGAGTGTCCCAGAGACGCTCGGTGAGATGTGCTGTGGTGACTTTTTTCTTTCTTTTTAAACAGGGAACTCCTGAATTTGTAACGGCCACAGAATGTGTGCATTACTTTGAGTGGAAGACAACAGCAGCCTGCAGGAAAGACACGTTCAAAGCAAACAAAGAGGTAAAGAGGGAACCCGGGGTTGCATCTGCCTGCAGCACGTGCCAGCGACCGTTAGGATTTGAAACCTGGCTCCCGCCCCCTGGGGGTGAAGCTCCTGTGCAGCTTTCGGATTCTGTTTGAGCAGAGACGCCATGTGATTGTGCCGAGACTTTTCTGGTGGTTCTTATTTTTAGGCTAGGGCATCCGAAACATCCCAGGGTGTGATTTGTGGCCCAGATTGGAAATAGAGTGGCTCACCCATATAAGGCGAGGCCTCTCTTCTGGTTTCTGGTGCAGTGCAGCTCCATAAGCTAAGGGGCGTGGTTGGGCTGGACTTGGGGTTTTCCCTCTGCCCGCGGGAGCTGTGTTTCCGACCTGGCTGCATCGTCTTCCACTGCACCTGGCCTTCCCAGCTGTGTTGCTCCTCACTCTGACAAGTCCCTGCTGCCTGCTTTCACGGTCAGATACCTTGCCTTGGTCTTGGGACCATCCCAGGATGCACTTTGCGCACAGGCCAGGTGTTCCGGCCCCTTGTGTTCTTGGCTAGTTCACCATAGAGGCAACTAAGTGTGTCTTGGCCAAGTTATGTTCTGGTTCTGTCTCTCACTCTCTACCTTTTGTGTACAACATTGGTGTTTTGAAATACATAACGTGGGGGGTCTTCTAAAATTCAGAAAATGCATAGTATAAAAAAAAAAACTGTGCACGAGTTCCAAAAAGATTTTGCACCAAAATAAACTTATCTTTTATTGTTTCTCCATGCGCCTTTTGAGGTGCCATTGTACACTGACGAAGGCTAAACCAAGCTAATGGACGCACGCGTGCACTTCTGTGTTGCTGTGACAGCACTGGAAATGCACTTTCTTAACTCACTCTCCGGAGCGCCATGCACCGCGCTAACTACCGATACTGCCGGTCGTCCCGTGTTGTGTGACGGGCCGCGGGGACCAGCCTTGGCTGTCCCAAGTCGGCCTTGCAGCCTCACTCACCCTGGCTGCGGCTTCCCCTGCCACAGCCCCACAATCCCAGAGCGTAAAGGCACCTTCCTGTGTGGATGACTGATTACGCACACTTTGCTCCATGCATTTCTGCTTTTAAGAATTGCATTCAAAGGCTCTCAGGCTGTGGGACCTGAGGAGTAAGTTTCACTGGTGGCCCGATAGGCACACAGAGACACCATTTTGTTATTTATTCCCTTTTATTTATGTGACATGCAGACTAACGTAGACACACAAGCACAGACGGAGGGAGCGAGAGAGCTGATTGATTCACCAAAGGCCTGCAACAGCCCGGGCTGAGCTGGGGCTGAAACTGGGAGTTGGGAGCCCAATCCAGGTCCCCCCGTGGGTGGCAGGCACCCGTCATCTGAGCTGTCAGTACTGCCTTCTGGGATCTGTATCAGCAGAAACCGGAGTCAGGAGCCAGAGCCAGGACTGTCGTGAGCTGTGGATATCTTAACGGCCATCTTTGACCTCTAGGCTAAATGCCTTCCTCTGGATGTTTGTTATTTTAAAAAATAAAGTAAAAAAGCTATGAATAATAAGCTACCACAGGGTCTTCAAATGTGGCCATCTATAGGAAAGAAGTCTGATGTGAACTGGAAAAGACAAATTGTCGCAGCCGCCCAGGAAAGAGCGCGAGGAATGCTCAATGAAAACAGAGTGTGTAGCAGGGAAGAGCCAGGACTGGCATTGAGGCGGGTGAGCGGTTGCCGCAGCTCTGCCTGCCGTGTGGAGCCCTCGGGTCAGGGCCGGCTCTGCCTCTGATTCAGCTCCCTGCTGGTGCACACTCGGGGGCGGCAGCGTGGTAGCTCACCCGCGTGGGGGTGTCAGAGTGTGTTCCTGGCTTCAGCATGGCCCGGCTCTAGCTGTTGTAGGCATTTGGGAAGCGAACCAGTGGATGCAACATCTCTTTGTCTTCATCTGCTTCTTTGCCTTTTAAATAAAGTGAAAATCAATACATTTTTTTAAAAAAATGAAGTCAGATTGTTTGGCAACATACTGCCAGTGGCAGGAAAGGCATTTGGGGGGTGGAGGGTGCTCATCCCATTGCACCTGGTTGGCCCAGCCTGAGATGCTGTCCCCCGCTCCCCTGTGAGACCCCCACGGGTGATCTCTTGGGCTTGCGTTCCCCAGCTTGGTGTCACCCCAATGGTTTTGTTTATCTGAGTGTCCCTCTTTCCCGGATTGAAAGTGGCGTTTCCCACCACCTGGGAAACAGTTGCTTTCTAAAATAAGTACATGCCGATTTTTCTTCTGTGAGTTAGAAATCACGGAAACTGTAGTCCATGGCCTGATCCTGCCCCTGGCTGTTTCTTGCACAGCCCCAGAGCTAAGAACAGGTTTTACATTTTCACAAGGTTGTACAAAAAAACAAAGAATTTGTGATAGACTCATGTAAGCCACAAAACCTAAACTATGTACCGAAAAAGTGTGCTGCGGCCTGTGCCAAGTAGTTCTCTGGGGTGGGAGTATGGAGATACCGTCTGTGTTTTCTCAAAACAGCGACGTGCAGTTTTTCTTAGAAGCTGATTTGAACGTGCATGAGAGCAGTTCGCAATTTGTTCTCAATTATTGTCCTGCTCCGCGTGCTTGGCGGCTGGGGCTCCATCCACTCAGCTTTCCCTCATGAAGCCGGTTGTGGACTGGGCTGTGGAATTCCGTACAGTTTGGAAATGGTTCTCGCTTGCAGGGAGCCCCCAGGGGAACGGCGTGGTATGCGTCACGCGTGTTCACCAGCTCAGCGTGTCCTGCCCTCGGGCCTAGGCGAATGGACGGAACAGGCCAGGAGCGAGGGCCCCGAGGACAGGGCTGACGCCACGGGCAGATCGGAACGAAGCACTCGCTCTGTTTTCTGTCCCCAGCGCGCTCTGCCTACGCCCTGTAGGCGCTGTGATGTGACAACTTCAGAACTATTCGAAAAGTTTGTGTGCTTAGGAAACACCCATCACCGAGAAACGAGGTCTCGCGTGGGTGTGGCGTCACTGCGCCTTGGTCTTGGTTTCCACGTCACGTGGACGGCTTCCCACCTTTTCTCCCAGCGTCGCTCTGTCGAGCTGAGACTGAGTCGACGGGCAAGGTCAAGGCCGTTCAAGCCATCCGTCTCACAGCGGCTGTGCTGCGTGTTCAGTGATCCTGCTGGAGGTTTTTGAGAGTTATTTCTTCAGAATGTTCTGTACGTCCGAGCCCTTTCCTGGCATTCTCGGGAACATATAAAATTCAGAGCTGGCGTGCTGGCGCTCTGAGTGGCGTTACATAAGTAAGATTAATGGACATACAGAAACACGAAGCACATAACTCAGTGTGCGGTGTGTTGAAGCTGGCAGGCAGCCTGCTTCCCCGGCTGCGGAATTCCTGGTCTTATGAATGTCTCCCTTGCTCTGCTCGCTGGAGCGGGAAGCGGGGAGGGAGGACGTCCCAGCGGCCTTGCCTGTTTTTCCGACGTGCACTCCAGTTCTGGGGAACTCTGTGTTGGGTGTGTCTTCTCTCCTCTGGCCCGGAGACAGCCCGAGGGTTCAAGGTTGCTAGCTGCCCCGAGCGGGGTCCCTGTGGACCTCACTGACTTGAGACCCTCCAGATGCTGGGATGAGACGGGGCTGCTTCCCGAGGCCAGCTTCCCCTCTCGCACCAGTGCCATCTCGCCCCGTTTCTGTCACTGGGCTTCGCAGAGCCAGCCAGAGAGTGACTCGCTTCCCATGCTGGCCAGCTGGCCGGGCCGTGGGAGAGCAGGCTGTCGGCTTGCAGGGCTGGGGGCGCCCGTGGTGGCTTTCCTCTGCAACCCAGCCAGCTTGCAGGAATAACTTCCCTTTCTTTTCACTGCTGGTCTGTGGGCATCTGGCGTTGGCCTCGGGCCCTTTGTGCCAGTGCCCTCTGAGCCTGGGCAGCTCCAGTGGAATCTTTCTGAGAAGCCTGGTCAGCAGCCTCGGGTGCCTTTGCTGCAGACATTGGTCGATGTGGGGGTTCACGGGCCCCAGGAGGCTGTCAGAGACGGAGGCCATTAGGCTGACTTCATTGGCTCTCTCTGGAACCTCTGAAGTCAGGGCTGGGGAAGGAGGTTAGTGGGCTAGAGAATTCCTGCTGGGCTGATAGCATCTTTTAAGGGAAACTTGAAAGCGAACTCTTCAGCAGTTAACTTTTGCAACTGCTGTGAGTTGCTTCAGTCTAGAAGATAAAATTTTAGGGAATGTGTCCAGAGGAAGTAATAAAATGAGCTACTGTGAAATGACTGGAGAGCACGAGTCGCTGGAATATTCCCCGGCTGAGGCCGTCAGACAGTGCCAGTGTATTAATTTGGAGACGGAGCGTGTGGGCTGTGGCTGGTGTTCCCACGGTGACCCGGGCTTATCTTCAGGCCGATCGCTCTGCGCTCAGAAACAGGCAGAAATCCTCAATCACAAGGCCTCGCCAACTGTAACGGGCTCCTTGACGTTTTTACAATGCGAGGCCATTAGTTCGCAGACATGAGAGAGCGGTCATAAATGAGACTCGAGCAGGGGCGGGTTCAGGCGCTGCGAGGAGGAACGCTCCTTCCAGTTTCGCCGAACGGAGAGGACTGAGCTCCCGCTCCGTCGTGGGCAGCGTCCTGAGCCGAGCTCCGGCAGTGGCACCGTCGTGTACCCGAGGAGCCCACACTCGAGTGGGGGAGCTGACACAGGCCCAGCATCTGCGAAGGAAATGAGGCTGGGAGGGGGGCGGAGCCCAACACTTGGGGCGCTCGGCGCAGGCAGCCTCCCAGCAGTGGCGGGCGGGGGTGGGGTCGGGTGCCGCAGGTCAGGAGTTCGGGAAGCGATTGGAGCCGAGGGACGGGGCCCGATTTCATTTTCAGTCTCCATCCCGCGGGCTGGCGGCAGGAAGGTGTTGGAGCTGGGACAGGGAACGCGTTCAGAGCGGGTGGCAGGCAAGAGGTCGCAGAGGTGGTTCACAGGACTGCCTGTGAAGGGGGAAGGAAGGGCTCAGACTTGCCCACGCTTGGGTGTAGAGTGCGAGAGACACAGCGCAGGTATCCAGTGACCTCACGCCCTGGTGCCCGGCCCAGCAACTGCACGGCTGTGTCCTCACTGAGATGCAGAGCACTGTGCGTAAGACCAGGTGGGGGTGGGGGGTATATGCAAGGCCCATTTTAAGATGTGAGGTTTCAGGTGCTTTTGTGTGCCTTTCAGTGGTGATGGGAGGCCGGCGCTGTGGCTCACTAGGCTAATCCTCCACCTTGCGGCGCCGGCACCCCGGGTTCTAGTCCCGGTCGGGGCGCCGGATTCTGTCCCGGTTGCCCCTCTTCCAGGCCAGCTCTCTGCTATGGCCCGGGAGTGCAGTGGAGGATGGCCCAAGTGCTTGGGCCCTGCACCCCATGGGAGACCAGGAGAAGTACCTGGCTCCTGCCTTTGGATCAGCGTGGTGCACCGGCCGCGGCAGCCATTGGAGGGTGAACCAACGGCAAAGGAAGACCTTTCTCTCTGTCTCTCTCTCTCTCTCTCACTGTCCACTCTGCTTGTCAAAAAAAAGTAAAAAAAAAAAAAAAAAAAAAAAAAAAAAGCCGCAGTGGTGATGGGAAGTAGGAGCAAGTCACACCCGGGCACTGCCTCGCCAGGAGCTGTGCCAGGCATGCGTCGTCTTCCTCCTGCCTCCCAGCACCTGCAGGGGTGCTCGCTTTCACCACCCCCACCCCTTTTTAAGACTTGATTTATTTCTTTGAGAGGCAAAATTTCAGAGAGAGGGAGAAACAGAGAGAAAGCTCTTCCATCCACTTGTTTCACTCCCCAAATGGCCGCACTGGCTGGAGCTGGGCCCATCTGAAGCCAGGAGCTTCCTCTGGGTCTCCCATGTGGGTGCAGGGGCCCAAGCACTTGTGCCAGGTCAGAAGACCTGCTTTCTCAGGTCAGAAGAAGGGAGCTGGATTGGAAGAGGAGCAGCCAGGATACGAACCAGCGCCCACTTGGGATTCCAGCACCATAGGTGGTGGCTTGACTTGCTACACCGCAGCACCATCCCATCATTCCCCTTTGACTTGTGGGGTTTGCCCACGGTCAGACAGTGACAGCACCAGCGTTGGAACCCAGGGTTCTGTTAGCTTTGCATGTCTGGAGCTATGAGGAGACACACACGGGTACCTCAGAAAAGTTGGCGGAACATGGAATTAAATAAAAAGTTTATTTCTTAAAAAGTGGAAACGTGCATACTAAGGGGGTCTTCAGAGAGGTCTTGGAAACTGTGCATCGGCCTCAACTGTTTTCCCACCAGAACACGCTTGTCATCTCCTTCCATTTCCCACACACTCTCTGAGACGCCCAGGTGCATTTGGGAACGAGTGGCAGGTGTTTAGAGCCGTGTCCCCTGTCCCCATGTGAATGGGCACAGGCAGGGAGGAGCTGCGGTCAGGGGTGTTGCAGCACCTTTGGGAGTAGCACTCTGGTCCCAGGAGGCTGGGAACGGGCCGGCGGCCGGGCAGGTGCCCAGGAAGCAAAGCAAGGACTTGAGGACGCAGAGGCTGTCAGTAGCACCTGTGGCCCGAGAGACCAGTGAGGGCACCCTGGCAGACGGCTTTGCTGGAAAGACAGAGCACGGGACGAGGCTGGGGAACCGGCTTCGATGGAGTTTGGCTGGAAGATGCAGACATGGGTGCTGGTGCTGTGGGGAGCGAGGGGAACGTGGGTGGTGGGGAGGAGGAGAGAGGACCGCGGAGGGCTGTGCCCCGTAGGCGAGAGACACCAAGGGACAGGCTTTTGTCCATCTGTGCTTCACAGGGGTGGGCCTCGTAGCCTGTCCTGCCTGATGGGTGAGGACGTAGGATGTGGCTCACAGGGTCAGGAGAGAGGCACTCATCCCAAGATGCGTGCTGAAGACCCGCTCCCGCTCCTGTCTTCCAGGTGCCCTGCTACGCGTTCGATGGGGAGTTGCGGAAGCATGACTTGAACCCGCTGATCAGGATGAGCGGCGGCTACCTGGTGGACGACTCGGACCCCGAGGCCTCGCTGTTCATCAACGTTTGCAGAGACATAGGTCTGGCTGCGAGGGGAGGGGGCTTCCGTGGCTCTGCCCTTCCCCCCACACTCCTGCGCAGGCACCCCCGGCCCGGGCAGCCCTCTCGGAAAGCTTGTGTCCCACAGAGGTTCTCTATGCACGACCCCAGCCCTCTCCGCTGTAATTCCTGCCTTGGGCGGCCTCTTGGGCCCCGCGGATCCCAGCGAACCACGTGTCCTTTGGGTTTCGAGGTTTCAGGGTTGTAGCAGGAGGAAGGGCTGGTGGAGCTGCTGCGTCCATCGACCCTGCTGGGGGCCCTCCCGAGGCACAGGCCGGGTGGGAGGCGGCGAGCGAAACAGGCTGGGGGTGCCGGCTCACCACGCGGGTATTTCTTTCTCTGTAGATGCCAGAACTGGGGTGAGATGCTTGTGTATCCCTTCTAAATTATCCAGAGGAGTTTATCTAAAAGGGGCCGGGAGACGCTTTCCTGTGCCTGCCAGCACGCCACTCCCTCGCTCCACGCGTCCTGCAGGGGCCGCGAACCCTGGGCCCCACAGGCCAGCTCTGGCCTTGCCGCACTGCCCGCAGTGTCTGTGCTAGGAGTCGGCATTGCTGGTGATAGACGCAGTCACAGGGTCATTGTTAGTGCTTTCTGTCTCTCACACGGCAGCGTAAAACATGTCCTTAGAAAACTGTGGTGATAAATTTTTAAAAATGGCCTTAGTGTGTTACTGGGTGACAGGTACATGAGCCTTAGTTCACAATCATTGTTCAGATTGTGCGTGCACACTATGGGTCATCTTGCTTGTGCACTGTTTCTAAACAGTTAAAAATAATAGCGTCCCCCACTCCCCAGCCGCTCACCAGAAGTGATGAGTGATAATTTAAGATTTTCTCATGTGTGTGTCAGGTTATTACATCATCCTTCTGTGGTCCAAGGACAGTCTTTATTGTTCTTTAGGAAAAAAAAGCCAGCAGAGCAGAGTCTTTGTCCCAAGTGGGTCAGTATCTCATGTTGAGTTGTCATGTTGAAGACTCTCCTAGATTATTGACTTCTGAAATAATGGGCTGTTGTAACTCGGAAAACATTTCGCTCTCTGGCCCCTTAGCCCTTTGAGGATTATGTGAGCTCACTGGACAGTTTCTGACAACGGTGTTTTCCTCCCAGCCCGCTGGCAGTACGAGTGCGACGCCAGGGCCTTTGATTCATGCGAGGCGGCCCCGCTTTGGCTCAGGCAGCCTCCATTCCCAGGAAATTAGCCTGAGCTGCAGGCCAAGTTTGACCGTGACCCCTAGGTTTCCGCGTTTGCTGTCAGCTCAGCTGCTTGCACACTTGGGTGCTTGCCTTGCGTTTTGTGCACAGTGACCGAAGCGGTCTCTGCGAGGGCACCGCACACTGAACGTGGAACAGAACGGCCCAGGCGGTGGGGGTCTTAGGACAGCACTGGGCAAGTCTGCTTTGCGTCACCTCCATGACATGGCTGACGCAGACGAACCATAAAGAAAAGGGGTTTATTTAGTTGGCAGCTCTGGGTGCTGGAGTCCAAATAGCACAGCCCGGGCTGTTTCGAGGCCCCCAGATGCAGGGCGTGGATGGGAGAGAGAAGTCACGTCGAATGAAGTATGTGGCCAGTGGGAGCCGGGGGTGGGGGTGGGGCTGGGTTCAGGCTTCTCAGGCAGATCTCAGGAGAACCAGCGAGCTCCAGGAGAAATGCATCGGCTCCAAGCGCTTCCACGAGGCCCCACTCTTAAGGTCCACACTGAAGGTCTCCCAGCACTGCCAGCTTCGTAACACAGGAGCCTACAGGGGACAGGCCACATCCCCAGACACCGCCTCGTGCACACACCATGCCTGCCCTATGCGCTAAAGCTCAATGGAGGTGGCACTAGTGGTCGCTCCCTCATCCGTGGGAGAAGGAGCTCCCAAGCTCCTCCTGTGTGCCCGGCAGTGGTGTCGGAGCTGGGTCACACCGCTCCACGTCCCACAGTTCCCGCTCTCTGGAGCTCAGAGGCAAGTAGAAGACACACAGGAAGCAAGAAAACTCAGCAGGGGTGTGTGTGTGTGTGTGTGTGTGTGTGTGTGTGTGTGAGAGAGAGAGAGAGAGAGAGAGAGAGAGAGATGATAAACAGCACCGGGCAAAGAGATGCACAGCTCCCATGGTCTCTGAAGCCTGCCGTGGTCCTTGTCCCGGGCAGGTGTGTCAGCGTGCTGTGAGCGTTACACCTCCCCCTGCCCGGGTAGCTCTGTAGTTGGACCCGAGTTGCAGACAGAGGTGAAGGAGAAGCACTCACCCCCGTGAGGGAGGAGAGTGGGAGCTGTGCTGTGCCTGTGCAGAGCCACTGCCGCCCACTCCTGCACCCTGGGCTTTGTTTGCCGAGCCAGTTCTCAGTGACACACTGGGCAGTTTTCTCTAAAGGACCCTGGGCCGGAGGGCCCCGTGGCGGCCACTCACTGCGGCTTTGCGCGTGTGTGATGTTTTACAGACACGCTCCGTGACCCAAGCCCTCTGCTGCGTGCTTGTCCCCACGGCACTGCTGCCTGCCTGGTGAGAGGAGACCAGGCCTATGATGTTGGCCAACCCAAGGAGGGGCTGAAGCTGATGAGCAGAGACAGGTCAGTCCGTGGACACCACCGCTGTTTGCGTCCTCAGTCTCCAGCCAGACCTGCACGCGCGGCCCTTCCCGCGGGACGGCCCCGTGTGGTTGCTGCTTCGCAGGCGCTTGCAAGGTCACTGGTCACTGCCGCGAGCCACGCGGGCTGGGTTGCTGGTGGGCCGCTCTGACGATACAGAGTGTACCTTTGCATCGTTGCCTGGGGCGTTCTCGTGTCCAGGGCTCTGTGTACTTGGGAGATCAGAGGTGGCGGCCTTGCAGAGGGCAGTCTCCTCCCCTGCAGGGGCGGCTGGGGGCTGGGACCCCTGCGCCTCGCTGTGGCCCTGCCTGACCGGCAGGCCTGTTCCCTGCAGCCCGTGGCACAGGACCACACCTTGAACTCAGACGCGGGCTGATTTTCTCCCAGTCCCCGGAGCCTCACGGACGCCTGGTTGCCGCTGCCTCTGGCCTGGAGCTGCTGGGGCCCAGAGCGCCAGTCGGAGCGGTGTGCAGTCAGAGATGCAACTGCTGAGCCAGAGTACAGTTGGGATTTTTCCTGCGTGGGCCCTGGGGCCTGTGTCCTGGTCCCCTCTCCTAGTTAGGACCCTGGTGGTGTCAGCCAAGGGCCCCCATGACCTCGTTCTTACAAATTCCTTGCCTTTTAAAGTCCCTGTCTCCAAACACAGTCACAGGCAGAGATGTAGGGGCGGGGGCTTCCACACAGGCCCTGTGCTGGGAACCAGCTCAGTCCCAACATTTGTCCTGAGTGACAGATGGCGAGTGTTGACATGGGGCGGGCCGGCCAGGCTGCAGTGAGGGGCAGGGCACCGAGCAGGGGCCCAAGCTTGGCTCTGAGAAGAGGCAAGGCGTCTATCTATTTTCAGCTGTTCTGCAACCGGCCCGCGAGCCACGGGCGCATTCCACAGCGAGCGGTGCCCGCCGATGGGCGCCAGGCGCTTCCTGCTGCTGGGGCCCTGTGGCTGCTGCTCTGGGGCGGGGAGGAGCAACCTGGGCCTGCGACTGCTGGGCCAGTGCTGACTCCTGGTTTAAAAAAAAAAAAAAAGAAAAAACAGGTCTTTGGCTCACAGTCAAAAATGTGCTGGGCCTGCTCGTCTCTGTTTATTGTGTTTTGTTAGATCGTTTACAAGTCTGTTTTGTTTGTTTTACTCAAATAGCTTTCTTTAGTCTTTCAAAATCACATCTTGATCATTTTTACTTAGTTGGTTTTTAACAAAATAGCTCTCACTGAAGTTTAATTTCACCCTGTTTTGCCCTCCTCCAAGTGGAAATGAAGTGAAGTGAGTTTAAGCTCCTAGCCGCTTTCCTGTCCTCACCTCTCCCGGGTTGCCCGTGCCCCTACCCCTACGGGCGCGCTTTGTGACGCTCTTCTCTCCACGTGGCTGATGCAGGCTTGTCCTGATCTACGTGAAGGAAGGGGCAGAGAAGCCGGACTTCTGCGATGGACACAGCCCTGCCGTAACAATCACATTCGTCTGCCCGTCGGAGCGGAGAGAAGTAAGCGCCTCGTCTCGACGTGGCGGGTGCGGGCTGGGGGTGAGGGACCCCGCAGGGCGGGCTGGGCTCGTGGGGAGAAGGCCTCCTGGGCTTTTCCCGCTTTTCGCGCCAGCCGGGAGTGCACTGGACTCCGTCAGGCCTGGCGGTGCCTCGCGCTGGTCAGTGGGAGGACGTGCAGGTGCGGCGTTGGATGGGGTCGTTCTGCGGGTGGGTGTTCGTGGGTAGCTGGGAAGCTAAGTGTGCTCTCTGGCCTGCGGTTCCTTCAGGGCAGAGTTTCTCCGCCGGCCCCTTCCCGGGCCCCCCGCCTGCCCTCCCCCTCACTCACTCGCACTCCCAGGCAGATTTATGACTTGTGAAATCCACAGCACAGCTGCAGCCTTGTCCTTCAGTCCCCATCGCGGGGCGACCGTGCGTGCGTCAGTGTGCTGCCTAAGTGTTTCCACAGAGTCCAGGGTGCTGATGGAGACGGGCCTCCCCCAGGAAGGAAGGGCCAGGGCTTTCCTTTCATTTATTTCTGCCTTCTTCTAACAGAAAGAATTGGGAGGGGCTGAATTCTTTTGCCTGAGAACCACACTCCCCCTCCCCCACCAGCAAATGTGGAATTCACTGTGATCTCGGGCTGGCTCCTGGCCTGTTTTGTGCGAGCATGATCCGGGGACCCAGGCACAGCCCGGGCTTGGCTTTCCGTCCTGCGTCCCCAGACCTCATGCCCGCGTGCTGTCAGCTTAACGAAGCCCGGCTGACGTCAGCTCTGAACGTGAACCTGGAGAGGTGTTTGTTTGTTGCTATTTCCTGTTTGTACCTACAGATGCGAAGGTGATCTGAGCTGATAGTGGGTTGAGAGCTGACCCGTGTTTGTTCCGTGCTCGGTCGCACACGGTGGCCTGCAGGAGAGGGAGAGGCCACCTGCGTACCCGTGCAGTTGGCTGAGGAGAACCGGCTGTAGCTAGTGGGGCCTGAGGGCCCGTTTGCAGCCGAGCTGTTTGCTGGGGAGCACTTGAATTCAGGGTGCACGCACACGTGGTGTTTGCGAGGATTAGATTGGCTCCTTGAAGCTTCTAGGAGCTGCTGTTCAGTAAACGTTCACCATACTGTAGCGATCTTTTGAAAAAGCCGAGGTTCCATCCTGTGCATTCGCTTGTTGTCAGTGAATCCCGTCGCTGCAGACCTGTGCACCCTTCACCACAGTCCCATTTTAGGACATCTTCACCCCCAGGAAGAAGCCTCGTGCCCGGTAGTGGTCTCATCCCGCTCCCGCCGCCAGCCCGGAGCAGCCCCTCTCTGTCTGTACAGCTGCCCTTTCTGGACACTTCGCGCGTCTGGCTTCTGTCATTTAGCACTTGGCTCTGCCTCGCGCCGCATCAGACTGTCCTGGCCCAGTGTGGAGTCACCCAGATCAAGCTGGGCCTGCAGACGTGCAGCTCACTGAGGGGGTGGCCTGCTTGTCAAGCCAGCGCTCGGTCCTGGGCCTGGCATGCAGCAGGCGCTCAATAAATATTTACAGAACAAAGTGAGCAGCACAGCTGTGTGTGGTCCTGAGACCAGCGAGCCGTTTCCCCCAAGGTGGATTCAGGGGCCCTGGGGGTTTCTCCCGCACCCATCACAGCGCCCACCAGAGCAAGCCCCCAGAGCTCCTCCTCGTCTGCAAAAGCAGCAGGGAGGCAGGGTCTGGGCTTGTGGTTGAGGGGTGCTCTGGGGCAGAGCAGGGAGCCCCCAAGGCCCCTTTGTGAGTCCCAGGAAAGGGGTCAAGGACCCTCTGCTGGGTCACTGCCGCTGGCCTCGTAGTGAGGCAGCTCCCCGGTGCTGAGTTCAGGCTGGGTTTGCCGAAGCTTGAGGGCGACTGTGAGGGTGGCTGGGAAAGAAACTGCATTGTCAGAAGTCAAAAAACTGGAATACGGCTCTGGTTCCAAAGGCAGAAGAGTGTAAGAACCCACCAGCCTGTGTTCAGAAGCAGGGCAAATCTGCACTGATGCTGCATGTAAGAGTTTTTAATGGTCTCTTTTTAAACTGTTCCCACTAGGGTACCCTTCCCAAACTCACTGCTAAATCCAGTTGCCGCTACGAGGTCGAGTGGGTGACTGAGTACGCCTGCTTCCGGGACTTCCTGGAGAGCAGCACCTGCTCCCTGACCAGCCAGCAGCACGACGTGACCGTCAACCTCAGCCCCCTCGCCCAGCACCCAGGTGAGCGCCCCCAGGGGAGGGGTCTGGCTCTGGGGCGAGTTGGGTGGGGGCGGGGAGATTCCGGCCTCTGCGGGAGTCAGGGCAGGGGTGCAGGGAGACCAGCTTCTGCGGGAGTCGGGGCAGGGGTGCAGAGAGACCAGCTTCTGTGGGAGTCGGGGCAGGGGTGCAGGGGCAGGGAGAGACCAGCTTCTGCGGGAGTCGGGGCAGGGGTGCAGAGAGACCAGCTTCTGTGGGAGTCGGGGCAGGGGTGCAGGGGCAGGGAGAGACCAGCTTCTGCGGGAGTCGGGGCAGGGGTGCAGGGGCAGGGAGAGACCAGCTTCTGCGGGAGTCGGGGCAGGGGTGCAGGGGCAGGGAGAGACCAGCTTCTGCGGGAGTCGGGGCAGGGGTGCAGGGGCAGGGAGAGACCAGCTTCTGCGGGAGTCGGGGCAGGGGTGCAGGGGCAGGGAGAGACCAGCTTCTGCGGGAGTCGGGGCAGGGGTGCAGGGGCAGGGAGAGACCAGCTTCTGCGGGAGTCAGGCAGGGGTGGGGAGAGACCAGCTTCGGGGCTGGGGACTCAGACGCAGGAGGCGGGGGGACTGAGTCCGCACTGTAGCTTTGCAGTGCTTGCCTGCTTGAGGGTGCATCTCTTGCCCCCTGCCTTAGGGTCCCACTACACCGCAGACGGCGGGGAGTACACGTTCTACCTGAACATCTGTGCGGGGACAGGGGCACCCATCTGCAACAACAAAGACGCTGCCGTGTGCCAGGTCAAGGCCAACACCAGCCAACTCAAAGTGGCAGGAAAATACCAGAACCAGACCCTCCGGTGCGTAGGCAGCCGCCCCGCCACGTCCAAGTGCGGTGTATGGGGGGCCCTGCGCAAAGTCAGCGGGAAATGGACCGGACAGACATTTATTTTGGTTTAAACAAAAAAAATTCCAAATTCCACACGTAACTTTTTCATGCTATGTGTTTTCCATGAACTTTCTGAAGGCCCTTTGTGTTCTGGAGAAACATAATTCACTCCTGTTCCTCCTTGCCTTTTCCATAAAGTTCAGGAAAATCGGCTACGCCGGCGGCGTGCCTTCCTGTTTCTTAGGCAAGTCGCTAAACAGTTGGATGTTTTTCCTGGCTTTACAATAAGATTGCTTATGTTAGAGCTGCGTGTTTCATAAATCTATTGTTTGACAGGATCCGGACTGCAGGAAAGTTAATTAGTTTACGGTTTTGTGTGTGTGTGTGTTTTTTTTTTTTAAAACACCTATGGTTTTGAGGAGCTTGGGTTTTTCCTCCAGTGATGTGAGAATCGGAAATGCCGTTAGCATTCTATACAAGTTTTAAACAGCCCAGAAAACACGTTTGGGGCGGTTCTGGTGACCCCTCAGCTTGGCGATCCCCCCACAGAAGCCACGCAAAAATGCAGTTCTCTGAGAAGGAGAGGTGTGCGGGCGCTGCAGGCGGGAGCGGGTGGAGGGCGGTTTGCTGCGGGAAGGCCGCCTGGTCCGCGGGCGTTATTTGTTCTGTGCAGAATCTAGCAGTGAGAGCAAGTCTCCATGCTCACAGCGAAGCCGTCAGCACTTGGTGACTTTGAAGTCAGGGGCCGACAAGTCCCTCCATTTGGAACTCATTTCCTTTCCACGACCCCTCCCCCCGCAACTCCCACCCCCCAGCTGGCTGGAGAGCTCGCTGTTTTATGTCAGTAATGATTTGTTGATGCTATGCGAAAGGCTTCATGGAGACATTTAAAAAAAAATCCCGCCATCTTCCTTGGTTCCACCAAACGCGTTTGTGCACGCGTGTTCTCGCGAACGCAGGTACTCCGACGGGGACCTCACCCTGATCTACTTTGGCGGCGAGGAGTGCAGCTCCGGCTTTCAGAGGATGAGCATCATCAACTTCGAGTGCAACGAGACCGCAGGTGAGTGGGCCCTGCCGCCGGCCTCGAGGGGTGCTGCACGTGTGTGCACGTATGCGTGTGAGTGTGCGTGTGGGGTGCTCAGTGGGGCGGTCAGATGTCCTCCCCCGGACCTGGCCAGCCCTAGTCCCCGCCAGGTCTTTCTGTTGGACTCGGGCCCCCCGCCCCCGTAACGACACACACATCCTGTTTCCATTTTCCTCTGCTCTCATGTTTGTTTTGGGAGTGGGCCCAGCACTGGGCTTGCTGGGAGAGTTTCTCTCTGGACTTCTGGGTGCAGAGAGGCAGAGCTGGGCTTACTTCGCAGCCTCGAGTGGGTGCTGCCACTTTGCAGGAGTGAGTTTTGAGGTCACCCTGTCTGCAAAAAGGCGGCCCAGTGGCAGCGTTTGGTTCAGTGGTGGTGAGGTGCTACCAGGAGAGTGGAAGCCGAAGGCGGGCTCTCCCTGAGCGGCTAGCAGCAGGCGCCATGAGTCACCGTGGCTCTGGTGTGCTGCTCCTGTGTCTTGGAGATTGTAGACACTGTTGGCATCTGTGGAGAAGTGATGGCTTCCACCATCTCCAAGGCCAGTCCCTACCCGCTGGTACCCAGGCGGTACACCCAGGTACCCCCGCAGCTGACTCCCCTCTGCAGAGCTCTTTCTGGAGCCGGGCCTAGTTCCCAAGCCCATCTGTGCACAACTCGTCCAAGCACACGTGGCTGCCCCCATCCCCCTAAGCCCCCCAGGCTCTCTCTAGCCTTTCCTTCTGTTTGTTTCGCATGTTTCTATGGCAGAGTTCGGAGGGCCTGGCCACGGGGCAGGTTCCTACGTGCTTCGTGCAGGACCGGGAGGGGCAGCTGTGTACAGTGTGGACTGTGCTCCCAAGGCACACGTCTGCAGTGGGGGAGATGTCAGGCGTGGGTGGGGGTGCAGGGCCAGTGTTCCAGGGAGCTTGCCAGCAAGTAGAGCACGGGCCCAGGGTCATGCAGCTGGGAAGGCCGTCCATCAAAGCTCCCCAGGCAGCACTCTTGGCGTCGCTGTCCTTGGAAGGCTGTGGTTCACGGGATGTGCTGGGGCCGTCCCACCCTTCCCCCTCTGCTCGGGGCCTCCACTCCCCCGTTGGAATCTGTTTGCTGTTCCCCACTCCCCCTCCTCCCCACCATTTGTCACTTTCATGGCACACATGTTGTTCTAGTGCTTGCCTGCTGAGGCCCTGGGAGGCCTGCGGGTGCTGTGTTCAGACCGGGAGCAGAGCGGGAGGACACTCGAGGGCGGGCGGCATGTGGCAGACCAGAGAGCCCTTCAGCGGCACGGGGCAGGGGGTCAGCCCCAGGCAGCGGGCCGTGAGCGCGGGCTGTGGCGGGACCTGCGTGCACGGGCGGCCGGGAGCGGGTCTGAGGCTGCACGTTCAGCCCGCGGCCGTGGTAGACGTGGAGTAGCCCCGCGGAGCCAGACTCTATCTGGAAATCAGTGTGAGGCTGGGGGGATTTGTGAGTGAGGAGAGTCTGTCTGGCCCTTGGCTGGTCTCCATCCGGTCTGAGCCCCTGCCCCTCCTCAGAGGCCCTGGGTTTCCAGCACCCTCCCCCGCCCATCTTCCCCGCCTGCTCTCAGAAGGCGGAATTTGAGCTCTGGAGCCCAGGCCTTCCTGCTCTGCGTCTCGGCCGTCAGCCCCCACGCGTGGTCCCGGATGCTGGCCGGGCTGCTCTGGGGGCTTCTGCCCCGGCCTTGGCCTCATGTGTTCAGGGCTTTTCACTGACGGTTCGGCTGAGAGCTGCGAGGATGTGCTGGGAAGAGTGCAGTGAGCTGAGTGGGTGTAGATGGGCGAGGAGGCTGGCCAGCACCGGTGTAGGCGTGGCAGCAGGGTGCCGGGAGAGCGGGAGCCAGAGGAGCGGGCTGACAGTCCTCCCCCACCCCCTTGTTCCTCTTTATCATAGAACATTTCAGACAGGGATTAGAAGGGACGTGTCGAGGGAGCACTGGATACCCACTCGTGTTTTGCCGGCTTTGCTTCTTGTAAACCGTGGGTCATCGCTGGGTCCTGTCGCCCACCCCGATGCCTGGAAGGAGGCTTCCTTGCCACACCTTGACACGATGAGCAGTGATGTCCTCGTGTCACTGGTCTGTTTGCATCGGGACCAGCAGGAGCTGGAACAGAGAGATACCTGGTGCTTTGTGGAGGGGTCCAGTCCGCCCCGAGGCCGGAGTTGGTTGTAGTGTTGGCTGGGTCCTCAGCCCTGTGGCCCCTCCTCCAAGCTTGGGAGCAGATGGCGCCCCACGCAATGGCTTCGTTGTCACTTTGTTTGGATTTACATGGACATGGATATTACCTGCACAGTCTTTGGGGGCCGAGGCTGGTGGTGGGCTCAGCTCCGTGTGGGCCTCCCAGGACCTCCTACATGGTTTCCATCCCTTGGGGCTGCCATCTGTGGTCAGAATGACTTTTCTTTCTTTCTTCTTCTTTTTAAATGAGCTGCAACTAAGTGTCTTGGCCCAGGCTTTAAGGTGAGGAGGCTGTGTTTAGCTTGGTACCCAGAGAGACAGCAGAGCTGGCTGCGTAGTAGGTGGCTTTGTCTTTGCTGCACAGAGCTGACAGGAGCAGATGCTGCCCACCTCCTTAGGCAAAGCGACCCCTGGCTCCCCTAGAGAACGCTTTTACTGTTGAGCTGGTTGTGGAATCCGGAGACTGGGGCCACGTGCGGTGCTGCTCTGGGGAGTAAGGCCGGGCCTTTGGGATTGTGTGAGTGCGGGGCGGATTGTGAAAAGCTCCTGCTCTTGTTGATGAGCCGTGTGGGCCCCCAGCTGTGGGAACCCCCAAGCGAAGGTCCTTCCATTGCGAAACGAGTGGCTTGGTGGAGGGGAGGGTGGCTGCCTGCCCCGAGGTGGGAACACAGGTAAGGTGCGTCTAGTGGTTGTTTCCAGTGAGTCATTTCTAAGCCCCAGATGCAAAACCAGCTAGAAGGTAGGGCGAGTTTAGCACCATTCCTGGGATCATGTGTTTGTGTGCACAGCGAAAGCTTCCGGAGTGTGGAAACCAGTCTTTTTTTGGTAGCAACATCAAAACCCAGAGTGGTGAGGCTGGGAATTGGGTGGGACTCAGCCATGTGCAAACAGTGCGGTGGGCTGACGGGGCAGATGCGTGTCGTTGCTGGTGAGTTAGTGCGCAGCCGTGAGCGGGGCCAGGGTCCCAGCCAGGGTCCCAGCCTCTAGGTTGTTGGCTGCCCAGGATGGGCAGGCAAGAATCGCTCTTACGGGGAATGCCTTACAGGAATGCCTTAGGGTACTTCCTACAAAGGGAACCCCGCCAACCGCCAGAACGAAAAGCCCGGGAAAGTGAAAGAAAAGCAGCTGCTGCCACGGGAGGGGAGGGTTCCCGCTGGCGGTGATGAGCCTGGCTCCAGGGCTGCTTCCTGGGCTCCCAGGCTTTCTAGCTGTGAAACCACAGCCACGCCAAATCCACAAATGGGGCTAAAATTGTACCCTGGCCACAGAGTTTTGAAGACCCAGTATATTAATGGTAGAGAGCCCTCAGAGCAGCCCGTGGCTGCGCAGCCAGCCCTCGTGTGGCAGGGCGGCCCAGCGCCTGGCGGAGACGGGGCAGTCTCGCGCAGCTGCTGTTGCTGGTGTTACGGTGACCATGATGGTAATCTTCAGCGTTTAATAGCAGCTACAGTGGAAACATCATTTGCCC
Organism: Oryctolagus cuniculus; assembly: GCF_051225735.1. Taxonomy (NCBI): domain Eukaryota; kingdom Metazoa; phylum Chordata; class Mammalia; order Lagomorpha; family Leporidae; genus Oryctolagus; species Oryctolagus cuniculus. The sequence continues at coordinate 8,109,350 of NC_142871.1, read as the reverse complement.
TTGATCCAGAACCTTATTTCCCTTTCCCTTAGAACATTAAACAACTCCAGATACCAAACCTCAAGGAGGCAGATCGCGTGGGAGGTCCAGGCAGGGATCATTAAACCGTCAAGGGTGGAGAATGGAGCTTGTGCCAGCGGCCCACCGGCCTGCACATGCGAGGGGATAGGGTTTCCAGCGAGGGGAAAGTCAGCAAAATTTGTTGAATCCCAGGCCACGTGGAAAGGGGAAGTAGCCCGTGCAGAGTGGGTTTTCAGACTGGAGTGGAGCCGCGCTGGCCGATGGAAAGGAAACCCACGGGTGGCGGCCGTGGTGGAGGAGACTGTTGACTTTGGAGGGGGGTGCAGACATGTGCCTCAACGGTCACAAGACACTGGCAATCTGGAGTGGTGGGCCTCAGCGGCTGCGGCCGACATGGACCGTCAGCACCCCACAGCCAGGAGCCCCCGCGGGCGGCCTTCTTCTGTGCCTCCATCCTGGGGCCCAGTCCTGGGGGCCCAGTCTCGCCCCGACCGCATCGTCGAGTCAGCAGCACTCTTAGAAGCGGCACTCTGGCCTCGGCCCTGTGTTCCGCACACTGTGGGCCTCCCCGCCAGGGGGCTGACGGCCTTGGGCAGCAGAGGCCTGCTCTGTGGCTGGCAGGAGGCTCCTCAGCCCTTCATCTGCCCGTGGAATGGGCTGTTGGTAACTTCCTGTCCAGCCCACTCCGTACCACTGTGCCTGCCTGCCCCCGGAGCGGGGAGGTGGGAGTGTTTGCACGTTAGAAGCCGTGTGGCGGCCCTCCTAGTCTCTGACTTCCAGGGTCTCTCGCAAAAAAACGTGGGCTTCACTTAGACAGTGGCCACAGGTCCTGTTCGCCAACTCTTCCCTTGCTCCCCGGGCATCCCTCGGTTTGGTCACATTGTACAAGTTTGGCTTTTCTGCTCTTGACTCGTTCAGAGAATGACGGGAGAGGAACCCCCGTCTTCACTGGGGAGATGGACTGCAGCTACTTCTTCACCTGGGACACGAAGTACGCCTGCATCAGCGAGAAGGACGGCCTCCCCTGCGGGGCCATTGACGGCAAGCGGCGCTACGACCTGTCCGCGCTGGTGCGCCACTCAGGTAGGGCTCCCGCCGCCCGGCCGCGGGTCCGTGCCATGTGCCCCCGGGCTGCTTCCAGAAACACCGTTCCCGTTGTCTGTTGTTGTTCCGACCCTTGCTTTTCCTTCTCAGGTAACCGTACAGAGTGTTAGAGGGTGCGTTGAGTGGGGAGAACAAGTCCGTGTTTTGAGACCAGCGCGCACCGTTCCCTGGTTGGGGTGCGGCGGGCTCCTCTTAGCCGCGGTTTAGCACGCATTCCGGGCGCCGGCTGTGTGTCAGGCGTTGGCAGTTATTGCTTAGAAACCCTCGGCTGCCGCTGGGGGTGAGCTCTCGTTTAGCTCCGAGGTAGACAGCTGGGTGGGGGTCCTGGTGGAGCTGGGCTCTGTTCCTGTGCTTTCTCCCTTTGCTGTCTGCAAAACGGGACCTGTACCCCTGCTCATCCTAGGTGATGGATGTGTGACCTCGGGGGCCGTGCTTGCCCTCGAGCCCTGCTCCCGTGAAGCCCCGCCCAGCTGGCTGAGCATTTGTCACGGGGCAGGCGCCAGAGTAGGTGCTGGGGGTCTGGCACGGGCCCTGCCAGGGTCACCTAGTTTCACGGCGGTGGGGCGGGGGGAGCTCCGGTCTTACCCATTCAGCAGCCCCGGAATCAGGCATACAAGGGTGCTTCCAAACGTTTGTGGAAAATGTGTTTTACGAAAAACTTGGCATGGATTTCCAAATTGTTCTGTATCAGCATCAGCCTTGTCATTCCAGTTTCACACAAGCATTTCCTAGTGCTCTCGTGTGGAGGCCAGTTCCAAGTTCAAGGTGGCGATCACACCCAAGGCAGGGAGGGAGTCACGTGGGGACTCGCAACTGCCAGTCGCCAGCCTCTGAGTGCCTCGGCTCTGCACGGCCCCTGCTAGGGGAGGGAGCCTGCCTCTGTGAGCGCCGGACACAGCTTCTTGGGCTGAAACTGGGCAGTGGTATTAGATCCCTTTGGTTAGCATTGGGTGTTTCTCATTTCCTGTTTTACTTTTTAAAGAGATTTATTTATTTATTTGAAAATCAGAGTTACAGAGAGAGAGAGAGAGAGGGAGAGGTAGTATGAGAGAGAGATCTTTTATCCACTGGTCACTCCCCAAATGGTCACCACGGCCAGAGCTGGGTCCATCTGAAGCCAGGAGCCAGAAGCGTCTTCTGGGTCTCCCACGTTGGTGAGGGCCCCCAAGCACTCGGGCCATCTTTGCTGCTTTTTAGCAGAGAGCTGGATTGGAAGAGAGGCAGCGGGACTCAAACTGGCCCCATCTGGGAGGCCGGTGTTGCAGGTTGCGGCTTTGCCCACAGCGCCCAGCACCCGCCCCTGTCTTCTGTTTTTTGAAACAGTACTGTGTACAAGACACAACCTGGGGTGTGTGAGCGGTGCTGGGATCTGTTTATTTCCTCTAAAACTTTCTGACCCGTGCTCTGGGTCCCTGTGAATCCAGAGTGCTCTTTGGGACTTGCACATGGAGAGCCGAGGAGGCTGGGGGCAGAGAGAGCTGACATCCTCGCCCACTGCTGAGGAAGGGCCGGCCCAGTCTGTGACTTCCCACTGCAGCCCAAACTTGCAGACGCTGGGTGGTCCTGGTTTCCATGTAGTCTTGGCATGGCCTCTCTTAGGCGTCGGCGTTGGAATATTGTTCTCCAGAAGCCATTTGTCACCCCTGATGAGCTGTAGGACTTTTTTTTTTTTTTTTAAAGATTTATTTCTTTGAAAGAGCAAACAGGGAGGCAGGTGGTGGGAGAGAGGGGGAGATATTCCATCCACTGGTTTGCTCCACTTCCCAGATGGCCACAACAGCCGGGGATGGTGGGCCAGGCTGAAGCCAGGAGCCAGGAGCTTCTTCCAGGTCTCCCACATGGGTGCAGGGGCCCAAGCACTTGGGCCGTCTTCCGCTGCTTCCCAGGTGCATTAGCAGGGAACTGGATCGAAAGTGGAGCAAACAGGACTCAAACTTACATTCCGATAAGGGGTGCTGGTGTTGTAGGCAGTGGCTTTACCCCATGCGCCACAACCCCAGCCCTGGGCTTTTGCCTTGTAAACCCTACAAAGGGAAGACCTCAGTTAAGAACACGTGCTTTTGCATCTCTACTCCTTCACACACAATTCTAATCTCTTCCCCATCTGCTGTCTGTCGCTGGCTTGTGGGATGAGTGACTTTCGGCGGCCCCTCCTCCGTGTACGGTCCTGCTCGGGACATTCAGCGTAGGCTCCCTCCACCTTGCGAGGACTCTGCTCGGCGTCTGAGCCCCGAGGGGTCAGCGAGCAGATGCGTTTGCTGCCCTGCTGGCATCCCCCTCCCGCCCTGCACGGGGTCTGTGTGCGGGGAGGGGCCTGTGGGTTTGTCTAAGCTGTGCAGGCCTCTGCAGTATCCAGAGCTGGTGCCTTCGCAGTGCTGTGTCCCCAGCCCGGTCCCGGGACACGGGCTGGCTTCCTGATTGGGTTTGCAGTGAGGACTGTGTGCTGTGGGGTTCTGTCTCCCGTTCGGTGCAGGTCCTCGCGTGAACGAGTACGGGACCCTGGTGTTTCCCTTCACGCTAAATGAGAAACCTGAGCACGGCAGCGAGTGTCCGGGTCCTTGGGCAGCCTGGGTTCCAGAAACGGGAATGCCGCCGATTTGGTGGCCGTGTCTCCGAGAGGGCTGGGCCTGGATTTGGCTTAATCGCCACCGATGGTGTGACTCACGGGAAAGGAATCGCTGCTGGCAAACTGAAGCCTTTTTTTTCTGCTCTGGTGACAGAATCAGAACGGAATTGGGAAGCCGTGGATGGCAGCCAGGCGGCAGCAGAAAAGAAGCATTTCTTCATCAACATCTGCCACAGGGTGCTGCAGGAGGGCCAGGCCCGGGGCTGCGCTGAAGAGGCCGCCGTGTGTGCCGTGGGTGAGTGGGGCCCGCCGGGCACCTGGGTGACCCTCGTCCTGGAGGTGCGAGCGATGGTTAGGGAGTCCTGTGCTTGCTGGGAGCCGCGTCTCTCTTGGCTCAATGGAGAAAGAAGGACAGGGTGTTTTCAGTGACTCACCCGTCGGTAGCTGCCTGGGGCGCTCCCCGATGCCAGCTGAAGCCATAACCAGGAGCAGAAGAAGCACGCCGGGAAACACGTGGTCGTCTTGTCATCTGTAACCTGAGCAGCCACCCCGCCAGGGCCTGCGTGAAACCCATCCCGAGTCTTAGACAACTCAGAGTTTTCATCCTTAAGTGGCCACTTGCTTGGGTTGCTGAACCGGCTTAGTGAGTTTCTGCTCTGGTTGTAAGACTGACCCTCACCTCTTGTCCCCGCCATCAGAAGGCCTTGTGTCTTAGGAGCCACGGCCCTAACGGTGGGGGGCGGTGTTCCTTTGTGGATGGCTGTGACTAGTGTGCCCTTGGGGGCAGTGGGTCGTCGTCCCCAGTCCTTCACTGCTGAGTCAGTCCCGAGTGATCGCCCAACCTGAAACTCGACAGAAACCTCACCCCAGCCCAGCTGGCGTAGCGGCCGGGGGGGCGGCGCGGCGCACCTGCTGAGCTTTGTCCAGTTTCTGGTGCTTGCTGTTTGAGTCGTGAATCATTTTAAACCACGTCTTCCGTTTTTGTCTCCTTTCTCTTTTCCAGATAAGTTTGGAAGTAAAAATCTGGGAAAGTTTATTTCTCCTCCCACGAAAGAGAAAGGAAGCCTTCAGCTCTTCTACTCAGATGGTGATGACTGTGGGGATAACAAGAAAATAAGCACTAACATCACACTCGTGTGCAAGCCAGGTAAAAGCCAGTGGCAGATACATGACAGCTTGGCCACAGGTGTGGCCGCCTCCGCCCTCTCCCTGCAGGGCTGGCGCTGGGCACACTGGGTCCTGAGACGGTGCCCTGCCCCCAGCCACTCTTGAGCGCAGGAGCCCGGTGGTGTCGAGCCTCATCTCGGGTCCCATCTGGGGTCCGCAGTGTGGGTGCTGACTGCTGCCCTCCGGGGGAAAGGTCGTGCAGTTGTCCACGGTCTCGCCATTGAAACGCCGTGTGCACTTCCGTAGCCTCGCTAAATGGAAGCCCGCGTCTGGTCACACAGCAGACGGCTCCTCGGGTGTGCTAGTGAATGGCTCTCAGTGTCTCTCTCTCGATCACATGGGGGAATTTCCTTGTTGACGCTCCAGCTTTGCTATTTTTAAACACCCCCCCTGCTGCTGGAACCGGGGCCACTGCCCACGCTGAAATGGTTCCTGGGGATGAGTCCCTGCTGGGGAGGAGGGCAAAGGCCAGGGCCAGTTTTTCTTGTTTGTTTATTGTGTTAAAATACACATAGCACAGAATTTGCCTTTTTCTTTCTTTCTTTCTTTTTTTTTTTTAAAGATTTACTTACTTATTTGAAAGGCAGAGTTAGAGAAGGAGGGGCTGAGAGGGAAAGGCCTTTAATCCACTGGTTCACTCCCCAAATGGCTGCAACAGCCAGGGCTGAGCCAGGCCGAAGCCAGGAGCCAGGAGCTGCTTCTGGGTCTCCCACTTGGGTGCAGGGGCTCAAGCACTTGAGCCGTTGTCCACTGCTTTCCCAAGTGCATTAGCAGGGAGCTGGATTGGAAGTGAGAGCCTGCGTGGGGTGAGTGTCAGGGGGAAGCTGGATTGGAGCAGCTGGGGCTTGAACTGGCGCCTGTGTGGGACGTCGGTGCTGCCGCTGTGTGCCACAGCACTGGCCCCATTTGCCGTGTTCAGTGCGCCCTTCACTTACAGCACGGTGTGTGGCTGTCCCTGCCACTTGTCTGCAGCCTCTGACGGCCACCACTGCCCGTTGTGCTTTCTGTCCCTGTGGACTCGACCTTCAGAAAGTCCACGGAAAAAAGGGAATAAAAAAGATGAGCTTGTTTGTACAGCAAGGAAGACCTGAAGTCTGTGCTGTATATGTGTTTTCCGTAACCCAAATTGTGTGCATCACACACCTGGTGTGCTTTTCCCTCGGTCCCTGCTGCCCCTCTTGGTCCATCAGCGCAGTGAGAATGAGGAGGGGTTTCAGGAGTGGGCGGGTAAGTGACGGAGCCTGTTCCTCCCGGGCAGGAGACCTAGAAAGCCCGCCAGTGCTGATGGCCTCGGGGGACGACGGCTGCTCCTACGAGTTTGAGTGGCACACAGCCGCCGCCTGCGTGCTGTCGAAGACGGAAGGAGAGAACTGCACAGTCATTGACTCGCAGGCAGGTGCGTGTGCTGTAGGGTTTTCCTGGGAGGGTCTTTGAAGCGGCCTGCGTTAGAATCCGATCAGCACCGTTTGACCCGCGTTCTGAGAACCTTCGATGCTGAAGACACTGCCTTGGATTTGTCGCGGATGGAGGCGCCTTGTGCTGCACGCGGAAGCTCAAGGCCGCAGGGGGAGCAGATCTGGTTTGAAAAGGCTTTCTGCGGGCGCCCTAGCCGAGGGAGCCACCTCGGAGGGGCCTCCAGGAAGCCTCCTGTGCTGTGGCCGTGTGCCTGGGCGTGCTGGCCTCTCACTGGACCCGAGCCAGGCGAGGCAGTGTCAAGGGCAAGGCTGGTGGCTCACGGCAGCGCTGGGGGCCGGAAGGCGCTGCTCCATTCTCAGCTTCCTGCCGCCCTTGCGAAGACTCGCCCCTGTGCCCCAGCGACCGCGTCCAGACAGGCCGTACCCACCTGCCCCGTGTTTGTTCTCAGGGTTTTCTTTCAACTTGTCACCTCTCACAAAGAGAAACGGCGCCTACCGCGTGGAGACGGCAAAGTATGACTTCTACATCAATGTCTGCGGCCCCGTGGCCGCGGCCTCGTGCCCGCCGGACGCAGGGGCCTGCCAGGTGTCAAAAAGGCAAGTGGCTTCCCGCCTTGGGTGGGGGAAGAGGGAGGCGCTCGGTGTTCTCACTCACATGGCTGCCTGCAGGAGATTGGGCCGACAGAGCAAGGGGCCGGGCGTCTTGATTTCCCCGGGAAGGGACCTGCAGGATCTTGTGGACGAGGAGGGGCTGTGCAGGGCCCCTTGGTCTTCAAATAGTTGTGTGTGGGCTTCTCCACTGTGCAGGTAGTGGGTTCCAGCCAAGCGAGCTGGGCGCGTCTTTTCTGAGAGACCCCCGTGTTCCTTGCAGCGATAGGAAGTCCTGGAACTTGGGAGTGAGTAACGCCAAGCTCTCCTACTACGATGGGATGATCCAGCTGAGCTACAGGGACGGCACGCCCTACAACAACGCCAGGCGCACGCCGCGGGCTACCCTCATCACCTTCCTGTGCGACCGCGACGCCGACGTCGGTTTCCCCGAGTATCAGGTGGGAGTGGCAAGGCCGTGGCTGGTCTGGAGCCAGATCCCCTCTGGCGGTGTGTGGCGGCACTCACTCCTCACCGTGCTGTCCCTGGGCCAGCACCTCAGTGCCCCACACAGCCTTGTTTGTCCTGGGGGTAAAGCATAGAAAAAAAAAATCATCACCTGTCCAGCAGGCGGCTACTGTCCATCTTACTGCGGGGCAGTCTCCCCTTTGATTAAGCGAGAGGGGCTGGGCACAGGAAGCTTGGTCTCATGTTGGTTTTCTGCCGCTCTTCCCCCGCCATCAGGAAGAGGATAACTCCACCTACAACTTCCGGTGGTACACCAGCTACGCCTGCCCGCAGGAGCCCCTGGAGTGCGTGGTGACCGACCCCCTCACGCTGGAGCAGTACGACCTCTCCAGGTGCGCGGATGACGACGGGGGCCCCTGTCGCCCCGGGGTGGGGAGATGGGAGCAGAGTGGGTGGTGGTCTTGACCTGGTAGCCCGTGGGCCGTCAGTCTCCACGGCAAAGCCTCCGCCTGTAGCTTCACCATTGACAATGGCGACATTGGCTGGCAGGCGCGTGGGTTTAGTGCAGGTTGCGGGTGATCGGGGTGTGACTCAGAGCGCTGCCCGCCACCTTTGTTTCTCTCCGAGCTCAGAGACGAATTGTCAGAAACCTGGATCCTCTCTGAAAGCATGCTTTTTTCTTCTTTTTGGTTCGCAATTTCAGTCTTGCCAAATCTGAAACCAGTCGTGGAAGGAACTGGTACGCCTTGGACAACTCAGGGGAGCGCATGTCATGGAGGAAGTATTACATCAACGTGTGCCGGCCCCTGAACCCGGTGCCCGGCTGCGATCGGTTCGCGGCGGCCTGCCAGATGAAGTTCCAGAGAGATCAAGTGAGTCTGCCTTGCCTGCCCTCGCCCGTGCACAGAGGGTGGACATCAAAGCGGGCTGGCTGCTCACGCAGGGCCCCGTGTAAGCCGATCCTGCCTCCTGAGCACATGTGCGCCACACTCGGGTCTTTGTTCGGATTCAGAACTCAGGGCAGATGCCGTGGCGCTGGGGACGTTTGATCATGATGTGGGACAGAGGGAGCTCTAACGACTGCGTCTGGCCCGGAGCGGACGGTCTTGGCCTGATTCAGCAGACATCTGTAAAAGGAGTCTCTGCTTCCAAGGGCTGCTGCTGTGGGATTAATTAGGGGAAAAGATTGGGCTGGGAGCATTGCTGGGGATGAACTGGATCCAGCCTTCTCCTCTCTTGGGGTGCCCGGCTGCACTTACTTCCTCATCTGAGCAGACACAGCCACGTCCAGGCCTTCGGTATCTCTCTCTCCCTAAGATTTATTTATTTGTAAAACAGAGTGAGAGAGAAATCTATCCACTGATTCACTCCCCAGATGCCTAGAACAGCTGGGGCTGGGCCAGGCTGAAGCCAGAGGCCCGGGACTCCTCTGGGTCTCCCACAGGGGTGTCAGAGGCCCAAGCATTTGGGCTGTCCCACGCTGCCTTCCCGGCTGCATTAGCAGAAAGCTGGATCGGGGGCAGAGGAGCCGGGACTCTTGATCCGGGATCCAGGCATTGCAGACAGTGCCTTAACCCGTGCCTCCAACACCCGCCCACTTCTGCGTGTTTGTCTGTGGTCCTTGGACGTGTGTGTTGGCTTCTGTGAGCGTGTGCGTCAGGAATTGCATGCACACGTGTCTCAGCGTGAGTCAGGGGCAGCACAGTTTCATCAGGGACAGTGGTGAGTGTGCCCTCACGGTTACGAACTGTGTCCCCCGTGCACACTCCTTACCGGGGCAGTGACCTCGCCGTCCACAGATTCCATGTTGTGGGTTCACCTGCTCACTAACACGTGTGGCCTCGGTGTCTTGTGGCAGCTGCCTCCTTGTCCTCCTCAGACACACATTCGGCCCCTTGCACACATTCCCCCTCTAGGCTGAGCAAGGCAGTGCTCTGGTCTCTTGCTTCAGCCAGACACAGAGAGGATCATGGGAGGGGAGGGTGGGGGCAGGGCCGGTGGCACAGGCTCCGAACCCCACCTCTAGGGCCCGTCTGTGGGGTGTTCCCAGGTGAGTCCCTTCACCTTTCTGAGCCTTGATTTGCCTTTGGTGATGGAGATTCTGTGAGCCTGCGCTGTTTCCAGGAGTTGAGAGTATGACCTGTGACTTACACACTCTTCTCAGAGCAGTGGTTCAGTATTTGATAATTCACGCCACAGCTCTGTAGAAGCAACAGATCGGGGCTGGCGCCGCAGCTCACTAGGCTAATCCTGCGCCTGTGGTGCCGGCACACCAGGTTCTAGTTCCAGTCGGGGCACTGGATTCTGTTCTGGTTGCTCCTCTTCCAGTCCAGCTCTCTGCTGTGGCCCGGGAGTGCAGTGGAGGATGGCCCAAGCGCTTGGGCCCTGCACCCACATGGGAGACCAGGAGGAAGCACCTGGCTCCTGGCTTCAGATCAGCGCAGCACGCTGGCTGTAGCGGCCATTTTGGGGGTCAACCAATGGAAGGAAGACCTTTCTCTCTGTCTCTCTCTCACTGACTCTGCCTGTCAAAAAAAAAAAAAAAAAAAAAAAAAAAAAAAGAAGTAACAGATCGGCTGTGCTGGTCACCAGGACGCCAGCTGTCCTGTCATCAAAGGAAAACCCCAGCACCACTCTCTCCTTGCAGGATTCCTACACTGAGGTTGCGTCCATCAAGAACCTGGGTGTGGCCAAGACAGGCCCCGTGGTGGAGGAGACGGGCAGCCTCCTCCTGGAGTACGTGAACGGCTCCGCCTGCACCACCAGCGATGGCCGGCAGACCACCTACACCACGAGGATCCACCTGGTCTGCTCCAGGGGGAACCTGGTAAGTGGAGGAAGCGCCACGCTGGAAGGCTTTAGGGTCCTTGTGAACAGTTCCGCTTGCTTGCGGTTTTGAGTTGTGGTCAGGAACTGGCCAGATGAACCACCTTTGGGTCCTGGAGCACGTGGTGCACACGGCCGGTCTCAGGCATCCGTCGCGAGGATCTGTTTCCAGATGTCACCGTCTCGGCCGGCTGTTTTATCTGGAGTCTCAGTGTATACCAGTTTGTAGTTACGTAACGGTTGGTGGCTCCCGAGTGGAGATCCTGGAAGATATGCTGTCAGCTAATTCCTCACAGCCCACCGGGGTGACATCTGTCCCAGCTCCTTCCCAGCAACGTGTGTTCACTGCCCCAGGGCCCCCAGCAGGGGCTCGGTCACACACAGCCCGGGTCCCCTTCCTCCCCCCAGTTCACGTTCGCTGAGGGCATGGAAGGCCCTGGCCCTCACACCTTTGGTTCGTCTGAGCCTGGCCTGCCAGTTTGCTCTCCCCGCCCAGGGAAGGAATCCTGGTTCTTCGGTTCCACACGTATCTGTCCAGTTACCCCGTGGCCTCCTGCCAGGCCCTGCATCTGCATCCCCTCGTGGGAGCCCTGGCCAGCCACAGGCTGCCTCTTCTCCACTCTCGTTTTTCGGCGCCAAAGAGATACGGAGTATTTCTAGAAAATTCCTTGTGTTTTTCAGTGTTTCTGAGCTGCTCACTGTTTTCGGTGAGGCCTCACTTTGTCGCTGTATCTCTCAGCCTGTGTGTGCTGGGGCCTGGGGCCTGGGACGGGTGCAGGAAATACTCACTGCGTGAATCAAGCGCCCCTGTTGCGGGTTCAAGCCCCGCAGCTGTGCACACCCTCCTTGGAGGCCCTGGAGGCAGTTGTGTTTCTGTTCGGTTGTCAGAGCTGCTGAGGCCATGAGGGCAAGGGCCTACAGGTGGAGAGGCTGAGCAGCCTGGGGTGTGCGCTCGGGGCCAGCTGACCACTGTCCCGTCACCTGTGGCCCGGGCAGGTCCTTCCCTGTGGCTCCGTCTCCTCTCCTGGCAGGGGTCCTCAGAGGCCCACTTGAGAAAAGCCGACAAAGCCCCCCAGTGCAGCCTGCTCTGTGAGGGGCCCCTGCCGCGTGCGGTGGAGGGGTTCTGAAAGGGGGCGTGGCACACAGGTGGTCAGCGAGTCACGGTTGGATGAGTTCTCCAGAGCCAAACAGCTGCAGAAGCAGAGTCCACGTCGGGGCCTGGCCCCGCTGCCCCAGGAGCCCTCCGGGTGCTGGCCCTGGCACCGTGGGTCGGCTTTGCGGGGCCCAGAGCTTGCATCTGTGCTGTAGTCTTTTGTGTCTGGCTTTTTGCCTTCCCCTCTGGCCCACAGCGTTCTGCAAAGCAGACACTCGAGCTCGGGTCTGCATGTGGACCCCACCCTGCCTGTGCGGTTGCTGTGGTCTCTGAACTCCTAGCACCCAGGTGGAGGAGGTGGCGGCACCTTGGCGGGGGGCGGGGGTGTTCGGCTGTGAGGAGCTGATGGTGCACATCACGGGCACCCAGTAGGTTGTGGCCGTTTGGAGGCTGTCCTTTGGGCCAGGCGGAATTCCGTGTTGTTCTGTCATCTCTCACCCTGGCCTTTTCCTTTTCAGAACACACACCCCATATTTTCTCTCAACTGGGAGTGCGTGGTCAGTTTCCTGTGGAACACGGAGGCTGCCTGTCCTGTGCAGATGATGATCGACACAGACCAGGTAGGATGCTGTCGCCTGGTCCCCTCGCCGAGCCGCCGGCTGCCCCGCCCCGGCCCTGCTTTCTGAATCGCTCTATGGCCTCGTCACCCCCTCCACATTCCTGTCCCCACCCTGACTCCAGGACCCGTTTGGACAGGCAGGACCCTTGGTTATAGCCCCTGCTCTCCCTCCCCCTCCGCCCCGTGCCCCTTCCGTGTGGTGGCTCTGTCACCACAGAGTGGGTCCCTGCACCCATCCTGGCACCTGTGGGGTGCAGTTTGTGTTTAGATGAGGGCTCAGCCGGCGGGGGGGGCTGGTACATTTTAATGTGACCTCACCTGTGGGGTGAACCTCGCGTGTTTTTATTTACTTGTTTGAGAGGCAGAGAGACAGCAAAAGGGGGAGAGGGACCCACGGCTGTGCTGACGCCAGGAGCCTGGAGCTCAGTCCAGGTCTGCCTTGTGTGTGGCAAGGACTGCAGAACCTGAGCCGTCCCCTGCTGCCTTCCAGGTGTGCGTTAGCAGGAAGGTGGAGGAGCCAGAGCTGGAGTCAGACCCAGGTGCTCCTGTGTGGAGCGTGGAGGTCATAGCTGCTAGGCCAAGCACCAATCCCAAGATTTTTTTTAAATTATTTCTGGGCGTCTTACGGTTCCCACGTAACTTCCCCCTCGGGGATGAGAGAGCCGCCTTGCTGGGGCAGACGGAGCAGCCCTGAGAGCCTCCGGCCGGCCTCGTGTCTGGCACTGGGGCTGAGTTAGGAGGCCGCTGAGCACGGCAGGGCTCTGGGCATCAGCGGAGCGCACGCTGTGAGAGTGCCGTATGTGTTCTCCCGTGAGACTGGCCTGAGTCCTCCCTTCTTCTCCTTTGTCTGCTGTAGACTTGCTCTATACGGGACCCCAACAGTGGATTTGTGTTCAACCTGAACCCCCTGAACAGTTCGCAGGGGTACGTGATCCCAGCCATCGGGAAGACGTTTGTGGTAAGTGATGGGTCACCTGCGGTCGGGCTCGGGGGAGGCAGGAGTCCTGGGGACGTGCCCGGGGCACCGGGGCAGCAGCTCTCGCCCTGGAAGAGACGAGAAGACCCAGGCTTGGGGACAATGCCGTGGAGCCATCACCACTGTCTGCAGCCTTCAGGGATCCGTCCCAGGGCGGTGGCAGCACCTGGGAGCTTATTAGAAATACAGATTGTCAGACTGTACCCGGGACCTCCTGACTCAGAAGCCGTGGGGTAGGGTCCAGCGGTTGATTTAGTGAAGGCCCGGTGATTCCGACGCCCAGGGCAGGGAGAGAGCTGCTTGCCCAGAGGAGGTGGTGGTTACGGGGCCTGTAAAAGGGAAGCAACCTGGTGTTCCAGAATTTCCTGGAGCGCCGGAGCCAGAAGTGCAAGACTCCTCTTTGATTCCAGCTAAACGCGACTGGAAAGGGCAATCGTGTTTTGAAAATCTTCATTCTGATTTTGAATGCTTAAGTCCTTTTAGCAAAGTCCACACTGGGACTAGAGAATGTGTTCAAAAATGAGAACTCGTCTGAAAATCAGATAGGGAGACCTTTGTAGGAGATTGCACATGTCCGAGAGCAGACAGCTCATGCCTGGACAGGGCGTGCTCCTGGCTGCCCTGGTGGCCCTGTCCCCACCCCCAGGCCTCCTGCAAGCTTTCAGGGGACTTCTTTGTCTGGCAGTGCGCTGAAGGCCTCGGAGTTGAAAGCTAATTTCAATACTGTTTGACTCACCAAATGTCCGCTGCAGGGTTTGGTGCATACTGGGTGCGTACATGATAGGTCCGTGATGGTGGGAGTATACTCGCAGGAGGCAGGGGAGAACCTCGGTGAACCTTTGGAGAGCCTGCTAGATGCTGACCCGCTAGGTCGTGGCGAGACTGACTCAGGGTGATGACCAAAGCAGACTGGAGCTGGTTGGGAGGGTGTTTGGGCTCCCAGGAGTCAGACTTGCCTGGGCACTGCGCAGGAACTGCCTGCCTGGGGGACCACAGCCCCTCAGCTGCCTGCTTGGCATCACAGGCTGAGTCGCCCAGATTCCTGCCACTCTGTCCTGCTGGGCTCAGCCACCCCGTGCTCCCCGGCGGCCTCCACACGCTCCATACGGGTGCCTGAACACCCTTGAGTGGGGCGCGTGCTGGTGTGGGTCAGCCAGTGTGCCCAGAGCCCACTGCATCACCCAGCTCTCTTAGCTCGCAGGCAAGAGCTGAGGGAGGGGGAGGGAGCCTGGTGCAGCACCCCAGACACAGCCCAGGTGGCCGCAGGAGCATTGTGTGTGGTCTCGTCCTGGCTGGCTGTGGGTTAAGTGGGACACTTCCGTCTCGAAGGCAGACAGTTCAGCCTACATTCCTGAAGTCCGTGTTCATCGTCCGCGGGCACCGAGCAGATCCTGGGAAGTCTCTGTGTCTTCCTACCAGGAACATTCTGCAGTATTTCATAACCGCAGTCGACTGATCTTTAATGGAGTGACACGCGCACGTTCACCGGCTGCCAGAGCTCCATTTCATGTCTCCTCCAGCTCTGCATGCTTTCTCTGACGCCGTGAGGTCTATAAGTCACGGCCTCTGTCCCTTCCCTGCCCCGTGTGGAATGTTCCTGCATACCACCCAGAGGCCCAGGACTGTGCAGAGAAAGCTACGTGCTCTGAGTCTTGGAGGCCATTTACGGGTGTTTCTGGTGGACTTGGGTTTTGTTTTTTTTTGCCTCACGTGCTGACTGACAAGGGGCTGGTGTAGATGGCGCTTGCTCAGGCGGCAGGGTTGTGCACAGTGGGGAGCTCGTCTGTGGGGAGTTGTGTGGCCTGACCGTGTCTGTGTGGCTCTCGCCCTCCCTTCCCAGTTCAATGTGTGTGGCACGATGCCCGTCTGCGGGAAGGTGGGCAGCCAGCCGGCCTCTGGCTGCGAGGCAGGGACCCACACAGAGGACCTCAAGAACCTGAAGCCAGAATGGCCCGTTGTGGAGAGGAGCCTCCAGCTGTCCACCGAGGGCTTCCTGACGCTGACCCTCAAGGGGTCATCTTCTTCCAGAGGTGAGCTCCAGGCCGTCCTCCCACTCCCCTCCCCGGGGCATCGGCCGTCCAGTACCTGTGGGCTCCTGCGTTCCTGCGAGGGGAGTGCTTTCCCACTCCTTTTATCTGCTCTCCTTTAGGTCCAAGGGAGGCGATGGATGAAGATAACGACTTATTTTGTTCTTTCCTAAATGTTTTTCTTTGCTCCTCCTCTTACACTCAGCCTCTCTGGCATCCTTTTGCAGAAAACAGTTTTGTTTTGTTGAAATGTTTCTACCCCTTTCTGCAACCGTGTTGTACAGCTGAAGCTCCGTCACTGTTTTCTGAGACCCAGGGTCCAAGCCCTGCGTGATGACCGTGGCAGTGGCAGCCACAGAGACCACGAATTAAGTGCTTCCTGCAGGCCAGCCTCATGTTCAAATGCTGCGTGCATGTCATCTGGTTAATTCTCGCGCCAGCCTCAAGAGTCTATACTCTTCTGTTGCTCCAGTGCCAGGTGCAGTCAGGGGCTCGTCGGTGGGCAGGGTCCCGTGAGGGTCCAGGTCTCTCGGCGTTGGATCCAGGCTCCGTCCGTGCACGGGTTTCTGATAGGCAGAGGAGGAACCTCAGGCACACGCAGGTGGGGTCACACAGCTGATGAGCAGCAGAGCTGAGATTTGGGGCCTTAGGTCTGACTTCCCCGTCATATCCATGAGACCCCCGAGGCAGGCAGAGGTGTGATGTGGCAGCCAAAGATGTTCTGCCGTCTCCAACAGCGATCAGGGAAGGCCGTGCCAGCGGAGTGGAAGGGTGCTGCTCTCCTGGTTTGTTGCGGCCAGTCTGGCATCATCTGTTTCTTTAGGATGTCACGCCTCCAGCTAACTGATACCAGCGACTCCTCGGACTCACAGCCGGGGTGTGAAGGGCGGGTTAAGATCTGGGAATCTGTGCTCTCCGGAGCAGAAGACCTGGGCCCGCAGGGGCTGCTAGCCTTTGAGGGGTTTCCCCGTAGAAGAGGACGAAGCTTGTTCTGTGTGCTCTGTCGAGGGAGGATGTGGACCAAAGGCCGAAGGTCAGAGAACTCACTTCGGTTGCTCAGACGGGAACTGTTCCGTGGAACTGGCCGAAGCTGATGGATATGTCGATTGGCTCAGGAGACAAGCGTTGCTTGCAAATGACCAGGCAGACGTGGCGTGTCCACCTGGTGGCCAGAATGCGCATGTTCTTTCCGTCCTAGAGGTTCGGGAACGCGTGGTTTTCTTGGTGAGCACGAGGCAGAGTGCCTTGGGCAGCCAAGCTCACACGTAATCCTTCCTATGAGTGAAAGCTGGCGTTGGACTGGAGTTGCAGGGTCAGGATGAAGGCGGGGTGAGGTCCTCAAAGCTTTGGTCATAGAGCTGGCCGCTGTCCACCCCACCATGCAGAAAGCCGGTGGTGCTCACTCTAATTATAAAGATTCATTGGCTTTGCCATTTCAAGTACTTTAAAAAAAAAACTTATTTTATTTGAAAGGCAGAGTTAGAGAGAGGAAGAGACAGACAGAGGTCTTCAGTCTGCTGGTTTACTCCCCAAATGGCTGCAATGGCCGGGGCTGGGCCCGGTGGAAGCCAGGAGCCCGGAGCTTTTTCCAGATCTCCAGCTTGGATGCAGGAGCCCAAGCACTTGGGCCATCTTGTGCTGCTTTGTTAGGCCATTAACAGGGAGCTGGATTGGAAGTGGAGCAGCCAGGACTCAGGTCGCTGCCCATATAGGATGCTGACGCTACAGGCAGGGGCTTAACCCACTGCGCCACACCACCCGCCCCTCAGAGCACTGTCTTAAAAAGTGAAATGGATGAGTCATTTTTTTGTGAAAATAATCATCTATCTCTTGCAGGGGTGCCCACATGGCCATGATGTGGCTAATGCTTTATCGGCTGCTGGGTGTGAATCCCTGAACACACTGGGGGGAGGCTCTTCCGTGGAGTGGGCTGTGCTACCTTAGGCTTCAGATCCCATGTGTATAAAACAGGGCGACGGAGCTGCTGACGCCCTGGTGTGTGAACGCGGGAGTTCCCGTGTTAACATCCATGCAGCATGTGGTGCTGCCGTCGCCTGCACACCCCCGTGGCTTGTGCCGGCGCCTCGCTGCACAGCCTCCTCCTCTCCGCCGCTTCGGTCTGTCTCCACACAGCAGTCGGGCCGTGTCACTTGCCCTGCCGTGGCTCCACACCCCACCTGGAATAGAAGCCATTGGTTTGCTCTGTGGCGGTCACCAGCTGTCCCTCCCTCTCTGTTGCCCAGAGCCCCGTGGGGCACCCTTAGCCACCCTCCCTGGCCGGGCCTTTGTACCTGCTCTTGCCCTGCGACCATGCAGCCTGATTCCCTTCACCCTTCCTCATAGCAGGAACTTAGCAAACATTTGCCCACTACACCGAACTTTCTGGAAGAGAGAGCATTCCAAGACGTTGGATGCAAACCCAGTCGGTCACCATTGCCGCAGATGTGGCCACTGTGTTCAGCTTGGGCCCTGCTGGGACCGTTGGTGAGGGTCGCTGGAGGCCCGCTGCCATCCTGCGAGGGCCCGTCCTGCGTCCTCAGATCCGGCCCCTCTTACTCCACAGGTGCCTCTTTCGTCATCCGCTTTGTTTGCAACGACGACGTCTACCCAGGAACCCCCAAGTTCCTGCATCAAGACATTGACTCCAGGCGAGGGGTCCGCAACACCTACTTTGAGTTTGAAACCGCGCTGGCCTGTGTCCCTTCTCCAGTGGATTGCCAAGTCACTGGTGAGGCCCGGAGCCAGCCACTAGCAGATAGATGGGTCGAGAGAGGGAGAGTGTGTGCACGTGCGTGTCTCCATGCGCATGTGAGGGTCTTTGGAAGGTTCATGAGCAATACATGTTATGAAAAAAACTGCATGAATTTAAAATTTTTTACACCCAAATAAACCCTTTGTTGTTGCCCGTGTTTTAAAGCCCCCCGAAGCCGCGCGTGTGCCGTGGTGTGGGCTTCCTTTTCCGGCCATCTCCGAGCGATGCTTAGAGCCGTGTGTGGTGTTCCGTTTGAGAATCCGGACACGGAGGTGCTAAGCTAGGTTTTGGGATCAGTTGCTGCTTAAAAACAGGAAAACTCAGAGGGCAAACGAATGCACAGCCAGCCACTTGCCCCTCTGAGGGCATTGCAGTGGCAAACCCTGGCCTTGGTCCCCTGCCCCACCGTGTCCTGGACGTGCTACTTCTATGAAGGGCGGCTCGAGGGACTGGGTCTTTTGTGGGCCATGCCGCGCCTTGGGCTCCTGTGGCTTGGCCTGTCCGGCACTGGCGCCAGGGGCAGGTCCGTCCCAGGAGTCTGTGCTCGGGGACAGAGGACCTGGTGTTCCTTGTGTTTCAGACCCTGCGGGGAATGAGTATGATCTGAGTGCCTTAAGCGCTGTCCGGAAGCCGTGGACTGCTATCGACAGCTCCACGGACGGAAAGAAGAGAACTTTCTACCTGAGTGTCTGCAACCCGCTCCCGTACATCCCCGGGTGCCACGGTGAGTCCTGCCCCGTCTCCCTCTCCTGCCCTGAATCAGCGCAGCCCCCTCCGCCCCTCACCCTGCCACTCCTCCCGCGCCTCCAGGCAGCGCTGTGGGATCCTGCCTGGTGTCAGAGGACAACAGCTGGAACCTGGGGGTGGTGCAGATCAGCCCCCAGGCCGCGGCCAACGGCTCTCTGACCATTGTGTACGTCAACGGGGACAAGTGTGGGAACCAGCGCTTCTCCACCAGGATCATGTTCGAGTGTGCTCAGGTCACGGTAGGTGTCCAGGCCAGCCAGGGCCCTGGCCGCGGGCAGCGCCGTCTCCCACTGCCCTCGAGCCTCCACTTCTCCTGCTTCCAGCTTGCCTGTGCTTGCTCGGCCTCCAGCCAGGGTGTGCTGTTTTCCCGCAGGCCTTACGTGCTAAAAATCGCTGTGTTTGCTCCTGGGGCTTTGCGATCAGCTAACCCTGGCCGTTGTCTGATCAGGTCTTTATCTGTTTGCTTACAAATAAACGGAGACCAAGGGAGCTGTGGGTTTGTTGCAGGGGTCACCAGTCTTCCAGCTGATGGATGACTGCGAGTACGTGTTTGTCTGGAGAACGGTGGAGGCCTGTCCCGTCGTCAGGGTGGAAGGTGAGCCGGGGGCCCTCCGAGGAGCGCGCGTCCCTGGGGACCACGTCTTAGATGCAGACCCTGTGACGAAGGCCGCGGGGGCGCTCAGAGCACCCCGAGCTGGTGCGCCACGGAGCCCTGCTGCGCTCACCGGGGTGGTCCTTCCTCCCACCGCGTGGAAGCGCGGGCACGGGTGCGATCTTGTTTTATGTGAGGAAGTGGCTCCTCGGTCCTTGGCCGAGGCTTTTCTAGAAGGCTCTGTCAGTTACAACAAAGACAAGACGTGGAAATGGGAGTTCACGGCCTTTCCCTGGTGGTGCTGGGGGCGTGACCGTGTGCACCCTCACGTGTGCCCTTGGCCCTTGTGTGTTCTCGAAGGGGACAACTGTGAAGTGACGGACCCCCGGCATGGCAACCTGTATGACCTGAAGCCACTGGGCCTCAACGACACCATGGTGAGCGCCGGCGAGTACAACTACTACTTCCGGGTCTGCGGGAAGCTGTCCTCGGACATCTGCCCGACCATCGACAAGTCCAAGGCTGTCTCGTCGTGTCAGGAAAAGCGAGGGCCGCAGGGATTCCAGAGAGTGGCAGGTGCCGTTGACTTCCCCCTGCTGTCGTCACAAAGGGACGGGGTTGAAATGGGAGGGCGACACTTGTCTCGAGTGGGAGGGATGAATGAAGCGACAGGATCCGCACTCGGGGCTGTGGTTAGTACGTGTGTGATTGATCTTTATTAGCGACACGCATTCCTGACCCCTCGGTCTGATGACCCTTCCTCATCACGTCAGGTTACACTGAGTCCCGCACGTGAGCACCCGGGTGTTGCTGGGTGTCTAGAAGGCACTCAAGAGACACATTCGAATTTCTATTTATTTACATATTTATTTATTTGAAAGAGATCAATCTTCCATCTGCTGGTTCCTTCCCCAAATGCCTGCCACGGTTGGGGCTGGGCCAGGTGGAAACCTGGCATCTTGAACTTGACCTAGGTCTCCTCTGTGGGCAGCAGGGAGCCACGTGCCTGAGCCATCATTTGCTGCTTCCCAGGGCGGGCACTGGAGGGAACTGGATTGGAAATGGAGCCAGGGCTCGGGGATGGGGCATCTGAGCTGACATCGCAACAGTGAGGCCAAATGCCCACCCCAAAATCGCGGGGTTTGGCGGTAGAGCTGATTGCGGACTGTGGGTCACGGGGGCCATCTCGCGGCCAGGCTGGGTGTAGCTCAGTGGCAGCACTTGCAGGAATGGCATGGAAGGAGCTGGCGCAGGAGCCCGGAGCCCTCAGGTGCAGTGGAGGCTCAGGAGCATGAGCTTGGCGCCGTGCCTGTGGCAGGAGGAGGTGCAGTGGATCGGGATGGGGCGGAGCCAGGCTGGGGAGCAGGGGCTGCAGCACCAGCGGGTCAGGCTGCCTCCTCCCCCGGCAGTCTGGTGGCTAAGTGGCAGCCCGGGGGAGCTGTCCCACCTGACCGTGTTGCCGTGCTCTGCTTGGCAGGGCTCCTCACTCAGAAGCTGACGTATGAAAACGGCTTGTTGAAGATGAACTACACGGGCGGGGAGACGTGCCACAAGGTGTACCAGCGCTCCACGACCATCTTCTTCTACTGCGACCGCAGCACGCAGAAGGTGAGCTCGCGCCCGGCTCCCCACAGCCCCGCCCACTGCACAGCTGGCCCTGAACCGCCAAGCGCGAGCTACGTGGAATTCCGTGTTCCCACCGTGAGGCTGTCCCTCTCCCTCTTGCAGCCCGTGTTTCTGAAGGAGACGTCAGATTGCTCCTACCTGTTCGAGTGGCGAACACAGCACGCCTGCCCGCCCTTCCACCTGACCGAGTGCTCTTTCAAGTGAGTGGCTGCGGGTGCCGGGTTTCCGGACAGGAGAGCAGAGGCCGGGCGGGGGTGTCGGGATCTGGTTAGTCGGTTAGTTTCTCTAGGCCTTGGTTCCCTGGAGTTGAAATGAGGCACCGTGTTCAGGCAGCTCCCCGACCCCTGGCAGCTGCGAGATTCCATGCTGATCTTGTGTACAGCAGAACGTGGAAGCCTCCGTGGCTCAGTGGGGGGTTGGCGTAGGGTGGGCCCGGGCGTCCCCTGCCCTCCGCTCCTTCCTCAAACGGCCTGCACCCTCGCCCCCGTCCTCATGGCAGGGAGCGGGTGACGGCAGGCATGGCCTGCCTGCAGATCTGTGTGTTCCCTGTAACTCCAGCACGCCCCAGAGATCAGCTGTGCGGGGCGGGGCGGGGGGTGGGGGGGGTGGGTGTGGGTGTGCTCTGGTGTGTAAGCTTCTGCAGAAACACCGGGGAGCTTTACCAGAGAGACACGGTGGTCCCCTGGCTGCGCAGTGTGGAGGGACACGCCGGCAGTTCTCCTGTGCTGCGCCACCTTGTGAGCCACACAGCCGCCCGTGCTTCCCAGGGAGCGGGCTGGTTTTCCCCTTTCCCCTGTTGTGTCATCTATTTTTTTTTGTTGGTGAAATCATAACATGAGTTTCAGTAATGTATGTAAATGCGTGCTTTTAGTTTTCTATTTTTAAGTATTTTTAAGATTTATTTACTCATTTGAAAGGCCGAGTTAGTTGGAGAGAGAGAAAGAATCTTTGATCTGTTGGCTTACTCTCCAAGTGGCTTCAGCGGTCAGAGCTGGACTGGCCCGAAGCTAGGAGCCAGGAGCTTCCTCTGTGTTTCCCATGTGGGTAGCAGGGGCCCAATACTTGGGCCATCCTCTGCTGCTTTCCCAGGCAGGGGCCTGGATCGGAAGTAGAGCAGCCAGGACTTGAACCAGTGCCCATATGGGATGCCTGTGTTGCAGACAGTGGCTTAACCCACTGCGCCACAGTGCCAGCCCCAAAGAGTAAAATTTTGAGTGTTTATGTATATGATAATTTTCTCCTGAAAATGCTTTTACATGCTAGCTTCTAAAAGAACAAATAAGTCGCAGGAGAATTTTGCAGTTGGTCGCAATAGAAGTTAATATGTGTATACTGGGCCGGCGCCGTGGCTCAATAGGCTAATCCTCCACCCTGCGGCGCCGGCACACCGGGTTCTAGTCCCGGTCAGGGCGCCGGATTCTGTCCCGGTTGCCCCTCTTCCAGGCCAGCCCTCTGCTGTGGCCAGGGAGTGCAGTGGAGGATGGCCCAGGTGCTTGGGCCCTGCACCCCATGGGAGACCAGGAAAAGCACCTGGATCCTGGCTCCTGCCATCGGATCAGCGCGGTGCGCCGGCTGCAGCGGCGGCCATTGGAGGGTGAACCAACGGCAAAAGGAAGACCTTTCTCTCTCTGTCTCTCTATCTCACTGTCCACTCTGCCTGTCAAAAAAAAAAAAAAAAAAAAAATATGTGTATACTGAAATGAGTTTGCGGAGGGAGGACAGAAACGTGTGAGGTGAGCTGTCCGCCCACCCCTGCCACACTTGCTGGTATCCTGGCTTCCCTGGGCTCTCTGGGGCCTCCTGTCACTCTGAATGGTCACGCATCCCCCACGGGCAGCCTGCAGTGTGATGACCTGACCTTGAGCAAGATGCTGCCTCTGTGCCTGGGGCTGCACCCCTCGCCTCTGTCCCTGGCCCCACTCCGTTTCTGCACTGGATTCCTTTAGAAGTCAGTCCTCTGCGCTCCGTTTCTCGCTCGCGCACCCGTGGGTCCCCTTTCACTGCCTGTAACACTGCCTGCTGCCTGCCCCGCCTCCGCGCCAGCCACACCTCTGACCCGTGCCATGGCTGGTTAGTTCAGTCCTGCTACAGTGTGGGCCAGACCTCGTGTCTGGCTGACTGACATTGCTTGGTGCTCCCAGCCTAGCTTCTTGTGGCTTTAAGAAAATGCTGGACAGGGTGGTGGCTCTGCGAGCCCCTGGCCTGCTGCCATCGGTGGACGCCTCCATGTTTCCTCTGCTCTGGCCACGTGTGGCTCCTGGCTTTGCTTTGAATGTGCCAGGCCTGCTGTGCCATGGGCCCTTTGCTCCTGCTGTTTCTTTGCCCACGGCGCTCCTTACCGGGTGTCGCGACGTTCTCTGCTCTGTTTTGCCCAGTGTTTATTCTGTGGTAACCTCAGTGACGCCTCCCTCGGCCACTTTGTCTAAAATGTAGGTGACCCGCGTGGCCCTGTGCAGCTTTGTTCCCACTTCCCCCGCTGTGCCCCCTTCAGCTCAGTTGTTGTCTTGTTCCTGGTCTTTGCTTCTCCTGACCACTCGTGTGGATTTTGAGACAGGGCTTTTGGGTTCTGTGCGGCTCAGTCCGCTGGCCCAGCAGAGGTCAGAAGCGCTGTCCACTGTCAGCCCAACCCCACTGTCCACGCGGCAGCTGTCTGAGCGCTGGCGCCGCACGTGGCACAGGGCTGTCCTCGGGAACTGTCTGTGGTGGGGATTTGTATAGAAGGGGCTTTTCCGACGTTGGCTCCAGCCGTTCCTGTTCCTGTGGCCGTCGGTGGTCCCAGGCTTGCGCAGCAGGTGGCCTGCCAGGCTGCGTGGTGCCGCGTGTGCTGATCCTGGCTGTGTACTGCGGCCGCTGGCCAGCCCGCTGCTCTCCGGCCTCACACGGGCAGCTGATAGGCCTCAGATTCCTGGTTGATCGTCTAGTTACAGCGAACATGGGAGTTCCAGGGTCCCTGGTTCTTTGGGGGGGGGGGGTATGTGCATCTGGAGCCCAGGGCATCAGGGAGAGACCAGGCCGGAAGCGGGTCTTCAGAGAGTTCCCTGAGGACTGTGTGGGCGTCAGGGCTGCGGTGCACGGCCGCACAGTCGCCTCTGATGCGCTCTGCGTGAGCTTTGTGCTTAAGACTGTGCTACTGTGCTCTCCTCCCTTCAGGGATGATGATGGCAACTCCTTCGACCTCTCGCCCCTGTCACGGTACAGCGACAACTGGGAGGCCGTCACCAGGACGGGGGCCACCGAGCACTACCTCATCAACGTCTGCAAGTCGCTGTCGCCACAGCCCGGCACTGGTGCGAGGCGGCCCTGGGGGGCGGGGTGGGGGGGAGGAGGGCGGGGAGAGGTGGTGTCTCTGGAGGCCCTTTGTTTACTCCTGTGGCAGGAGCAGGGCTGATCGGAGGGTCTGTCTCAGTCGAAGTGAGCCCGCCTCCCCCAGACAGACATCAGCCCCTCTGAGCGCATGTCCCACGGGGTCGTCAGCTCCCACCACCCTGGGCACCCAGCCTGCAGCACAGGGCCTCTGGGGGACAAGCCCTAGTGGAGTCTTAGATGCTCATGGTGTGGCCCCAGGTTGGGCAGCGCCGAGAGCTTTGAACAGGAGCGTGAAGACACTGTTGAACACGAGGGGCAGGTAGAAATAATTGCAGTGGCCTGTCCCCTCGAGACGGGAGGGGTGTGACGCACAGACCCTGGCGCCTGTGTGCTGTGGTGGTCAAGAGCAGGGGCCGCGGGCCGGCTCTCCACTCCCTGGTGCCAGGGCCGAGCCTGGTGGTCAGGTGCACACATGGGCCCAAGGGCAGTCCCCGGGGAGCTCAGCACTGCCCTTGGCGGTGTGGACGCCCGAGAGTGAGACTAGTCCCATTCTGTTGTTCAGTGTAGCCCCGCCTGCATCATGGCGTGGCTCTGTTTAAACTCCGGACAGGGCTTTGTGCCCTGTGCGGCTGGGCAGGCGGCCCCCTTAGGAGGGTCGGTTGCCTCTGGTTCTCCCCGCCACACCCCACAGCTGTCCCAGCCCGTACACTGTTGAGTGAGAAGCAGCAGACGTCGGGGTGGCTTGGAATGAAGGGGGTGTGAGGTTCTAGAGCACGCCAACCCCCTTCCAGGTGAAGCTGTGCTCTCCCGGGAGACTCAGGGGGGGGGTCTCAGTCGCGCCTTCTCGTGTTGCAGACCCCTGTCCCCCAGAGGCGGCCGCGTGTCTGGTGGGCGGTGCCAGGCCCGTGAACCTGGGCAGGGTGAAGGACAGTCCTCAGTGGAAAGACGGAATCACCACGCTCAAGTACGTGGATGGCGACCCCTGTCCCGACGGCATCCGGAGGAAGTCGACCACCATCCGCTTCACCTGCAGCGAGAACCAGGCGGTGAGTGGCGGCCTCTCAGCCCCTGTTGCTGCAGCTTCCAGAATCTTCCAGAATGGTGCAGATCTGAGTCCCTGAGACCCACGTCCTTGTGTGCCTGGGTAGTGTTCAGAAGAGCTCAGGAGGTCGGGGTCAGGGCGATAGGGCGGTGTCATGGTGGCCCAGGGAGCTCTCGTCTGTGACTCTCGGGTCTTCAGCCTGGCAGCTCAGTCTCAGAGCAAGTTGGGGCCCTCCTGGGTCGGCCTCGGGGGCCCCTGGGCTGCAGAGAGGATGGACTTCGGGTGCCACGCCTTGTCTGTGGAGCAACTTGGGCAGTGAGAAGGCCGAGACCCGGTCACAGGTGGTGTCTGCCCTGGCCTGAGTGACAGGAGGTGACTGATGCCGATTGCTCTGAGGGTTGGAGGAGGTGGGGGCACCTCGGGGGCCATTTCTGGCTCGCAATGGGCACGCAGTGCACAGGAGCCTGTCTTGCCTTCGTGACGGGTGCCGTGCAGGCGAGCAGGTATTGACTGCGCCGACGGCTTCTCCACGCCTCTCTGAGCTGTGCCGAGTCTGAGCAGTCTTTGCAGCCCTGCACCTCCACGCCGCCCTCCTGACCAGAGCAGGGAGGCTCGTGGCCCCAGACAGCGTGGCGGCCCGACAGGCAGAGGCAGTTCAGAGCGGCGGGGGCTACGTGCCATCCTGTGCAGGGGCTGGACTGCAGTGTGGGCCAGGGCGCTCCTGGTGGGATCCTGGCAGACGGAGGGGGCGGGACGTCCCCTGGGAGCAGCCCTCGGAGGGGTTGGTCGGGGTCAGTGCCGGTTCTTCTGGCAACCTGCTGTGCCCTGAGCCAAGACAGCAGGTGTCGGTTCCTTTGCTGCTTAGAGCCTTATCAGCCGTCCACTTCTTCCGTCCCTGGTGGGCCCGTCTTGTACCCCAGCATTGGGAAGCTCTCCCGGCCCCTCTGTGGGTTTCCGGCCCTGGGGGCTCTGCCTCACCTACACATCTAAGCCCACAGTGGTGCCGCAGGGCCGAGCAGTGCTCGTCGGCTTTCCCGACGCCTCAGGGACGTTGAGACAGGAGTTCAGGGCCTGTGTTCGGCAGAGGAGGGTGCCCTTGTGGGCTGGAACCGAGGTCCCTGTGGTCCATTGCAGAACTCCAGGCCCCTGTTCATCAGCGCCGTGGAGGACTGCGAGTACACCTTCTCCTGGCCCTCGGCCTCCGCCTGCCCCGTGAAGAACAATGTGCACGAGGACTGCCAGGTCACCAACCCCAGCACAGGTGAGCGCCGGGGACAGGTGAGGACAGGTGTGGGCACAGGTGAGCGCCAGGGCCCGCCCCTGAGTGCCTGAGGACAGGTGAGCACCGGGCCTGTCCCTGAGCCCAGCTCGGACAGCTGAGGACAGGCTTGGGCTCAGGCGGCCTTTCTTCGCAGGTGGTCAGGGCCAGCGGCTACGTGCGAGGCAGGGGAGGGGTGCTAGATAAACGTCCTTCCTTCCTGCGTGCGGGTCTGGGGTCCGTGATTGACAGCCCCTTGTGGTCACTCCTCGCTTCTGTCACCCGCGGGGCTGTGGAGTGTCCTGGCCGTGCCAGCAGCCGCGGCTCTCCAGGGCAGCCTGCCTGTAGGCCAGCGTGATGGACAGCAAGGCCTCTGCTGTCCCTCAGTGCTGGGCACCCAGAGGGACACGAGCGGCGGTCCCATGGCTCCTCCCAGGCTGAGGAATCCTCGGGGAAGCTGTGGTGGAAACCTCTCCCACATTTGGGGGTGGCCATTGTCATTACGCACATGGGGCAGCCAGGGCGGCGCCGGCGAGGGGGCAGTGAGTCAGCCGAGCTCTCAGAAGTCCTGAAGCTGGCGTGAGCAGGGTGTGAGCTCCCTGGGGTCACTGTGTGCCCTCCCCCCACCTCGCAGGGCACCTGTTTGACCTGACCTCCTTAAGCGGCAGGGCCGGCTTCACAGCCGCGTACAGCGAGAAGGGGCTCGTCTACATGAGCATCTGTGGCGAGAATGAAAACTGCTCCCCCGGCGTGGGTAAGTGCCGTGGCCTCACGCCTCTCGCCTGCTCATTCGCCCTGTCCCTGGGCGGGGGCAGGGCTGTGTGTGTCCACGCCCTGAGCCTGAGCTCATGGCAAGAGATGAGAAGCAAGGGCAGCAGGCCCTCTCCTCCCCCTGCATGGGCCTCTGATACGGGGCGGGCACACGTGGCCCCGTGACCACGTGTATGTAACTCGTTAGCTAAAACCATGTTGGGCGCTCACGGGGACAGCGGGCTGGAGGGCTCGGATTGGTTGAGAGCTCTCACTTGCGTGTCAGCCGCTAAACCCGTCCCTGTGTGTATCTCCCGCCCCGCCCATGTGGTGTTCCAGGAGCTTGCTTTGGGCAGACCAGGATCAGCGTGGGCAGGGCCAGCAAGAGGCTGAGCTACGTGGACCAGGTCTTGCAGCTGGTGTACGAGGACGGGTCCCCTTGTCCCTCCAAATCTGGCCTGACCTACAAGAGCGTCATCAGCTTCGTGTGCAGGCCCGAGAGCGGGCCCACCAACAGGCCCATGCTCATCTCGCTGGACAAGCAGACGTGCACGCTCTTCTTCTCCTGGCACACGCCCCTGGCGTGTGAGCAGGTGGTGAGTGCCCACCCCATGCCCGCCGGCTGCACCCGACCCCGCAGCAGAGACTCAGCTGCCCCGTGCACTCCCGGTTGTCCCAGGAATGCAGTCGGTGGGAGGGACTCGGTGCCGTAGTCTCCAGGAAAATGCTTTGGTAGACGGAGCTGTGGTTTTTCTCTCGAACAGACGGAATGTTCCGTGAGGAATGGGAGCTCCGTCATTGACTTGTCGCCTCTCATCCACCGCACCGGCGGTTACGAAGCATACGACGAGAGCGAGGACGACTCCTCCGACACCTACCCCGATTTCTACATCAACATCTGCCAGCCGCTCAACCCCATGCACGGCGTGGCTTGCCCTGCCGGAGCCGCCGTGTGCAAAGTGCCCGTGGATGGGTCACCCATCGTAAGTGTGGCAGACACGGGGCTTTTGGGCGACAGCCCTCGTGTCATGTTCCTTGCTCTCCGTGGAGTTACTCCGGCAGAGAGAAGGGGGACGTCGGGCTGGTCTGTGTGTGTCCTGAGCCGTCCAGGGGAACGTGAATGTGAGGACGTGGGCTGCGGGCGGTCAGCCGTGCGGAGTAGCCAGCAGGTCCTGTGCTACCTGAGGAAGTGTGAACGCAGGTGCAGGGCGCTTCTCAGGCAGCCTGGGAGCCTCAGGGCCCACGTGGTCAGGAGCAGCTGCGAGGATTTATCCCAGAAAGGGCATTGGCCGAGTTTGGTTTCTCTGTTAACACTTGTTCAACGCAAGCGCCGTGTTCAGCAAAGGGAGGAGCAGGTCTGAGAAGCTTTGGCTGGTCTCCCACTAGCGTTTTCCAGTGCAGATTCAGGTCTTTAAAAATTATCTCTGTGACTTGCATTCAGGGCTTTTTTTTATCCGTCAGATTCTTGGTCTGGTTTAGTATTTAAAATGCACGTCAAGAGCTTCCCTTTCGACATGTGTATCTGCGGTGTGTGTGCGTGAGGGTGAGTCCTGCTGTAGATACCCGGGTGTCCTCGGCAGAGCCGGGTGCCGCGCGTGGCGCTGCCGCAGGGGAGCAGAGTGGGCAGTACGGAGTCAGTGAAGCTGCAGCCGTGCGAGGCAGGGAGGCTGCTGGATAAACTTGCTTCCTTCTGGCTGTGGGGCCGGGGTCCACGATGGACGGCCGCTTTCCGAGAAGCGCAGTCTGCAGCGTTTTTCTCCTGGGTCGCCCTGTGTCGGGTTGTCAAACCGGAGTCAGTCCCCGCGTGGGCGCGGTGTAGCCAGGTGGTCTGCACGTGCCGCGGCGATGCCTCCATGGAGAGGGAGGCGTGTGTGTGCGGGAGCTTCAGAAAGTCCTGGGAAACAGAATGCAAAGTTCATTTTGGTGCCGAAAAATCTCTGCTGCTCATTTTCCTGACTGATCGGGTGTGATTTGCATAGAGACAACTTCCGGAACCTCCCTCTGCTCTCGTCTCTGTCCAGGACATCGGCCGGGTGACAGGCCCTCCGATATTCAATCCAGTGGCCAACGAGATTTACCTGAATTTCGAGAGCACCACTCCTTGCCAGGCGGACAAGCATTTCAACTATACCTCTCTCATCGCCTTCCACTGCAAGAGGGGCATCAGCATGGTGAGTGGCCGCTGAGACCGCCCGCCGCCGGGGCGCCGCTGGGGGAGCCGGGCAGCACGGGTCAGGGGGGAGGAAGCGCGTATGTGGAATTGCTGCCTGACGTGGAGGCGAGACAGCAGTTGCAGGGGCGCGGAAGGAGCTGCTGCCTCGGGGCTGCTCCGTGTCGAGGCCAGGGCACCCCCGGGCCCGTGCGCATGCGTCTGCTCGGGCACCACTGGAGATGAGTCGGCACGGAAGGGCGAAGCTGCTGCAGTCTGCCCCGCGCACACGTGCGTGTGTGTGTGTGTGTGCGCACGTGGATGCCACGGGACCCTGTGGTGTCACCCTGAGGGCACGTGTGGCACAGGGCCGGGTGCTGTACCCTGCAGGAAGGTGCGTGTCTCCCCCAGCGCCTCCTTCTCTCGAGGGCATCCTGCAGATGTGTCCACTCCGCAGCGTGGCTGGGCGTCCTTGATTGTCTCCTGCCGCGCAGGGCACCGTGACTGTACTTGGCCAACGATCGGTGCTCGTGCTGAGTGAGCACCCACTCTGGGGAGGCTGGGAGAGACTTTCCCCTGTGCTCCCATGAGTCACAGCGAGTCTCGGCAGCGGGGAGAGGGAGCCCCTGACAGCCACCTCACCTGTCTTTGTGGATTTGGGCGAGGCAGGGGGTAGAGAAGCTGACCCAAGAACTGATCTGCACTGTGAATGCCCCCAGTGAGGAGTCGGGGGTGAGGGCGCTCACTCCTTGTGCCCAGACTCCTCTGGGAGGCCTGGAGCAGGCCTCTCCCTTGCTTCCACTGGGCGTTTGCATGGCCCCCGGACACCCTCTGTGTCTGAGGAAGGGACAGTGACCTGGGGCTAGCTGGGCATTGCAGGGGTGTGTCGGGTGGAGTCAGGGCTGCCCGTCTGTGCCCTGAGGACAGCCTCTCTCCCCCACCTGCTGCCAAAGCTTGCCCGTCGCCTCCACTCTGCCCCCACCTCTGTCTCCCACACGCTCCTCCCACCCGCAGGGCACTCCTAAGCTGATCAGGACCAGTGAGTGTGACTTCGTGTTCGAGTGGGAGACGCCCATCGTGTGTCCCGATGAGGTGAGGACGGACGGCTGCGCGCTGACGGACGAGCAACTCCTCTACAGCTTCAACCTGTCCAGCCTCTCCAGGAACACCTTCAAGGTAGGTGCTCCGGGGGAGCCGCCGGCCACGGGGCCTGCCTGGCCGCTGCTGGCACGCTCTGCGCTCTCAGGTCGCGTGCGGTCTGTGGCCGTCGGGGTGGTCATCTTGGCAGGGCCGGGAGGGGACTGTGGTCAGCCTGGTTACTGCCCACCTCGTGCCCTGGGTCACAGTGCGCCTGTCCTGAGTGGGGTGGGTTTTGTGAGGGCCAGATGCTCAGGGAGGCTGACAGTGGGGTCCTCCATGTCCCAGGCGGAGAGTGGGCTGGGGGACGCCCATGTGGTCGTGCACCCTTGGGCGGGGCCGGGTCTAGCATGGCGGGCAGCAGGCTGCAGGCAGTTCCTCTGTGTCCCCAACCTGACTTTACGGTGAGGAGGAGCCGGCACCAGAGGAGATGGGTGCAGGGAGCTAGGCCGTGCCCCCAGCCTCAAGAAACTCAAGTATGTGAGTCAATGCTGTCCCGAGCCTCTGGCCTGTGTCTGGACTGCCGCTGAGGTAGTGGTCCCTGCTGGCTAGAGCCAGGCCCTGTGATGTGGCGATCACCGAGTCAGACAGCGCAGCTACCAGGCCGTGGGCCCCCAGCCAAGCTCGGCTGCCACCTCTGCTTCGGTCACAGAGCCCTCCCGACAGGTGCACTTCGGGGGACAGCCTGCAGAGGGCGATGTGGGCAGGGAGGCAGAACCTCTGCCTCTGTCCTCACAGCCCCTGGATCCCCGGAGGAGAGAGAAGCTGGGCCTGAGGGCGGAGGGAGGGTGAAGCCCTGGGAGCCCACAGTACATTGGTCACCCTCTGGGGGCAGGCCCGGGGCCAGGGGAGAAGGCAGGAGCGCCTGTGCAGCCCTTGCCGCATGGGAGGGGCCGCCGCTCCACTCACAGCCACACGTCGTGTCTGCCTGCCCAGGTGACCCGAGACTCGCGCACGTACAGCGTGGGGGTGTGCACCGCGGCCGCCGGGCTGGACGAGGGGGGCTGTAAGGACGGAGGCGTCTGCCTGCTCTCGGGGACCAAGGGGGCGTCTTTCGGACGGCTGGCGTCCATGCAGCTGGACTACAGGCACCAGGACGAGGCGGTCATCCTGAGTTACATGAATGGTGACCCCTGCCCTCCAGGTAAATCTCTCAGCGTGATAAACACGCAGGTGCGCAGATGGTGAAGCCGAGGAGGGAAGCCCCCCAGTGCGGGGGCCTCCCACGTCCCCATGCCCCCTGGCCTCGGGTGGTCTCGGGAGGGGATCTCGCGCATCCTGTAGGTGGATTGGGACGGAGGGCAGCTCCTTCAGGCTCCACATAGGCCCTCGAGTGGTCGTGCCTGGCCAGGTACCGCTAACAGCGCCAAGCCTGCGTCGTTCACTTCACCTTCTTCTCCCCAGAAACCGACGAAGGCGACCCCTGCGTCTTCCCGTTCACCTTCAAGGGCAAGAGCTACGAGGAGTGTGTCGTGGAGAACAGGGCCAAGCTGTGGTGCAGCACCACCTCGGACTATGACCGAGACCACGAGTGGGGCTTCTGCAGGCAGTGTAAGTGGGGCGCCACGTCCCGGCAGCAGGCGTCGGTCAGTGATGGCTGGGCTTCTGCTGCCAGAACTTGGTCTCCTGGGGCTGCTCTCAGAAAAACCTCCGGTCGCTCTGCCGGACGTGGGGGTGGCCGTCTGTGGCTGCAGCACAGCTGTGCTGATGTGGATGCCGGGAGGCCCGCAGGACCCCTCCCCGGCTGGAGGGAATTGTGTCCCCACAACTGTGTGCAGCCGCTGGCTCAGATCTGTGCCTCAGCAGAGTCCCTGCCCCTCGTGGGGGGGTCGTGAGCGTGTAGGAAAACCCAGGGGCTGGTGCTGTGGCTCAATAGGCTAATCCTCTGCCTGCGGCACTGGCACCCCAGGTTCTAATCCCGGTTGGGGTGCCGGATTCTGTCCCGGTTGTTCCTCTTCCAGTCCAGCTCTCTGCTGTGGCCTGGGAAGGCAGTGGAGGATGGCCCAAGTGCTTGGGCCTTGCACCTGCATGAGAGACCAGGAGGAAGCACCTGGCTCCAGGCTTTGGATTGGCACAGCGCGCCGGCAGTAGCAGCCATTTGGGGGGTGAACCAACAGAAGGAAGACCTTTCTCTCTCTCACTAACTGCCTGTCAAAAAAAAAAAAAAAAAAAAAGAAAAGAAAACCCAGGGGCTCCGTGCCCTGCTGCTGCCAGGCAGGCACGGTCCGGCTGGGGCTGGTAAGCCAGACCTGGAGCCCTGGCTCCTGTCTCGCTGGAGACCCATGTCGCTAGAGGGTCCCCTCACGTGACGTGAGCTCCCAGGAGAGCGAGGTGGGTGAACCCAGGGAAAGTGATGGGATTCTTGTGAATGGCCTGCCCAGGGGCTTGAGGTCGCTCTGAGGCGTCTGTTGGCGCCTGTCCCCCTCGTCCTCGTCCGGTTGTCTGCAAGCACAGTGAGATGCTGTCTCCTGCAAGAGTGGAACCAAGTGGGCTGTGGCCAGGGCGGCACGTGGGGCACGGCCGCTGGTGCCCAGTGTGGCGGCTTGGCAGGGCGGACTCGGTGAGCCCAGCATGGCCGAGGTCTGACCGGTTCTCTCCTGCTGCCCCCAGCCAACAGCCACCGGACATCCACAATCATATTCAGGTGTGACGAGGATGAGGACATCGGGAAGCCACGGGTCCTGAGTGAAGTGCGCGGGTGCGAGGTGACCTTCGAGTGGAAGACCAAAGTGGTCTGCCCTCCCGAGAAGATGGAGTGCAAGTTCGTCCAGAAGCACAAGACCTACGACCTGCGGCTGCTGTCCTCCCTCACCGGATCCTGGTTCTTCGTCCACGAAGGAGCCACGTGAGTCCCTGCCCCGTGGGCCTTCACTGCTGTGCTGTGGAGGGGCGGCAGCTCGGGGGCCCCTTGGCAGTAGCCGAGGGGTACAGGAGATGGGAGCACCCCACCTGTGTGATGCTCAGGTGGCTTAATTTCGATCATGCACTGGGGGGTGCCCACCTGTCAAGGTGCGCCGCGGTGGGGGCGTGGCTTCTGGTGAATGGAAACAGCCTTTGCGACCCAGACGTGCTGGCCTGCTGGGCGTAGGCTGGTCTGACTTGTGCCCGTGCAGGGGCCCTCCTGTGTTCAGGTAGGGGCGGGGGTGCTGAATTTCTCTGATCCTTGGAAGAACTGGGCACTCATAGCTCTGCACGGCCTGGGCACAGGGCAGGGGTGTGGTAAGCAGCAGGATGAAAGTGACCTCGGGTCATGCTCCCCGCTGCCGGTCCCGGCTCCACAGTCTTCCTTGTTGCGGTGTTGCAGGCTTGCGTGGGTGAGGTCCCTCTGCAGTGGTCACCTCCTGTCAGTACCAGAAAAGCTACGTTAGTGCACTCGTTAGTGCACTAGGAGAGGACCCCTCGCGCTGCGCTCTGCCAGGGCGGGGACTGACTCGTGCCTCTCCCCGGTCCCTTGCGTCACCTCGCAGGTATTTTATCAACTTGTGTCAGAGGATCTACAAGGGGCCCCTCGACTGCTCGGAAAGAGCCAGCATCTGCAAGAAGAGCCCCACCGGGCAAGTGCAGGCCTTGGGCCTTGTTCACACGCAGAAACTGGACGTCGTGGGTGAGTTGGGCCTGTCCGGGTCTGGAGGCCGGGCTGTCCTCAGTGCGACGGGGGAGTCCTCACAGCTGCACTTGGGACTGAGTGCCTGGGGGCCCAGCTGCCTGGGAGACCAGGGGTCGGGCGCTTAGCGTCCTCCCTGAGAGGATGCAGGAGTAGCGTCTCAGCAATGTGAAGAATAGGAATGGCGGCTTGGAGAGTTGTAATGGGACTTGGACCTGGCGGTTGACCACTGAGTGGCAGGTGTTACACCAGCGCGTGCCCGAGGCGGGCAGCCTCCCCGGCGTGAGAATGGCTGGGCTGTGTCAGAGGGGCAGGGGGAGAAAGGCATTTTCCGTTGCCTGTTAGGATAGGGCGAGGTTCTCCAGGTCGTCCAGATGAGACCAGAATGGCTTCTGTCTGCTCAGGATGTTGAAATGGAAGATGAGGAGGGAGCCTGTCACGCTGATACAAATGAAACCCAGGTCCTGCAGGCCAGCGTGGGGAGTCCCCGGCTGTGAAGGGCTGGCCGACCTCCAACCCGAGACCCGTGCTGGCTCTTGCTGCCGGGTCCTTGTTGTCTGGGCAGGGCCAGGGTGGTGGAGGTCCAGCGGGTGCTCCCCTCTCGCCTCGGCTCTCTGGGTGCTCGGCCAGCCTTTCCCTCAGCCTCCTGTAACCGACTAAGGCTGAACTATTAAGGTTTCACTAATCAGGTTGGTGAGCACCATCTTGGGGGCTGGCAGGGCCTGCTGGGTAGAGTTCATGCTCTCCCCCGGGGAGACACCTGGGCCTGATGTCCGGTGTTGGGTGAGGGTGAGGAGGGGGTGGGGAAAGGGAGGTCTTTGGCTCCAAAAACAACACCGCCTGTAGAAAACCCCAGCATCCATTCAGGGAATACCGTCCATGGGGCAGGAGGCGGACTTCTGTGAGAGAGGCTGACGTTTATCAGCCACGGCTCTGTGTGCTGGTGGTCTCAGTCTGTCTTGTGTTGCCGGA